>NW_024539549.1:0-532587 GCF_016647785.1 Suillus fuscotomentosus | reverse complement strand
CCGTAGAAATGGCAACTTGAACCTCCTCGAATGTATCACCGCAGAGTCAACCAACGCGACCATCTACATCAATCCTGTACCCATCAGGTGCACACTTCATGCCAGATGCAACAAACTGCAAGAGGAGCTCTAACGGAGCATCGTCACCTGGTTCCTCTTCATTATCTTCAGGTACTGACTCAGTAACAACCTCCGTGTCTTGAGTGACAGCCTCCGCATCTTCGCTAGCAGGCTGACGACGTAGTTGGATGCACCTCCCACATGTCTGGAGCAGTTTGTGGCAAGTCACGAAGCATCGCCGGGCTTCAAGACTTGTCCAGACTCTCATAATGACAGGCTTGAACATGTCAGGTCCATGCACCAGCTGTACCAATGAAAAAGGCCCTGCACCCTGCATACATGTGGTCTACTTTGCGAGATCATGAAACTAATCTCATCCTTGGTAGACATTATGATGCCAGGCCTTGTTGAGGAGCTTGTAAGGCCTCGATGAACCACCGCACAGAGCGATCGCCGATCACGGAGCGTTGGTTTTGTCACGTCAAGTCGAAGGTCATCTGGGGTCTTTCCAGCCGTGAGTTGTGATAGAGTTTCTGAAACAATATCTTTGTGCTGCAGCTCCTTTATAGCCAGTTTGAGGGATCGTTGAATGCCGACGTCGCAGGGCTGTGCAACACCAGTCTGTACCGGCAGGGACAAAACAATAATGGATCCAAGGTGGTTGACATCAAGCCAGGTGCGAAATGCGATAGAGCGATGAATTACCCAGCAATCGAGCTGCAGAATGCATGGTTGATCAAGTGGGACACCTTGCTGCTGTTTCTTCGCCATCCAGAATGGTACCAGAATCCCATTAATGGGCCTTTCAGCAAGATCGGACGTCTCAAGGAATGCACCAGGGCCTTGCAGCATCATATCCCATCCAAGTGTCTGCAAACGCATGAGTTATTTTTCGTCAACAGCAGTACTAAGCTCGATATCTGCCCTATCAAGGCCGCAGTGTGCCAACCAATTATATGCTACAGACCAAATTTGTTTTGAGGCAACTGCACGGCCTACATCATGCCAATAGGTAAGGACCCAGCATGGCAAAATTCCCGGAAAACGTGGGTCACACACGGACTTCGCTCCGTCGTGTACAGCCTGTTCAAATGTGCCCAGAAGTCGAGATGACAAATGGAGAGGTGGGATGGAGTGTTAGAAGAAGCTGCTAGCGAGATTGGAGGTGTTGCATTCGACGGAGGAGAAAAACTTGCAGATATCAAGTTCACCAAGCGCAGGATCGAAATCAGGAAGAGTTGTAGAGTCAACAAGAGCCGAGACAGGCAGGTTTGGAGAGGAATGAAACCGGAAAAGCAAGGGGGTAGTTTGAGAAGTCGATCTTTCTGTTCCTCCGGAATGATGCTCGTAGAAATATCAATAGCCTGTAGGCCTGTGGGCACGTCTGAAGCGAGGTTGCTGTGAGGAAACATGATGGGTGATATCTAAGACACAAACTGTGGGACACTTACCTAGAAACAAACTAACTATTGGCTGTCAATAGAGCAGCCTTCAAGCCAACAGAGAAGTAGTGCAAATCAAAGATTATCCATGTCACAGAGGCATCGCCGCCAGAGCAGACATTTGACGCAGTCAACGAACCTAAATTAGGTTCGTCACATGTCACAATGGCCAACGAACATGCTACAAATGATTACATAAGATTGCGGAGATTTTCACACGAACCTAAGGTCGAAATGATACAGTATGCCCTTCTGGAGGTGAATTGAATGTGCTTGGGTGGGGAATTGATGGGCCATAGAGTGGTGCGTGTGGGGATGCCAAAATGGTTGTTTGAGTGGATGACAGTGAGGCTTGGGTGTGGGACCATGCAGATGGTGCCACTCGAGATCAAATAGAGCTGGGAGTATTTTGGGAGGGGGAAGCGAATGTTTGATTGACTTCTGTGGTGCAAGTCCTCAATATTTTCATGGTGCTGGTTCTTGTCCGTGTCTTGGCAGTACCAGGTGCTGAAGTCTCGGTGGTCACAGTAGTCTTTGTTTCACACACTTCAAGTGATGTGACTTTGTGGGAATGTGTGAGAGGCGCTGCCAGTGTCAACCAGTCAGATGTATACATAATATTCATTATATATATCTTACCATCTGCCTCAGGATCTTCAGATGAACTGTGATGCATGACACTTGCTCAATTGACAAGTAAGTGGCCTAGAAACGCTAGATCAGTATCATATCACGTGAATCTGTTGAACAGCGCATCAATCACTTGCAAATTGAGAATAATTGAGAATCAAAACATTGGAAAATGATGACAAGCCGTAGTTCATGCACATGCCATCGCACTGGACTAGTGTCTACAAAAATTCGACATGTTGTGTCCTCATGCGATCCTCGTCGTCGGGGCTCTGGGCCTACTCAGGAGGTACTCAGGCCAAGAAAAATTGCTGAATGAGCAGCAAGTGCTATAGAACAGTGGAGGGCTCAACTGCAAGGTATGTAGTGACTATTGCTACTCAATAATAATTATATGATTCCAATGACTTACCTCAGAAATGTCTGCTGATCAATGGCGTGCCCTAGAGGCACTGCGTGACCATGGCGATGTCACAGATGATAATGCCCAGGTGGATGACGATGAGTCCTACGGTGCCTGGGATGTTCTCAATGGAACCCAGCCACTCGATATAAGTCATGGAGGGGGAGAACTGCAGGAACTCACCCATGGGATTGCTGGTGATTTTTGGAATGCATAAGTCCAATTTGAAGGTAAAAGATGGCTCACTGCATACCTTGAAGCCATAGTAGACAGTCAGTTTGTCGTAAAGACTACCAGTCACGATGCGATCGAACACAATGTCGGATCGAGGTGTTTGACTACCAAATGCCAGCACTAATTACAGCATACCTTACATGGAGTCTGGAGAGAGATGAGAAATGTGGAATGGGATTTTTTGAGAGGCAGAAAGATGTTGATGCTGATGACGTCAATGCTGGCCAAGTGTTTATCAAAGTTGTTGATATACATCATGAGTATTGAATGTTTATTTACTTTGCTTCGATTACAAAGTTCTACAGACGCTGAGAAAGTGCACCTTTCAATTCTCTCATCCGACATGTATCTTGCTTCAGCACTCGTCCGCCACAGTGTCATTCCCTGTTCCCCGATTAATCCTTCAGTTGGCATGACCATTGACTGCCTGGAGTTTTATTGTATCGCACGCCAGCGCTGCCTGAACTTCCCTATTCAAGCATTTACGAAGACTCTCTGTGATTTTCAAGGCATGAGTCATAACATCACACTAACACTATCTATACAACAATGATTCATTATTTATCTAGAAATGTTTCCGTAGCTACCTGTCACACCAATTGTTGATCACTTTGGATCTTTACTTGCTCATTTGCACGCAGGTTCGTTCACTGGTCCAGGAGGCAATAGGATGAAGTGCTATCGACTGGAACCTCAAACATGCATGTCCTGCATGTTTGTATACCCTGGATGCGGAACCTCAACTCAAATTTAGTCTGTTGTATGCAATGGATGGAAACGATTTACTCAAGCGAGTCCCTGACAAGGAGCATGCCAAAGATTCAGTATCATGGAACAATCCTCAGCCATCAGAGCTCCCGACATCTCAATCCATCATAGACTATCGTTACTTGACCAGGGAGTATGTGGATTCTTTCACAGACACGTTAAACCCTCAAGTTGATTTGTTCAATGATTATGACGAGGTAAGCTTCACCTACTACAACTCTACTGACTAATGCTTTGATAGGATAATAACCCTTGTGTGGGTCGATGGAAAAATATGAAGGACAACAAAATGAAACGGATGTGGGGAGTTTTTGATGAGTTGGGGATCTTTATGGCAGTGTGTCAACACGATTTTACACTTATCATTGCAGAGATGGTGCAGAGTGGTGAACGGTATGTTCAATTCTTCATTGCAATGTACTCAGGTAAGCGACTAACAACATTCCAGTGCAAAATATCCACTCACTGTTGTCTCAAGGCTACTCGATACATTTGGACACAACCTTGGTGGGGGGTACGACGTTGGATGTAGGTTCAAGACCACACTCTCTCGCAGCTCTCTTGGTCCTTGTGCCCATACCCTGAATCACACCTCGCTTGTCGGAGCTTTTCATGGTCATGCCCACCGCCGTTTATGTCAACTAGATCACCTCACAATGTATGTCACTGGCCTCGGCTTAGAAGACCTCGAGGGTTGTGAACGGACATTCTCAAAGTCACATGCGCTCGCTCCTGCCACTCATTATGCGAGTGTGTTTCACTGTCGTCAAGCAATCTTAGGTTATTTCGAGCACAACAACAAATTTGAAATATATCATAATTTGAGTGAGTCACATGGTGCCTTGTATTACATTTTGTCTGACGGGTTCATTGGTAGTTACATTCCTATACAACAACTACAAACAGGCACTCGACATTCTGTATGATGGCCAGACTGTTCTTCCATGCCTGATGCAGGAACTCAGTGTCATGGATGAATCAGAACTCGAGGTGTGGCTCAAGAATGAACATGCATATCTCCTAAGTCGTACACATGAGCTGGAGCAGGAAACTTTTCAAATGGAATATTGGCAGAAGCTTGTAAACTTGTCCACAAGCAAGTACATACCTATTTTCTTTGATCCCTGTGACGACACTTATCTCTAGTATTAGGAAGGAATTAGATGGGACGGCATGATCTCTGACCATGCCAGGATCATCCTTTGGACAGGCTGACATTAGCATGACAGTAAGACTCGAGACAGCACACTGTCATGCACTAGAGAATTACGAGAAGGACCTCAAAATCATCCACAACCTGGAGATGAAGCTTGGTGTGGACAAAGATTGGCAACCTGAAGATACCAAGTGGCAAAATGCTGGACGGCTCGTCGCCAACAGGAAGTACCAGCTGGCATTGGACATGCTCAAAGGACTAATTGTTGCCAGGATCTTCAAACTCTCCAAGATGAATAGGGCAGGAACAGGTATGTCGTCGATTTTTGTTTGAAATATATACTCAATGTGCATTGTAATTAGGCTATAAAATGCGAAAACACATCGGCAAGGCCCTCCAAGTCCGGTCTGCAGCCATCCATACAGCTCTCGACCGCTATAACCTCACTGCTCATGCATTATCCTCACCACGTCCAGCACTGAAGTGGGAAGATGTTGTTGAGTATGCATTCCTAGCAGATTTCGAGCTTCTCTGTGACGCACGCAAGGATATTTCACAACACCTGTGGGCTACTCCATCTGGTTGCCATGCAATGGACTTATATTTCAAGATGTGTCATGTGAGGGAAGGAATTGAGCATCTGAATGTAGAGATCAGGCGTGTGGCTACGTATCTGCAAGACGAGAGACATTACCTGGAGGAATGCAAGATCCTATTGCACACGCTGCACTCAGGTTTGGCCCATCAAGTACAGATCCTCCGGAACACATGCGGCCGCTTCCTGGATTATCACTGCCAGTGGCTGCGAGACATTGCGGGGCTACCTGGGTTTTCCAGGACACTGCTCCCTGGGCAGGCCCTGCACAACAGTCCAGGAGAGAGCACGTCCTCTCCGTCAGTTCAGGTGCCTCATAAACTGTGTCTTGCTGCTGTCGATGAGTCGTTGGCCTTAGGGACTTTGAGTGGGGATGAGGATGGGCTTGAAGACCTGGAGGAGGAGGAAGACGATGAGCAATTGGCGGAAGAGGAGTCTCGCACCTTGCAGGATATCCTAGAGGTCTCAGGTCACAATTAATACATCTTCATCTAAAAATTGGACTTGGTGAAAATGTCGTCTAAAACACTTGCGAGAGTTACCGTTTTGGTTAGCACGAAATTTGGTTCGTAAATGCCTGGTTTTGGTTATGTTTGAACCCTGAGTACATTTAGATGCGAGATCTAAGGTTTATCGACACAACATAAGATTATCAGTCATACTAGTAGTACAATCGAAAGAATCAAAACATAGTAGTAGTAGAGATGTGTATTTACGAGCCCACTTGTGAGGCTCCAACTACCAACACGTACCATAAAAAGTCGTTGAATTCTACTCGCTCGTCCCCAGTGAGGTTGTTGATGGCGGCTAGAATAGAAAGGAATTTACGATTGACGACCATCCCCCCAAAAGACTCAACCTTCAACTCATCCTCAAACTGCTCGTCTAGGCCGCAGAACGTCGCTGCGCCGGCGAGCGCCCAGATCACCTTCAAACATTTGAGCTGTTCTTCTTCCGTCTCGCCGAGAAACTCGTGGCGTAAGTGAGACCAAGTGAAGCAGATCACGTTGGCCATGATGAAGAAGTTTTGAAACTTTGCCTTGATTTCGACACGTCCATTCTGAAAAAAAAGAGGGGTTAGGCTATCCGCAAACGAGAATGAAAACTCACTTGGTCAAAAGTGTAGATATGCATGAAAACGAGTCTGTCTGCATCACGCATGATCTTTTTGATCATGTATTTGCGAAAGATGACAGCAGGCGCGTTACTGTACCGCGGAGGGAAAAGTCTGTACGCGTGGAAGACGCCGTCCCGCGCGAATTCAATGAGCTTCCCGCACGTGGATGACAGCGCATTCGCGACTTCTTTGCGATGTTTGTTAGTAATGAATTCCTGAAATGTTGCTAATAAAGGGTCAGCATGATGCTAATGATCATTGGGATAAAAACTTACTGTTAGGTCCAAAACAACGTGGGATGGAGTCCCGGATGACTCGATTCAGCATTATCTTCTTGGCGGCTTTGTTGATCGCCATTGCTTGCTCCTCGAATAGCTCGCGCGTGACCAGCCGTGTTGCCATTTTCATGGTCTGGCCGATGATGTTGTCTGTTAGTTGGATGAGGTCAGATGTTGAGGACATAGGTTGCGAGGTGGAGGCTGAGGCTGAGGCTGAGGCTGTGGGAGCAGATTCGGAAGCGCCTTGTGGGTGCGTGGCTGGGTAGGGGATCAAGTGTGGCGTAGGCGGCATAGCTCGTTGTTGGCCTCGCTGCTTTGGCTCCCTTGCTGGGCCCGCCGTCTGAATAATAAAAATTAGCGTGAAATTGATTGAAGAAAAACAAACTTACTTACATGCATCACATCCATGCATGGAATTTCGCCTTGTTGTATGGGCGTCGCATCAGTTGCACTTGTGCTGGCGGCAGTGCCTTGAGAGGATCCTTGAGGTGGGTAAGCGCCCTGGGAGGGCGCTTCCATGGACGCAGTGTCGTAAAATTGAGGGTTGGAGTTGTAAGGGGGGTGATCATCATCGAAGTCGGTGCTGGCGTGCTCCAAAGACGAAGTGTCATAGGAATGGCCGTAAGATAAGTGACTATCGGTGTTGGCGCCCTGCATGCTCCAGCTATGCAGGGCTGCAGAATGATGAGCAATCAGTCAACGAAAGTGTGATGAGTCGGACTTACAGCTGCTACTTGGCATTGGAGTGGGAAGTGCACTATCGTTGTTACTGCCCTGCCAACCTCCAGGGGCCGCATGGGCGTCGAAGTCAAAAGAGGACATCTGTGGCTGTTCAGTGGGGATATAGAGTTGGTCAGTTGCCAGTTCGCCTGATGGATTGAGGCCAGAACCTCGCGGTGGCTTCGGGACTTTGGCCTTAGTTTTTCGCTGTTGCTGAGAGTTATGCTCACTAGGCATTCAAGGGTGGAGGGGATGTGAGAGCGCACGCATGCATTTAAACTGCGAGTTGATGTAATAGTACATAGGGGGGAAAGAGACACAGACTTTACACGATCTTTACAAACCAGGAACACGTGGCGGGCTGATAAGGTGATTTACAAACAAAGCAAGGCGATTTACTAACGAAGTGTAAAAAGAGGGGAGGGGCGTGTCCGATAAGGTGATTTATGAACAGCAGAAAGACATATATGAACGGCCGGGGCGGGCGAAGCACATTATTGAACGGTCGAAGCAAGGTGGTACCAGTTGATAACAATCTATTAACACGATGACTGAATTGATAATGATCAGTGTGAGTGTTGTGAATGGCTTGGTGGTCACATACCATTGATGGTCACAATTACACGCTGTGTCAGTCCTGCTGGCCGGGCTGCCTGACTGAAGCATCATCTTCACCAGAATCCATATCGGTGTCGGTATCGGTGATGACACTGGCCTCCGTACAACCACCCCCCAGTGCACGTGTGATACTGTCCTTATTTTTCAGAGTACCAACAAAACGAGGGAGGTAGGTAGTTTCGCCGGTAGATGCTAATAATTCACGTCTGGCACTGGAGCCCAGGTGGTTTGAGATTATCTCTGCTTGAGTGGTGATGGCGCGAAGTATCTCGCATTCATCATTGTAGACGGCTTGATTGTAATTCGTATCATCTTCGATTTCTGTGCGGTCACGCTCGGAAAAAATGTTCCTAATCTTCTTCAGCTGTTCGTCCTTCAAAAAAAGCCGGGTTTTGTTCTCCTGGTGAAGCGCCTGATTGAATGCACTCATGCGCTCTGAGGCTTCAACCTGCCATAACGATGTGGCTACTTCATGGCAAGCAGCCTCACGACCAGCAAGTACTGCCTTGAACACTTTGTACAATGTACCAAAGCTCATCTGTGAGAGGCCACTGGATATTGCATCCTCGTGCTTTTGAACATAGACTATGTGAGAACTGGAGAACTTGTATAACAAAGCAATGAAAAGACAAATACCTCTTGCAGTTGTTCAGTTGTAAAGTCAGGTTGGCGTACTCGTCCTGTCACGCGGTTTGCGAACCGAAGCTCCAGTGGAGATGGCCTGGGAGGGTATGGTACATGCCTCTTGGATGGCTTCTCACGCAAGTAAGCTGCCCGAGAAAGTGACCTTTGTGACTGGAAACTGTCAGGCTGAGCTGTACTCCTAACTCTTGCCTTCACAGTTTGACTCTCCATATTGCGCAAAACCATCTTTTACCACAAAAGATTGCCTCCTGGACTGGATGGACTCACTGCCTTCTTTTGTCCCGTGGAAAGTCTCTAAAATAGAATTTAAAGGCTATAAGACTGTTCGTCCCGTGGAGCTTGTTTGGCGCGATGCGCTGGAGGTTGTCAAGCAACTATTCAGCGACCCAACTTTTGCAAACCACATGACCTTTCACCCTCACGTCGCTAACGTCGAAAATAAGTGTGAATATGGAGACTACATGAGTGCCGATATGGCATGGAAAATTCAGGTTTGGTCGCCCTGTTATTAATATAATCCTCACCAATTGTAATTTCTAGGACCATCTCCCGTTGGGTGTGACTCAAGTCCCAATAATCTTAGGATCCGACAAAACTCCCATAACGCGACTTACCGGAGGAATTGAGATGCACCCGGTCTTCGTTACCATCGGTAACATTGATTCTGAGGTTCATTCCAAAGCAACATTACGAGCTTGGCGCTGCATAGCCTACATCCCTGTCGTCAAGTTCCGTGTCCATCCAGATTACCAGTCTATTCTCCAAGCCAGACTGTGGCATAAGTGTATGGACCTTGTTTGCGCCAACCTCAAGGCCGCAGCGAAGGATGGCTGCTTTATGCCCAATCCTTCCCGTTACATTTGTCATGTGTTTACGCCGCTCGTCGCTCATGTGTGCGACCTACCAGAGGCTACTATGATTGCTGCAGTCAGCAAAAACTCATCCCCACTGACTATGACAACACAAGCGGATTTTGGCAATGGAATTCTCCACCCCCCTCGTACCGGGAAGCACACATTGCAACTCATTGTGGAGATATCCCAAACAGTCGATCCCTGGGATCTCGACAAGTTCCAGAAAGCGGCCAAAGCCGTTAATCTATCTGGTGTTCATATGCCACACTGGCACGATTGGATGTTTGCATGTCCGTCCATTTTTCTCGCCGGTGAAGTGCTGCACACTTGCCATAAATTCTTCGCGGATCATCTACTGAAATGGATCAAAGAAATTGTAGGACATTATGAGCTTGATACTCGCTTCATGGTGCAGCACAAGTGAGTCGGAACGCGCCACTTTACGAAAGGTATCACTCACATTAATCAGATGACAGGCCGCGAGCATAGAGACATCCAACGCACTATCGTTGCATCAATCGCAGGGGTCGTTCCACCCAGATTCATTCATGCAATTCGTGCCCTCATGGAGTTCTTTTACCTCGCACAGAATCCGGTTCACTCACCTCAATCACTTCAGTCAATGGTTCAGGCGCTTTCAGATTTCCACTCTTTCAAGGACACTATTGTCCAGGCCGAGGCAAGGAAGGGGAAGAAGGGTATCAAAGAGGATTTTTTCATCCCCAAACTCGAGCTTCTGCAGAGCTTCGATGGTACAATTAAGAAATTGGGCACTTTGATGCAGTTCTCTGCTGACGTGACGGAGCGGCTACTTATCACACATTGCAAGGACCTTTTCCCGCGGACGTCCCAACAAATCAAAGATTTTATGGAGCAGTGCGTGCGGATTCTTAATCGCCAAGAATCTATGGAAATGTTCGGCCTGTACACGCTGCTGACTTCTCGTGGGGCGTCACTGGTTAATGCCATACATGCCGAAGATGAAGATATCACAACTACCAATCCTGCACTCTCCTGGGTTTCCCGAGTTCTTCCTGATGAAGTCAGGTCAATCCATGGTCCCCGACCAGTCCGTAATCACTTCCTCAAAGGTATTCTCTCTGAGGATGCGCTCACCACTTTTCAACTCAATGTCGCACCTGATTACAAATCACTCTCACTGTCTGAAATACGCAGGAAATATGCAGTCCTCGACTTTGATCGTGCGCTCGCCAACTTCATTTGTCATTCCTCGGTTTCCAGTGGTGAACATTCCCGCTGGGACCCCAAATATGGGCGTTTCCAGGTATGGCACAAGTTTCGATTGCAACTTCACTCGGCCTTCCAGCCGCGAGTCATCATGCCAAGTCGGGTGGTGCAAGCATACCCACCAAGCGATGATTTCCCCTTGGGAAATTGTGATTCTGTTCTCATTGATGCCATGGGCACTAACGGCAAAATGAGTATGTCTATTTCATGTGCTTATGTTGTAGCCCTACTGATATCATGTACAGCGAGTTATATCGCACAGGTTCAACTCATTTTTCAACCAATCGTTCGACGAGGTTCCAACCTGGAACTACCGTTGTATCTCTCCGACCCACTGCTCTACATCCAATTTTTCTGCTTCATTTCTAGCCCTGATGATCGTCCCGAGCTCACGATGTGGACTGTGGAGCGCGCATACACGCAGGACGAAAACGGTAACCACTGTAGGGAAGGGGCTGTCATTTGAGTGACAGATGTGACGCATGCAGTTGAATTAATTCCAGTTTATGGCGAGGCAGTGGCTAACAGCGTGTCCTCTGCGACTTGTTTGGAACACTATGAATGTTTCTTTCTGAATAGCTTCGCGGACAAGGAGAGTTATCATATGTTCAGTACCAAGTTTGTATAGACAGTAGCTTAATCAATATGTAGCAATTGCTATCGCATTCATCGTATCGTATCTGTGAGCCTATCACATCTTATCAACAAAAGATAAATTGGTTTATGTTTTATCAGCCCGATGTGGTGAGTAATATTGGCGTTCAGACATCTCCACCAATCGCATGACTTCGCTACTGAAGTCATAAGTGTCTGTAAGTGTTCGTAACGCGCGTAAGTTAAGCGTTCATTTCAGTCGTTTTGCAGATGTTCTATACTTCACTCCCTGTAGTTATGTAAGCATTTGACAATGGACGGTGTACACTATGTACACGCAAGGAGTATCTGACATAAGCACGGGACTTTCCTAGCCGCCGGCATCTATGAATAGATCAGGAACATCGGCACTATGTCCGGATGTGTCAGGTTGTCGCCAGGTACTGTATCATTTCGACCTTAGGTTCGTGTGAAAATCTCCGCAATCTTATGTAATCATTTGTAGCATGTTCGTTGGCCATTGTGACATGTGACGAACCTAATTTAGGTTCGTTGACTGCGTCAAATGTCTGCTCTGGCGGCGATGCCTCTGTGACATGGATAATCTTTGATTTGCACTACTTCTCTGTTGGCTTGAAGGCTGCTCTATTGACAGCCAATAGTTAGTTTGTTTCTAGGTAAGTGTCCCACAGTTTGTGTCTTAGATATCACCCATCATGTTTCCTCACAGCAACCTCGCTTCAGACGTGCCCACAGGCCTACAGGCTATTGATATTTCTACGAGCATCATTCCGGAGGAACAGAAAGATCGACTTCTCAAACTACCCCCTTGCTTTTCCGGTTTCATTCCTCTCCAAAACCTGCCTGTCTCGGCTCTTGTTGACTCTACAACTCTTCCTGATTTCGATCCTGCGCTTGGTGAACTTGATATCTGCAAGTTTTTCTCCTCCGTCGAATGCAACACCTCCAATCTCGCTAGCAGCTTCTTCTAACACTCCATCCCACCTCTCCATTTGTCATCTCGACTTCTGGGCACATTTGAACAGGCTGTACACGACGGAGCGAAGTCCGTGTGTGACCCACGTTTTCCGGGAATTTTGCCATGCTGGGTCCTTACCTATTGGCATGATGTAGGCCGTGCAGTTGCCTCAAAACAAATTTGGTCTGTAGCATATAATTGGTTGGCACACTGCGGCCTTGATAGGGCAGATATCGAGCTTAGTACTGCTGTTGACGAAAAATAACTCATGCGTTGCAGACACTTGGATGGGATATGATGCTGCAAGGCCCTGGTGCATTCCTTGAGACGTCCGATCTTGCTGAAAGGCCCATTAATGGGATTCTGGTACCATTCTGGATGGCGAAGAAACAGCAGCAAGGTGTCCCACTTGATCAACCATGCATTCTGCAGCTCGATTGCTGGGTAATTCATCGCTCTATCGCATTTCGCACCTGGCTTGATGTCAACCACCCTTGGATCCATTATTGTTTTGTCCCTGCCGGTACAACTGGTGTTGCACAGCCCTGCGACGTCGGCATTCAACGATCCCTCAAACTGGCTATAAAGGAGCTGCAGCACAAAGATATTGTTTCAGAAACTCTATCACAACTCACGGCTGGAAAGACCCCAGATGACCTTCGACTTGACGTGACAAAACCAACGCTCCGTGATCGGCGATCGCTCTGTGCGGTGGTTCATCGAGGCCTTCAAGCTCCTCAACAAGCCTGGCATCATACAAAAGGTGAGATTAGTTCTGTTCAGCAAAGTTGACCACTGATGCAGGGTGCAGGCTTTTTCATTGTGTACAGCTGGTGCAGACAACATGTTCAACCTGTCATTTGAGAGTCTGACAAGTCTTGAAGCCCGTCGCATGCTTCGTGACTTGCCACAAACTGCTCCAGACATGTGGGAGTGCATCCAACTACGTCGTCAGCCTGCTAGCGAAGATGCGGAGGCTGTCACTCAAGACACGGAGGTTGTTACTGAGTCAGTACCTGAAGATAATGAAGAGGAACCAGGTGACGATGCTCCGTTAGAGCTCCTCTTGCAGTTTGTTGCATCTGGCATGAAGTGTGCACCTGATGGGTACAGGATTGATGTAGATGGGTCGCTGGTTGTTGACTCTGCCGGTGATACATTCGAGGAGGTTCAAGTTGCCATTTCTACGGACCCTGATACTACATTTGGGAGGGGAAAGCGCAGACATGTTGCAAACAAGCAATATGATGTGTTTGAGGAGCACTAACATGTAGCATAGTTTAATATCATCATTTTTTTCTTGAAAAATTGCTCAATACAAAGTGTCACACTTTTATGTTTGTCGGCTGGATTTCCCTGTGACTGTCACAAAAAATAGGTTCGGTTCGTCAGGCTTGCAACGGTGTGACGAACCTAAGGTCGAAATGATACAGTAAGCTTAAAGGGCCATAAATATTCACAATTATTCGTACTGGCAGGGAATCACTCAAAGCGCCTCGACTTAGACCGGCCACACCGACACAATGGTACGTCTAACAGGCCTGACAACGTGGGAGCCTCAGGTGGCCTCAGGTGTAAGTAAGCATCAACGCGCGTCTAGATCGGGTGTGGGTTTGATACCCGGTAACCCAGGCCGAATGACGTTTGGGCATGTTCCGATTATCAATTTCACCCCCATCCGCTTCACGAATCACGATCATCTCGGAACGATGTGGCTCCATGATGGAGTACTTGACGATGATGGGCATAGCCTCTTGTTACTGGTGGCATCTCTTCGTTTCCATCAATGTCCAGAATAGTTTTGGGCGCTGGGTGTCTGAATGAGTAAACAAGGAAGATGTAACGACATACAGCAACGGGGATCAGGAATTGAGCTCGAGCATGGAGGCCCTTGTTTCAGCAATGAAGGCAATTCGCGCCGAGTGGTTTAAGATGCTGGCATCTCTGTACCCACCATTCAGTTTCTCGCCAGATCTTCAGAACCATTATTCCTACAACTCGAGTCAATATGGCCTCCTTGAAGTATACCCCGAAGCAACAACTCACAGAGGTTTTCATCCGTCATATGGCGCTTATGATAAATGCTGATATTCCCTGTAGATTCATAGTAGGTTGTCGCAGACCTTCCGTGAGGGTCGCACCCTCCCGTTGGGATACCGCCGCAAGCAACTTCTGCAGGTCGCCCGCCTTGTTCAGGAAAATTCCGATGCTATTATGGCTTCCCTGAAAGCTGACCTTGGGAGGCATCCTTTTGAGGCCACCCTCCCTGAACTAGGTCCGATGGTTTCAAGTGCCCTTCATGCTGTCGAGAATCTTGATAAGTGGAATTCTCCCGAGAAACCGCAAGTCGAGGCTTGGCGCAGTGAGTGGGACACAACCATCTTCAAGACGCCCAAGGGCACAGTGCTTAGCATCAGGCAAGCCGCTACCATCTAGCCAAGTTGTCTTGGTGGCACGTTAACAATCCTCCCTTAGTCCCTGGAACTTTCCGTGGGTGCTCACGATTTTGCCGTTTATTGGCGCAATTGCTGCGGGTTGCACATGCTTGATCAAACCTTCAGAGCATGCCCAAGCCTCTGCGGCCCTCCTGGCGAAACTTATCCCGCAATACCTTGATCCGGATGCCTATGCTGTCTGCCTCGGAGCCGTTGAAGAGACCACGCATGTCCTTAGTTTGAAATGGGACCACATTTTTTACACGGGCAGTACGAGTGTCGGACGGATCATCGCAGAGGCAGCAGCAAAGCAGCTCACGCCGGTGACTCTCGAGCTCGGTGGACAATCGCCTGTCTTCGTCGACGGGGACAGCACGAACATTGAGATCGCTGCGAAGAGGATTCTGTGGGGAAAACAACAGAATGCAGGACAGGTAAAACCTACACTGTTGCTCTAAATATTAGCAAAATAACTGCATTGTCATGGCAGGTTTGTGTCGCACCGAATCATGTTTTTGTGCAGGAAGAACACCAAAGCGCACTGGTGGAGGCGTTCAGAAAAGCTTATGACTCGTTCTGGCCAATGGGTCCGCTTGACTCCTCTTCTGAGATGGCTCGCGTGGTGAACGCTCGGCACTACGAACGCAACAAGAGTCTCTTGTCCCGAACCAAAGGAAAGGTCGTGATCGGAGGACAAACTGGGCAGGATCTTCGCATTGAGCCAGCAATCATTACCGGTGTAAAATTGGACGACCCATTGATGGAAGAGTCAGTCGAGCTCATGCCCTTCCAAACGCTATTTAACTGACTGCTCAAACCGTGATTGTAGAGAGATATTTGGTCCTATTTTGCCAATCATTCCAGTTGCAAATGTTGACGCTGCCATTTCACACATACAATCTGGGTGAGTCTTTCGAAGATGGCCTATCAGGGAAAACTCTCATGCCCTATAGGTCTACTCCCCTTGTCATTTACGTCTTCACGGAAAATGAGGAGACAAAAAACAAATGTAGGAATCACCCTTCCACATATGAGATGCATGTTGATCAGCTGTGTTTCAAAGTCGTAGAGCGCACCCAGAGCGGACAGCTGATTCTCAATGAAACTTTCGCTCAGGTTGCTGTCTATGAAATCCCTTTCGGTGGTCAAGGGCAATCTGGCTGTGTGTTCCGTTCCGCGTGTCATTGAGAGAGGTGCTCAGCGTTCATTCATTGCAGATGGATCATACCTTGGGAAGTACTCCTTCGACGCCTTCACCCATCAAAGGGGCTATATCAATGTCCCCGCAGACGCAAGGTGGGTGTGAGGCTGCCCATGTCGAACTTACCTGATTAACGCCGGACATATCTAAGGACGGAAGGCTTCATGCAGGGAAGGTATCCTCCTTACTCAGCGCCTGCACTTACATTCTTCTCCCAAGCGCTCAAAGCGAAGATTCCCGACGCTTAATCCCTCGTTCATGTTTGGAAAATGTTAACATCATCATGTCGACATGTTAAAGTTATAATCTTTAGGGTGATACGAAGAAGAAAGTATACCAAACCAAGCAAGCTGCAGTTATACGATGTTCAATCGGTCTTGGGCCTCAATACTCAGTAGTACTCACCTTTGTATATTGTCCCAAATATTGTAATAGCGGCACAACCTGCAAGTGCATTTCAATCAACAATATAAATTTTGGCCCAAAAATCAATAATCTAAAAATGCTTTTTGGTTTCACTGGTGACAGAGCTGAAAGAGAAGAGAAACAAGTCTCATTGAACGAGTTAGAATTGACTCCCAGCTGCGAGGGCAGATTTAGACCATTTATGACACTTTTGAGCATTCGAGTGTGGCATTTGTTCACACCACTCACCAATGCAGATTTATTCCTACCTGGTTCATTCAACCATTGGGCAGGACATGGCAGTCAACTTGAGACTTCACTCTTCACGAGGGTCGCTCGACTATGTCCAATGTGACTAAAAGCAAGTTTCAATAATTGGCTCCAGCTCCAAAGCGCGCACTCCAAATTTCAACTCAGATTTACCAGTCCGTCTATCGATGGCTTGCCTCATAGACGGACTGGTCACGAGTCTACTTAGAAACCCTGCTATAGTATCGTAAGCCAGAAGGGTTTCTGGTTAAAATTATCCCTCTCATTGATCTTATTAGATTAAGTATTAGATTGAATTGAATTGGTGCAAAGGACTGTATTCTACCTAATGTAAGTCTTTACAAAGTTCTGACATATCTGACGCTGTGACTGACAAATTCTTTCGGACTCGACAAATTCCCGTTTACCGTTACTATGTACTCGTCCATCATCTCGATCCTAACATGCATCATATTATGATGCAGGCGAGTGATATGCATCACCTAGCACCAAAATGGGGGGTACCTGGCAAGTGTGATGCATTAGTGAGAAACCGGTAAAGGGCAGTACGGCTGCCACAATTATGTATCACAGGTGCGCTTCTAATACCTCCAACTTACGCCACGAACCTGTGTGTAGGCATCCATCAGAGAACTCATGAGTCCGTGACATGGTAGCCGTGGTGACTATAGGATGACATAATTCTGCTTCTGCTAAATATCGTTATGTATACTGCGAGATATTTGAGTTACTGGTACATAGCCATGAATGTCTGAAAATCTAGATTACCATGAGGAGTTCGTGACAAGATCACGACTTTGCACCATCACAGCTGGAAAGCTATAACAGCGTAATTAGATACAACTTGTTGCAGCCTATACTGTTATAAAGATGTATCTATACTGTACTATAAGCCAGAAACTCCGATACATCATTCAGTTTAATTGTCCACTATCCAGACAGGATGTATCCCTAGGGCAGCCGCTTTACGGGCTTACTAATCATAAAAACGGAGGTTGAATGCTATATATGGACGTTGTCCACCTGTTGACCCTTGCCTCCCGTAGGACCCAATATTTGGTTCTTCTGCATCGGCTTCCATTGACTGGATCTTTCAATGAGCAGGTCCATTGAGGGCAGATCTCTCTTGAATCTGAGGTGAGTGCCTGTACCTGCCTGTACCTGCTTATGATCTTGTCTTTATAGTATTTTCATCTATCTTTTTGACTTCACCTAGTGCCTATGAGGAACTTCCCGCACTTGATATGTTTTTCTTTGCACATCCACTTGTTTTGTTGAATTCCTCCGATTTCTCAGTTCACATCCTTTTTTTTTCTTTCACCTAGACGCACCGTCCTCATGTACTTGCATTTTGCCAGGTTATGCTTTGTCCTATCCGTCATTCTCGCCACATAACTCGCCACTTTGAATTCCTCTGATTTCTCAGTTCAAATCCTTTTTTTGCTTTTTCCTAGACGCACCGTCCTCATGTGCTTGCATTTTGCCAGGTTATGCTTCGTCCTATCCGTCATTCTTGCCATGTAACTCGCCACTTCAACTTCATCTACAAAATGTTCAACTCAATCCAGCTCATTAAAACAAAGTATTTCACTCCAGCACTTCAACATCATTAAGGTTCTGCTTCATTCCATTTATCATCCTTGCCATTGTAACTGACCACCTCAATTTCATCTAGAACTGCAAATTCAGCCACAACGTCGTCAGGCGGACAAGGTCATCTCAGTATGAGATTTGGTCGAGAGCGGAGGTGTGCACATGAAGGAAATTTAAGTTTTATTGTAGTTTCATGAGTGTCAATTGCCGCATGACCTTTAGTAGTGTGTAGCGTCTCATTTGTTATGTTCAAAATGTGTCCAACTATATCATACATGCAAGAAAACAATATATTGCGTCTTTTTGGGGAGGACATGTCTTTATTACAAGTACTATACTATGCTTGCATTACCAAAAATTAAAATGGCACGGCCAAATGATGATAACAGAATGAGCAAGATATGTTGAACGAGTGACTCAGGACCCATCACACTTTCGCCCTCCTGTTCATTTCATTTAATCAAGTTGAGAACAAATATTGGATATAGCCGCAACTCACTTAGATCCATGGTCTGAAGACATCTCAGCCTGGGGGTGCTTGTTTTCCTTCCGAGAGGCACCGATCGCGTTTGCAGTGTTGTTGTGTGTTGATGGCTTGGGGATGTGCTTGGTCCTGCGTGTTTCAAGCACTGGTCCATCATTGATGTCTATGTCATCAAGACGGTCGCTTCCTGGGGTAGGTGCCAATGGATCCATGTCAAAGGAAGGAGTTGTCGAAGAGAGAGGAAGTTTGCCAGTGAGTGACTCGGCGCTCGAGCTGGTATCTGGAGGGTGACCAGAAGTAGTGACCGGTGGAGGGATGTGAGAGATGGTGGGCAGTGTGTTCAAGATGGTGTCTGGAGGGGGAGTGGAAGTAGTGTCCAGTTGAGGGGTGTGAGAGATGGCGGGCAGTATGCTTGAGCTGGTGCCTGGAGGCAGGGTGGCAGTACTAGCAGTGAACGGTGATGCAGGGGGAAGTGGGACCATGGTAAGAGTATTGATTTCAGATGCACCAGCTAGTGGCTCCAACCCCATTTGAACATCCAGATTGGAGAGAAATATATCTAAGTCTGGGGGCGTCCAGTCATCGCAGGTGCCATGCAAAGGGGGCAATGGTGGGCAAAGGCGCCATTGTGAGTGATTCTGGAAGGATGGGAGATTGTAAGAGGAGTCCATCGAGGGATGTATCATGTTGCATTGATTGCATATCAGACCACTATAGTGATACATCTCCAGTGGACAAGGCATTAGAGACGCTACCGCTGGTACCTGACGATGATACATCAATCATGGATAAGTAATGAATGATGCTGCCAGTACCTGATGATGATACATCCCAAAAGGACAGAAGCTCACTACCCGACTTATATATATCCAAGTGCGACGACGAATCCCTTGTGTCACCACCAGTTCCACTACTACCCTCTTGCTGTTGTGGGCTTGATACACCAGCCTCAGCTATTAAATTTAATGCCCAGTCAGTTCAATGAATTCAATTGCTCAGAAAAAACTCACGGTATACTCGATGTAGAAAGTCTTGAAAGGGCTCCATGACACCGGCGTCAAACCCAGGGTATGCGGTGCTAAAGTTGTTACCTAGCTTTGTTTGACCAACATGAAAACTGAACAAGTAAGATATGGTTTTAATTTTTTCAGTAAAATGCAAGCTTACCTATAGATATCAATTGCCCCAAGTGCTTCTGGAGATGGACCCCCAGCAAGGAGGGAGAACGACATCCCAGTTGCTTCTGCCAGCCCTTTCAAGAATGAGTTAGCGACTGCCACAAGTTTGTCGAGGTTTCTTTTCGAAGCGGAGGTAAGTTGGTGATATGGTGCCACTGAACGTAATAAACATGAGCTCACCATGAGTAATCACCACACATTTGCCTCCGTCCGATTTGCTTATCTTGGATTCTCTGCTGCTTCTGGTCTTCGAGATACTGCTTCACTTGGTCCTTGATATCAGGCGACTCCTGGGCATATAACATTGCAGTCTCCTTCTTCACAAGAGCGACGTGTTTGCCATTGGTAAGTGTCCTGTGTTCTTGAGCGGCTTTCTCCAGGGATCCTTTAACAGTTGGCTGAACATGAGTTGTGTAGAACAGTTTTGAGTATGCCTCCTGTTCCTGGAGCATGTGCGTGGGCTTTTTGCACTCAGTAATGCTTCAAACCATGGCATCGATCACACTCATTGTATTTGCCTTTGCCTTTCTGCCCGATCTTGAACCTCCTAGGCTATTTTTGAATCAAGTATATAATTTCTTTGTCGTATGTATTTAGTCACATCATTATCCATAGCCTAATGGGTGAATACTCACTGTCTTACGTGCATCATGAGCTGCACCCATCTCCATTAACGTCAGGGGTCCTACCTGTGTGATGTGACCTGGCCTTGGTTCTGGGAACTCTTCAAACCATTGTTCACAAAGGTCGGCAAAGAAATTCTTGTAGTTCTTGCTTTTTTCACCCTGCTTTGCCTTGAATTTTTCATACCAAGGTTGCAACCAAGCCTCTTGTTCAACTGACGTCCATCTAGGAGGGGCCATGCTATTTTTGGATTTAGTCATATTCACATGACAGTGACGTGTTTCATGTACATTACTGACTTGATATGTTTTGCCGGGGCAACCAAAATGAAAATTTTAAGTAAGGAGCTGTGTGTTATTTGCAACGTGTCATCATTATCCCACACATAAATCTCCCTCGGGCACCACCAACCAGGGCCTCATGCGCACGTGTAGTAAATCTCCCTCACACACCAACCAGGCCTCATGTGTAAATCTCTCTCACACTCCAACCAGGTGTAAATCTCCTTCATGCACCAACCAGGGTGCATACACAGACTCAGGTATTTTCTTATTATATTTGAATGGATAGCGGTATTCAACCTGGGCATTCAGAACACGCAGTAAATCTCCCTTGCATACCAACCAACATGTATAACTCCCTGGCACACTCACTATAGGCCGACCTCAATTGTACAACTCATCTGAAGAAAAGGAAAGAGCTGCTCGTAAGTATAGACAGGCATATAAAGAAAGCTATGTTGTCAGCTAGCTACTGTAACTCCACTCATAAAATTTTTGTCTAGGAATACAAAATCTATAAACCAACAGTTATTCGCAGTGATCGGCAACTCATCCCGCGAGTTCACAGAAACCTTATGCTGCGCATTGATTCAGTGTGAGGAGTCTGAAGTGACGAATGTGCTCATCGATATCCTCGCAGCGCTTGATATAATCGAGGATTTAGAACTAGAGGCACGCAAGGTAGGAAGTGCAGTACTCACACGTGTGCGAGAGGTCAGGGTGTCACTACAAGATATAATTGCGTGGGTTAGGATCGATATGGATGCCTTGGATGAAGCATACAAAAAGGGGGAGATTTATCACCAATATGCTAACAGTATCTATGTATGTCCGTAACCCTATTAGACAAGTCAACGAAGTCGCTATTGGTGGCTGATGCATGTTGTATTACAGCTGATCCTCCATTCGCTCTCAGCACAGAAACTTCTATCCCTTTCTGAGTCTCATATCTGGGCCCTCAGGCTGTGGATTCACGATGGACCATACACTGGTATACATCCCTCTGCCGGTCTCTCACATATCCTTGCTGACTCGTCTATTTTCCCAGTCTGCATGATCATCATGCTGCATCCCACCACTCATCAAACAGAACAAGCAAAACTTGCAGCGAGTCAAGAGAGATGCCGACATCATTATGAAAAGTAAGTTTGATTTTTATTAATTGTCTTTGACAGACGGCAGTTCAACTGACATACAAAGACACAGAGACGCTATATTGAAAAGGCGACAAAAGCTTCGCCTCACAAAGCCATTGCAGGAGGTATGGGAGATTCAAAGAGCACTTGCTGTGGCCTTGGGCTATGATGATGAAGATCCATCTGAGCTGGAGACGAGTGATGACGAGAATGACGCACTGTATGTCATGACTTTTTTTGTTTTATAAATAGTGAAACATAATTTAAATATCTACAGATTACTAGATCTCCCATCATGCCTGCTCGCTGTCAAAAGCATCAAGGACGAGATGTTGGTGCTAATTGGAGAACCCTGCGCATTTACACAGAATCTCCTCTCTCAGTACGTCAAAAGCTTGCCAGATGAAGTGCTTGGCAAGGGCGACACCTCAATCATTCAAAATGCGAAAACCGAGGTCGAACACTTACTCCGCTATGAAACTCGAGTGCAGGATCAAATTGTTATTTTCTGTGGAGTCTCGACTGAGTCTCGCGCTACTGAATCAGTCTCCCGGTTCTTAAGCACTATGCTTGCTTATCTAGATGATGTCCAGTATTTTTTGGACATTGAAGGACTCACTGAGTTGACGGTTGCTCACTCAATGAGAGAGCTGATGTACCAGAAGGATATCCGTATTTAAGGCTTACATTCACGCATTTTCTCATCAACTTTTCGATACATCCATGTACTGTTTCTACTAGCATGAATGTTGATTGGTCACGTGCCTGATGCATCGTTTGGTGAGCCCACTGCTTCCTTTGAAGCTCTAGTATCGCAGATTCGCCAATG
This sequence comes from Suillus fuscotomentosus, assembly GCF_016647785.1. Lineage (NCBI taxonomy): Eukaryota > Fungi > Basidiomycota > Agaricomycetes > Boletales > Suillaceae > Suillus > Suillus fuscotomentosus. The sequence goes on along the minus strand of NW_024539549.1, from coordinate 509,810 downwards.
TCATCATACTATCAGCCATGGGGATATATCCCTCCAACTTCCAGCCCCTTGTTACATCAGCATGTCATTCAATACTGTTTTTCTTCAGGTTACAATCTCTTAGTCATGTCAGCTGGAGGTCGCCCATCCAAACACCCATAATTCATTCACCATATCCATAGCAAAACTGTTGGCCAGGCCAGCACCAGACATCGCAACTTCAGCCTGCAGGCAAATGGAAATTTCAATCTCCGGACATCATACTTGTCTGCTTCCAGACCTGCAATAGAAGAGGAGGAGCAAGCGCTATCTCAACAAGCTGTTGGCATGGACTCAGACCCTTGGAATGAGACTCAGTTTTGCCAGGCAGTAGAAGATCCGCAGTCTCATTTGGATGGGCCATCTCAAGTACAGCGCCGGAGAACACCAGGTGTAAGTCTCTTATGTAGTTTTATTGTAGTATTTTTTTGATTATCTTTTAGGATGATCCCATCGCCCTTTGGCTGCCCGAACATGAAACATACTTAGATGAACTCATTTGTCTTGAAGGGTGAGGCAAAAGCACCAGTGAACCATGCTCATGTGGGGAATTTTCACCATCTTTCAGATGTCAAGACTGTTTATCCCCTCTGCTATCTTGTCACGCATGCCTCTTGCAGTCACACCTCAGAATGTCATTCCATAGAATTGAGGTGGAGTAATTCTCATTCGTAATGTATCTGTATTGAATTTTGTCGTGCTTTAGGAATGGCAGGATGGGTTTTTCCATGCTTTAACTCTCAAATCTTTAGGGCTACATATTCAGCTCAGTCACAAGGCAGGAGAAACTTGTTGTCATCCGAGCCCCGCCTTTCATGACGACTTCATTGTTATCGACACTCACGGAATTCATGAAGTCGGCCTATATTTCTGTGGTTGCGAGCACGAAGCTTCCCATTATAAACAGTTGCTTCAGGCGCATCTTTTCCCTGCAACAGCTACTGATCCTAGAACCGCCGCAACATTTGCGGTGTTGAAGTTCTTTCATCTGCTTTCCTTCGAGTCCAAAGTATCCGCATACAAGTTCTATCATAGTTTGGCACACCAGAGTGACAATACCGGAATCACACCAATACGGGTGCATCATATTGTCTATGGTTTTATGCAGCTAGACTCATACTTTATCTAGGATCACTACTCAACATTTCTTAGGATTGTGCATGAGTGGAGAAACCTTCGTTCCTTGAAATGCGCTGGCCATGGCCATGATCCGGCTGGTGTCAATGCAACTCAGGAAGGAGAACTCGCTCTTCTGTGCCTGGCATGCCCACACCCCGGAAAAATTTACCTGACGGGTGGGAAGCTTCAACTCAACAGTGCGTTCTTCTAATGTTGATGGTAGGATTGATGCTAACATATTTCAGGTGGATGTATAGTGTATTTCTTGCAATCAATGCAAATTTCCATCTCAAGCGCCGAGCCATCTCCTCCGACACCAAAGATCCAGGTCTTAGTGGTGGCTGGGGCTATTTCATCAATGAGAAGCCTTACAAGGCTTACATAGGTAATAGTTCTGCTGTCATACAGAAGGTGTGTGCTATTCATCATGTTTACTCTCACAAATTAATGTAGTGTCAACAGAGGAGCACTTGTGTGAGTCATAATGCTGTGAACATGGCAGATACAAAAATATCGAAGGGACTTGCTGCTACAGGCGTCGGCACTGTTGACTGTGCCTGCCATGATATGAAGTTGGTGAATGGTGTTGGGGACTTGCAGAAAGGTGAAAGGTACATGTATAGCATTCAGTCTGCATCTTTCACACACTCATGGCATCATGCTTTAGATATGTAAATATGGATTACCTTGTGTCTTCAGCTTTGTCGACATTTTCAAGCCTCAAAGTCATCAACTTCTCTTATGATATTGCATGCCAATGGCACAAGAAACTCTGGGGTCATGTTCCTTCGCTTCCTCATCGCCTTCAACCAGATCCTGTTGGAAAGACTTTCCGGTATTTTGTACCGAAGTTTCATCTCGCAGTGCACATCAAAGCTTGTCAAATGATGTTCTCACTTAACTGGTCACCCAGCGTTGGTCGGACAGATGGAGAAGCCCCTGAGCATGGCTGGGCAAACATCAATTGTGTTGCTATGAGCACTAAGGAGATGGGCCCTGGAGCTTGTCGAGACGCACTGGACGACCATTTCAGAGACTGGAATTGGAAGAAGATCACATCGCTAGGTATTTATCTGGTCTTCGCTGCTGATGTGGTTGACTCACATCTCGTCTTCAGGTTGAGTGTTGTTACAGAAGGTCATCAAAGCCGTCAGAGCCGAGCAAGAGCATTGTATTGCACTTTCCGAACTTGAAGACTCTATCCAAGAGTCTGAACTAGGTACCTCCTCACTTGCAAAATGGAGAGAAGAGATAGAGACTTGGGAGGTTGACCACACAAAACCTAATCCTTTTGAGAGACACATTGATAGTATGTATTTCTTTCTTACAAGGATTGGCGCACTAACTAATACTTTTCTAGCTATGACACAGGCAGCCGTTTGGCTGGAGCTCGCCAAACAAGATGCCAAGGAGTTGGAGGATGGCACTGCTGTGTCTCTTCACTCCGAGGTATCTTGCAGTATCCTCATCAGCACCAGCATGGATCTTGAACATGCCCAGTGAGTGTCCCAAGTGGATGATGCGATGAATATGGACTTATTTTTTTTCTTCAGACGTCAACTACGTGCAGATGCAGGATTACTCAGTCAACATCCAACTGACACTCAACGGACGAGCATTTTGACCCGCAGCAATGCCCTCCTCCGCTGCATAGACACCTGGACAATGATCCAGACTTTGTACATGCCGTCAGTCGCGAACCTACGCGCCAATAGGTTGATTGATTTGTCGAGTGACAATGATGACGACAGTGGCTGTCCCAAGCCAAATCCCAACTCCGGAAAGGCCGAAGACTCGCAGCTCCTCCTGCCTTCCGAGATCTGTGATCACGTACCATGTGATCGCAAACTCCTTGAAATCGAATGGTCTCTCCGGCTTGCACAAGCTCACGATGCACTCAATGAGTGCCGCACTCACATTCGCCTTCGTCAGCAGCTAGTGCAGTTCAAAAAACATCACATACGTGGTCAGAATCCCAACACTCGTGCAAGGAATACGCTCGACACTGTGGAACATCGTCTGGTTATGAGCCACGCAAAATACTCATGTGCACAAAAGACACTTGTTACTCTATCCAATCACCTCGACTGTGTCAGTTGGGAATGAAAACTACAGCCACTCACGAGATCTCACCTCCGTCCCATGGGAGACTTCGCAGGGCAATCACAAGGCAGGACCATCATGTCCTGGATCTGGCTGACACAGGGAATATCTAACGACGATGCTGAGAGTTTGCAAGACAGTAAGTTTGCTGTCATTTAAATATGCTCATATCTAATCTGGGACTACAGTGCTTCGTGTCGAATGGTGCAAGGCCAGGGCACATCAAAACTGTTGGTCCGAGGAAGTCTGACTTTTGTTGGAAGAGATGCGGCGAGTTCTTGCTTTTTTCAACTGGCAGGTGCAATGGTGGGAGGACCGTATCAGTTTGCAAACACTGGCTAGGTTGGAGGAGACCAAGGGCTTAATTGCATATGCGAAGCGGCAGGCATTTATTCGACGCAGGCTGTCAGCATCATTCAGAGAGAAGTGGAAGGATGTTCCAGCGTTGGTGGCCACTGGGATGGGTATCAATTCGACGGGCAATGATGAGGACGAACATCTGTGCCTTGACATCCCTCCTCAAGAAGATTTAGTACACGATGATCATTATTAATTTTGTTGATAGACTACTAATACAACTTCTTTTGTTGGTACCTGAGTTATGAACTTGACCTTTGTTTGACTTAGTGCCGAGTACCTTAGATCTACTCAGCGATTTATGGTGATTGTTGATGGGGGTGGACAAATACTCACCTCGCCCGGTGCTGCGTCCGATAGAGAAATGCTCACCGGGCACAGCCACCAATGGATAATTGCACAGGAACGATGTATCTACGCATGGATAGCTAAACCGAAAGATGTATGGGGGTTTTTGGCTAATAAGCCAGTTAGATATATCTTTCCCCCACTAACAGGTGGATACGTACTTGCATTTGGGGGTCACTATTGGACAAAAAAAAATTACGACTTGAGTTGACCTGAATTTTCCTTTGACACAACAGCTCATAATGAATCACGGTGAATCATAGTGTATGATGACCTAGGCATGGTCAAAAACCTATGAAGGAAAACAAATGCAGGGACCTTAGTGCAAGATCGAGGACAAGATGTTTGTTTACATATCTTGATCTTGGTTTCACCTTCGTAAGGACCACTCCAGGTCTGCTTTTGGTTTACATAATCAGATTCAACGTGGACTTAGCAAGGACTTCGCACTTCTTTTGTCTTCTAAAGTTGGGCCAGGTGAAATTGACGTGGTCCTGCCACGCCTGCTGCAGTCGTGACCTGTCTGTGAGGCCCGACGCAGCATATGAGCGTCATCATGGGTGTGGTCCAGAGAGGGAGGAAAAGAAAATAGTAATTGGCTTATATACCTAGTTGTACATGTCCCTACAGCAAATAAAACAAGGCTACTACGTCCATTACCGAGTGATTAAGTACTGGCATGGATGCTCAGGCTGCTCACTGGTGCCCGCAAATACATGCAATACCTATTCAAACGATTCGTGCAGCTTACACCGAAATCAGACGACAGGTCAATACTGCCCTTCACACACATGGGAGATGCTGCTCACTTGGGAGCGCAGCGAAATGAATGTTTGAGGTTGCTGGAGCGCTGACACTCGTCCTGCACACCAAGGCTCTGCAACTTCTGCATAAGTACAAGCTCGGTCACAGGGATGAAAAGCGCGTTTCCCTTGATGGCTCGAGACAGTAACCCATCTGCGACATCGATGCTTGCTAAAGCCTAAGATCACAAGAACATCAGTGGGCCTTCTTATGAATGCACGGTAGCTTACCTCCATGGCTGCATAGTGTATGGCGATGGATCTCAATGAATTGGATCCTTTGCCTACGACATCCATGATAATGATGTCATAGCACCTGTTGTGAACGAGAGCAAGAGCAGCTATGAGACCTGCGGGGCCTGCACCCATGTTATGTTCTCAGGGAGAGACATTGTCTGCTTGGAGGATTTTGAGAATGATAAAGTGACTGAGACAATGCATTAGCGTCAGATAGCTTTTGCACCTCTAATGAAAGGCCACCAGTATACAAGTTATCTTAACCCATAGTGGTGAAGGATGATTTGCTATCGCGCATGAACTGCAACTGTCAGAAAATGTGGTCAATAACCAGACTGGACTTGGATTATGCGCTGCCCGAACATGGAGCTCAGTCGGAACATGGCACTAAGGTATCTGAAGGGATCCTTGTATTATCAGACTAATCAGTACATGTGTCGTAGTTAGTACATGGAGATTTCACAGACGCTACAACAGGTTCACAGTCCTGAGTGATTTCAGCATTATAGGAAGGGCTCTGGACCATTTCCCGCAAAGACGTTATCCACATGGCTTCTCCGAGGGAGTCTGAGGCATACGGGAGTATTAACATCGAGATGCGAGGTCTTGTTTGACAATGCGATTCAAAAATCAACGTCAAGATCGAGTTTGGAAGGTCAAACTAGAATTAGACTCCGACTTCTTCTTTGATCGTCTCTAATGGTGATTCACGATGATTCACTACTACTAAGTCCTTGGCCAGAATCAAAAGTATAAAACCAAGAGCGTGATTTTTGTCCAATACGGTCCCCCATACTTGCATAATGTGTATAATGTGTATTGCTTGTACAAACCTGTAGTCCTTGTGGTGTTTGTCCGCTTGTTTGCTTGTGCTTAGCAACTCGAAATTTTGAATTGCTTCATCTGTAAACTACAAATTTCCCCACAGACATCGACATTTTTGACAGTTTCCCACAGTAACCCACAGAGGGACAGCGCTCACAGCACATTTCTCCGGGGCATCAAATTTTTTCGACAGTAACCTACAGTAACCCACAGCAGGACAGCACTCACAGCACATTTCTCCCGGGCATTGAATTTTTTTCAACAGTAACCCACAGAGAGACAGAGCTCACAGGATGTACAGCCTCACAGTGTTTGTCAATAAAATAGCTACCTCGAGCGCTAGTAGTAGTAGTACCTGAAAGTACTTAGTAAAATTAAAATTTAACAAGCGGACCGGTCGCCTTAGGATGTTGCAGCTGTTTTACAATCAATTACAATAACAGTCTGTATACTACGCTCGCCGTTGTCTTCTCCTCACCTACATGAATTGGTTCCGCAGGATCAAACATTTCGTACTAGAAGTCACACAATTCAAGCGTCGAGATGGAACAAAATTTTATGTCCATATTTACTATACTACTAGCCTAGTACCAGTACTGCTAAATACAAACTATTTGACACAATTTGAAAGAAGGGACGAGGCATCAGTCCAACTGGATCGTTAGCTGACGGCAGGATGCGAATGAGTCTATGACGAGGTTAGTTGGTAGTGTATACATAATAAGAGTACTTACCAAGAGAACCGTGTGCTGGCTGATGTGAAAGACCGTGTTTTTTGAATGTGACACGCATATGGCCTAGTCCTACATCGGCCTTGTCAAGCTTCCGCTTGGAAATGACAGACTTGTATCTTGAAAGACTGGTCATGACCTCTTGCTCTCGCACGATGCAATCAGCAAGTTTTTTCTCCGCATTAACTATATCGCGTCGGGCCCTTGCGAGATCCATGATCAGGTTGGCTTCACAGTCGTCAACGTCATTGATGGTCTGTACACACGTTAACGAGCAGTGCCTAGTAAGAGTCAGATATCAGTCACTTACCATTGACCCAATAGCATTGACCACGTCGTACAAGTCAGCGATTCCGCTACTGGGAGGCTCACTAGAAGTTCGGCTCGCTTGCCACTTATTGGAGTTTTGCGGGCGCATATTTGACAATGATGGTACGTCACTAGAAATATTTAGGTGGATTGGTACGTTGGACATGGGTGTTTTGAGAATATGGCTTATTGATTCCGCAAGGGATTACTTACAGCTTTCTCGGAATCTCACGCGTCGATTGTACTACATATGACATTCCAGTGTCCTTCGTGCGGGAAAGGTGGTTTCAAGGATGATGTAGCCGTTGCTCGGCACATGAGCCAACCTCGCTCTGGCTGCAGTACATGGCTGCAGGATTTGATATGCTCGCACTCTGAGTCTGATATGGACGATGAACCTGTGAGTACTAATACTATGGATGACGGACCACATACTATTCCCGACATCGAGACTGGTGGTTTTGGAGATTGGGATGAGATGTTTGGAGGGAGTAGTAGTGAGCGCCAGGCTTACGAAGAGAGGACACCAACTCGTAACTCAGAAGTCATCGACTCGTATCCTGACTGCGCTCGATCATACGGCAGGGGCTACACGTTCCTCGATGTATTCAATTCAGACGAGAACAGCAGGCACCGTGCAACGAACCCGTATTATCCATTCAGTGGCCAGAAAGACTGGGAAGTTGGGTCATGGCTACTTCGCTCTGGATTAAGCATGGGGAAGATAGACAGTTTTCTTTCGCTCGACATGGTGAGTAATAAATTCTTTTTGATAACATACAATTTTTGAAGGTGTCTTCTTTAGATAAAGACCCTTCCGTTGTCGTTCCATTCGGCCAAGGAGCTGCGTGGCAGAGCGGAAATGTTGCCTAGTGGCCCGCGCTGGATGTCTCAAGTAGTACCTACAGCACATCCCACGAAATCGCCCATTGTCTTGTATTGGCGTGATCCCTTAGATTGTATTTCGGGCCTTCTCAACCACCCTGCCTTTCACGATCATCTAGACTTTACGCCTCGCAGGGTGTATAGCACTGCGCAGCGGCTGTGCCGTGTATATTCAGAGTGGATGACTAGTGATGATGCGTGGAATATGCAGGTACGTATAGTTTCATCTGTGCGAGTCGTCGTACTTATCGATTTTCGGACAGTCGGCCCTACCAAGAGGTGCAACACTCCTGGGGACCATCTTATCGTCTGACAAGACGAATATATCAACCATGACGGGTGACAGAGTTGCACACCCCCTTCTGATTAGTCTTGCCAACATAGGCATGTCCACGCGACTCAAGTCGTCTTCGAATGCCTTTGTGCTTACCGCTCTACTTCCCGTCCCAAAATTCATCTACAAGAAAAAACGCATGCGAGGCGTACTTGAGGATCGCCTCATTCACGAATGCTTAGATATTGTTCTCCGTCCACTCAAGCTGGCTGCTCGCGAAGGAGTCATGCTATCGGACCCTGTTGGACACAGTCGCTACTGTTTTACACCACTTGCGAGCTACATTGTCGATACCCCGGAGGCCATGATGCTGGCTGCTGTTGGCGGGAAAACCTCCCCAGTCACTACGGCCATGTACAAACAGTTTGGAGACCCTTTCCGTCATGAGCCTCGCACATGAGCAACTACACTCTCCCAGCTGGACATTGCGCGGAGTAAAGCTGATCCCAACGACATCGAGATATTTTTTTGCGAAGCACAGAAGTTTCGTTTGAATGGCGTGAATGCACCATTCTGGATGGATTGGGTCCTCAGTGATCCATCACATTTTCTCACTCCCGAATTTCTTCACCTCATTCATCGCGAGTTCTACGACCACGACGCAAAGTGGCTTATTTGCGCAGTAGGTGATACAGAGATTGACTTTCGGTTCTCTGTGTTGCAGGCTGTCACTGGGTTCCGTCATTTTCATGGCGGGATTTCAAAACTCAAACAGGTTACAGGACGTACTCAACGCGACATTCAACGCTCGATCGTTGCAGTCAGTGCGGATGCAATTCCTAGCGCAGTGATGACTGCTGTACGAGCTCTGATGGACTTTCGATATCTCGTACAGTCACCCATAATTGACGACATCCTACTCGCCCGAATTTCCACTGCACTTGATCATTTTCACGCTAACAAAGATGCTATTATAGAGGGTGGATTTCGTCGTGGTCAGCGTGGCGGCGTTATCGAGAACTGGTACATACCGAAGCTTGAGCTTATGCAGTCCATAGTTCCAAGCATAAGGAACACTGGAGTTCCTCTGCAATGGACAGCCGATACCACGGAGCATGCCCACATAATGGAAATCAAAAGTCCTGCTCGCTCGAGCAATAATAATAATTACGATCCCCAGATATGTCGCCATCTTGACCGTGCTGATAAATGCCGCCGCTTTGACCTCGCTATGAGTCTGCTCGACAATGTCCCAGACTCAGGGCAGCAGGATCCAGATGACGATGAGAAGGATGAGAATGTTGATTTCGACGTGGACGACGATCGCGATATCCCAGCAGACCTTCTTACGACAATGAAACACCCTGGACATTCACGTCCAATCACAAATTACTTCGGAATTGCCAAGGTCCTCCAGCACAGGGAAGTGGGGACAGTCCCTGTGCCAGTGCGCTCGTTCGTTGTCGAACGCACAGCGTTTCACCTCACCTACGATCCTTCTATCAGAAACATATCTGTTGACGATGCTGCCATCAAGTTTGGTCTTCCTGACTTACGACCAGCTATTGCCGACTTTCTTCGTCGTGAGGCTACTCATGGGAGGGATCACATACATACTATTGGGGGGGCTAGAAGAGCTGGACCTACTGCTTCACTTCCCTTCGACAAACTTCAAGTCTGGTTTAAACTTCGGGTGCAGGACACCGATTTCCACGATGCTAGCATCATACGGCCTGCGCAGACCCTCAATTGTGCACCTCCTTCTGATCCCTGGACATGTGGCCGGTATGACACAGTCATCATTAACAATGAGGCGAGGTACTTATGGCCAGAAGATGGTCTTCGTGGTACGTTATGATCTTATGTCACGCTGAATCTCTACTTATTGTCAAGTCGCAGGTCATACGATTGGCCAAATCAGGCTTATCATGCGTGCTGTTGGAAAAAGTGGCACGAATTGGTCATGGAAGGACCACTTTCTGGTTTACGTGCATCGCTTTGACATTGTTCCTCAAAGCTCCGGTGCTGATGATCGTGAGCCAAGTATGCAGCTCCACTTGCTCAAACGAGCGAAGCGTTCGAATGGCACTTGGGTGGGCGATGTCATACCTGTGACACAGCTCAGAGCACCTGTTAACCTTGTCCCTCGCTTCGGTGCAAGTGCGGACAACCGTCTCACCCCATATAATAGCATGGAACATGCTTCTCAGTTCTGGCTCAACAGGTATTGGGATAAGAATGTATATTTTCCCCTTTCCATGTAGCTTTTGGTGTAGCTTCCGTGCGACGTTCGTGATGGTTGAGTGGTCTTATCTAGCCTATGCCAGAAGTTATTCTAGTCTGTTTTATTCTTAGATCACCGAACTGAGTACTGAGTTTTGATGGGCGCTATTATGTGGCGATAAGCTCTCATTCTTTGTGCCATTATTGTCCGTGTACGAAAAAATGGCGTTCTTTTTCAGGACCGTTGACAACGGAATCAAATTGTCATCGTTGTTGTCTATCCCCGATGTCACCGACGTCCATACTATGAACAAGATCACCTCTGACGAGCTCAATCGTCTGGTCACTCACGAGGGTTCACCAAAGGCCTCGCAACCGCTGGGACACCTGCTCTCCAAAATATTTCAGTCTTTCACGGTTCCTCTTCCCGATGTATTCAGCCTTAAAATCCCATTCGGAAAAATCCTTTATCGCAACCAACGCATCAACGAGAAATTCAGCGGGACATCGCCCGATACTCTTGTGCCACTGTACGATACTGAAGCGAAGGCTTGGAACTGGGCCCTTCCAGTTGACCCTCCTAAAAATGCCAGTAGTAGTCGTTCGGGCGCAGACTCAGAGGGCGAGTCAGAGGGCGAGTCAGAGGGCGAGTCAGAGGGCGAGTCAGAGGGTGATGATATGCAGAAAGCAACTCACGAAGAAATCTTTGCTGCGTTTCTCAATGCTCTGGCTGGCTGCTTGGCAGCGTTGCAGCCCAAACTAGTAGAAATGCGCTTTGCAACCAGCACATGGAGCGCAGCCAGTGCACAGAAGGCATTACCTGGCAGCGACATCAAGCGCAAGCCAGATCTCGTTCTATCTGACGATATATCGGCAAAGTGGGGGAACATCAGGGTATCAGCCGAACTCACTCACAGTCGATACCGGCCTGCGATGCGACTCGGGAAGGCTGCAGATACTCATGCCTATATTATGATGAGTGAACAGCCATGGAGGCGCTTTGCTCTCATATTATCATTCACAGATGAATATCGCCACCTTAGAGTCCTAATGTATGATCACTCTGGTGGCGCCGTGTCTCCTCGCTTTGATATTTACCAACAACCGGACATATTTTCACATATAATCGCTGCCATCAATTTCGGGAGTCTAGAGTGCGTCGGCTATGATCCGACAGTCTCATTCTCAAAGATTGTTTCACCACCCCGATTCAAAGATATCAACTGCTATCGTCCCATTAGAAACGCTCCTGCCCGACCAAGTACGACGGACTGTACTGTTGCCGTATCCACTTCCTCCCTTCCATTTCCCGAGGATCCTGATGGAGTGTCGTCCAGTGATGCCCTTGAATCAGTAGTCGCTAGTGACTCTAGTGACTCTGACTCGACGGAAGAAGGTCCGAGCGGTTCCGCTACACATTACTCGATGGACGAAGAGCATTTCCCACCCCCCTCCCTCCCAGTGCACCCCACTGCAACCCGTAGTGCTCCCCTTCTCAGCCTCGCATCTCAAATGCCCCAGGCTGAGATGACCGAGAGCATCTATTCTGTCACCCCTCTCCCTTCCCAATTCCCTTACTCTGCTCAATCACCTGAACCTTGCGGTAAAATCCGTGTAGGGCAGAAGGTCTACACTATAAGAAGAATCATTTTTGCGAGCCGAGGTCTTGTTGGTCGCGGAACCGTTTGCTATTTGGCAACTTTAGACGATGAAGACTACATAATAAAAGACCATTGGGTTGTAGGCAAGGACGACAATGTAGTCTTGAACGAGATCAAGATGCTGGAATTGATGGATGGCCTCCCTGGCGTTCCAAAGCTGGTGGATCATTGGGTCGTTGAACAGTCAGATGGTGATCCCGATGTTACCCGAAAATATCGGCAGAAAGAACGCCGGAGTACCAGGGGCACTAGTCGTACTCATGTACGTCTTGTCTTGAAGCCATGTGGTCGCCCCCTTCACATGTTCCGAACACTGAAGGAGTTTGTGCGGGCACTAAGGGATATCGTTAAGAGTAAGTTTTTAGTACTTTGGGGTACAGGTGTCTTGGACTGATACTCTTTGATGTTAGTTCAACAAGCTGCGGTGGAGGAACGTCAGATTTTGCATCGGGACTGTAGTCTCAACAACGCGATGATCCTAGACGAACCTGAAGGTAGTGAAGGGTTTCTTATTGACTGGGAGTTTGCCGTTCGGATTGCCTCGGATCATAAATATCCTATTGGCGGTACAGTAAGTACACCTTATTCATTAAATATTCAGTTCATTAATTGATTTGCCAGGGCACAGTCCCTTTCATGTCACGCGGACTTCTCAATCAATATGCGGTCCTGCAGCAGGAGGCGGACCTGGAATCGAAGAGGAAGAAGACGGCGAAGAAGAAAGAGACTCGGGGACGCAATTCAGTCGACAAACCAAAAACCCCGAAATCATCCTCTGATTCTCTGGCGCTACCTGTATCATACGTCATCCAAGGCTATGCGGATGACCTGGAGTCCCTTTTTTTCGTGTTCGCTTGGGTTTGCATCAAGTTTTGTGGTCCCAACGGTATGGTGCGGGAGCGCTTGCCCAATTCGTTGGTGGATCGTTGGACCAGCCTTGACCTGGGATCGTGCGCAGCCTTCAAGATCACCTTTTTCGCTTATCCAGGAGAGGAAAAGCATCTCACAGACCAATTTCACCCATACTTCAAGCAGCTGATCCCCCTCGCAGTAGAGTGGCGTAGAGTTCTGGTGGACAACATGATCCACCCCGTTACCTTCGACACCATTCTCGCTGTACTCAACTCTCATCTCGACAAACTCCCCGACGACGAGGAGCTCGTATCTGCTGTGGACATGCTCAGGAATGATGCTGCCATTCTCACGAAACATGTTAAGGGCAAACGGATTGCTTCAGACCCTCCCTCTGTAGTAGCACCCAAGCGGCAAAAGTCTCATCATAGTGATACCGAGTCTGACTCAGCATCGGGCAGTGACGCATGACCAGGAGGTGAAGCCTACTCATTACACATATTCAGCTATTTTTCTTCTTCACTGACTTAGTATGAATGACATGTTTAACTTTAGCAGTAGTATTTCTAGAATCTCGCTGGCTTGTACTATTAGTATGTTGCGTTTTTACTATAGTTCACTGACCGGTACCTATGATATTGTTGTTCTGACTATATCATTCTTTTTCAAGCTTTTTTCAAGCGTTTATCTTTTTACAATCAAGATACTAGTAGTACGCCAGGATCTGATATAGTATCACTACTAGTAGGTTCTGGTACGATTCATGTTATGTGTAGCATTTTTGCTTACGTGATCGGCAATTTCTCTTATGAGTACCATTACCAACGACGAAGGTTTTTTCACGCTAGTCATGCGAATCGATTCGGAGTACGACGTGATAGTAACAATCCTCATGGTGGTATGTTTCTTTATTACTATCATTCTTATTAATGATAAACTTTTCTCTCGCTACCCATACGGCTATTAAGTATTAGTACACGGATGAGCCATGGTATAAAATCATCGTAAGTCTGGGATAATTTATCAGAGTCACTTCTTCCTCTGTTCTTCATTACAGTCATGCCTCCTCATGCCATCGCCAGTCCTAAGAAGAAACGATCTGGCAAGCGCAAAGGATCCGATGCTTCAAAGGCCGGCTTGCCAAAGAAGTCTCGGGCTGCAGACATTGCTGAGGTACCCAGCACGGTACCCCTCGTGTCCCTTGGCCTGACTGGAGCAGAAGCGGAACAAAATGCTCCCCGGCATTCTGGTCGCCCTAATGCGGGAACTGGAGGTAGGAATGCACAACTGGAGAAGATTGGATCAGTATTGCAATCCAAGCCTCGGACTCAAGAACGTAAGGGTACAACGTCCCTTGGTCTCAATGTTCCAGTCAATCCTCAAGCCCCAGAACCGCGTCGTAGAGGTCGAAAGAATCATTCAAAGGTAGGCGTCCAATTAATTCTGTTACTCATATTGATTGTTTCGTAGGCAGTTCCTCCACCCTACAGCTCACTCGTTAGGGATGCTCCAGATGCCCCAGCCAAGGACATTATCGCCACAGGGCCCAGCTTTACATCCCAGCAACCTGGTGGAAGGTTTGGATTTGTTGCTCCAACAGAAATAGCTCATTCCGGTACTGCCCAGCCCAATATTCAGGCATTGCACAACCCGCATGTCACCATTGGGGCGAAGGACGCTGAGCAGCGCACTCGGGACGCCATTGCCGAGCAACGAGCTCGAGATGCCATTGCCGAGCAATGAGCTCGAGATGCCATTGCCGAGCAACGAGCTCGAGATGCCATTGCCGAGCAACGAGCTCGAGACGCCATTGCCGAGCAACGAGCTCGAGACGCCATTGCTGAGCAACGAGCTCGGGACGCTATCGCTGAGAAGCGAACTCGGGATGCAATTGCTGAGCGACATACCCAGAACGCTGTCTCTGAATATCCAGTGGTTTTGCCAAGGTCCGTCTTTCGGGAGGAGAATTTAGATCCAGCCCTACGTCAGCATGATGACACTGTTAGGGCTCAGCGTCGTCTGACGTCGTTTGAATCTGATGACAGTGACTCTAAAGACTGTAGCAGTGATGACAGCAATGATAGCAATGATAAAGATGCTGATGAAGAGGACAGCGGAGAGGATGACGAGGAGGAGGGGGGAAATGATGATACGGTCAAGAGCTCACAGCAGTTTGGTTGGGGGGAGGCTGGCCGACGCCAGAAAGAACACCCAGGTACACATTCTCGTCGTGTGATTTCGCTTCACTAATTCAATGTTATAGGGTTTGTGGAGGATGTACCACCTTCGCAATCTCCAGTCGCTCGCCCTCTCACACCTGAAATTCAGTTCCAGTACTCACGCGATGAAGATGATGTAGTTGCCCAGACGAGCCTTGATAAAACCTCGGTAAGTTTTCTGCTCAAGCCGGGAGTAACTCTCATTTTATATTGTTAATCCAGCGGAACGAAAGCTCTCAGGTATGGCCATATCGTTCAATTGTATCATGCTTACCATTGCCTTTCTTTCAAGGACCCTCCGGATATCTCACCAGGACCGCGGCGGCAAGCATCCCAACACATTGAGGTGAGATCAGGGAGACCATTTTAATTGACACTCACCATCGAGCAGACCATCACCTCGAAGCCTGACGATGTACTACAACACCATCATAAGAAAAACGGAAAGCCCCGTCTTCCTGATCCTGAATCCCTCGAACTGCTGAATCAAGTGTCCGAGTGTGATGTTCAGCCATTGAAAAACAAAAAGTCTAGGTCATCGCGTGGTGGGCCAACACCCGATCAATTATCTTGGTACGGACCACGCTGGAAAAGTTTCTTGGAGGACGCCAAAGTAGAATGTCGCGCGCAACACGCCCTGGAGAACCCGTTTCCAACTTTGGTGAAGAATCTTCCAGGAACAATCACTGAAGTTCTCATTGCAGTATTGGTTGTGTGGGATACGAACGGTAAACAATTTGAAGCTGGTAGGCACTTGTTCGTTCTCATTCGTTCTCGAACTAATATGTCATATTCTGATGCAGGGGTTTGGCCAGAACACAAATTTAATATGACTCGGTTGGTGCGTGCATAACTGACTTTGTGCCAATATCTCGTTGACAGTCTGTATTAAAGCTGTACGACGATCTTTCGACTTGGCGATCTGACTTGAAGAAAACAGCCATAAGCATTGCACCAGTATCATATTCGCTTATTCCTCCGCTTTCTGTCCCCGTTCAGGAACGTGCTGCTTGGGTCGAGCACACTGCTGCTGAATTGATCAAGGAAGCATTCTTCTTACGCTTTGGGGTGGACGATCAGGTAAGTGATCTTGTGGTGATCGCAACTCTACTGATGGAAGATTTCTAGGGGAGAACACGAAACTTCGCTCATCCCGCCCTTCGTGAAGCCGTCATCACATTCTTTTACACAGGACCATATCGAATTGCACGAAGGATGCCGGAGACCTTTAGCACGGAATTGCCACTCTCATGTTTGGCTTTGGTTGCTGCGGCGGTAATTTCGTCTCCCTCGCCAATGTCATGTGTTAATTTTCTGTCTTGAAACTAGTTCAATTGTGTCTTCGACGGTCTTGTGAAAAATGGACATGGGAAGTCATACCCAAACTTTTCCACCAAGGACTACGGCCCCATCTATTGTCGGATGCTCGAATTGCTCAAACATATCCTTGAGGATGCGTATCATGGGCCTAGGCTGTCAGCTCAACTGCGAGAATGGGCTGCAGCGGGATGGTGAGGATCTTTTCTCTCTGATAATTTTTTTACTGATTTTCATTTGTACAGGGCTGCAGCTATGAATCTCGAAGGAGTTGTTGATGCCAGACACGACCACCTGCAGATTCTTCTTGACTAAAAGCTTCGTATTCCCGCTCCCCAGTTTATATCAAGCATTTATCGTGTTTGGCGCACATATCATTGTATTTACTGTTTGTCGTGGTCATGTGATTCAATATATTGGTTTTGTTTTTTTGTTTTAAAATTTTTGTGTTGTCCAGTGTGTGTAAGCAGTACAGCGAGCAAATGTCTGTACAGCTCCGGGTCTCTGAGTGCTCTGTGGGTGTCTGTACAGAGATGGACAGCGAAAAAATTTGCAATTCAAGTAGATTTTCGTAATTACTGGGCGGTCTGTAGGTGTCTGTACAGAGATTCACAGCGCAAGGTGTCGCTGTGATGGACTGGCTAATTGGGACCAAGCTGTAGCGCTTGCACGCTGTACAGCGCTGTACAGCGCTGCACAGTGCAAAGTGGTTTACTGATGTTGTATGTCTGTAATACCTTGTATAGTTTGTGTAGATTTGTTGTTCGTGTGAAACCTGTCACCAAATTAGTAGTTTGCTGATGTTGTTTCCCTTCAGCGGCATTGGTAGGAAACATAATAGCGGCAGGAACTCCCTCCGTCTGCTACTGGTTACTGATTAATAGGGAGATCAGGAATGCGCGGCACATGGCACTTAATATATCGACTTGCATAGCATATGGCATCAAACACACGCTTTAAGGTTGAGGACTCTTGCGCACACCTCATGGCAAAATTTGCGTGATGGGCGGTTGTAGTATCCGGTGACTGATCACCGCAGTTTCAAATATAACATCATCCCAGTCACCGGGTGCATGCTAGTACTACTACTTCCGCGATCGAATTGGAACAAGGCTCAATCCATGAATAGTTTGCTACTGTGATGTCGAATCATAGCCGTTACGTTTCAAGTCCAGCTACATAGAAGAATTGTTCATCAAATTTGCTGTGCAGACTCGGAAAAGGTACTTGTAATTCGTTATGACATATCAACTATAATTGGTGGATGGCCTGCTAGTATGTAAAGGGCCTCAGCTGAACATGAGGCTGGACAAGATACTCGCACCCTGATCCTTGATACTTACACCCCCAAGACTCCACTTGCTATGGCTTCGAGAGGCATGCCACTGGATACTGCTGCTATATTTTCAACCGTGATGGAAGGAATCTTATATGGTGGGTACCATCACAGTGGATCTGTCCGTCCCATTCTCACCAAGCTAGGGTTATTCAGGCTTTTCGGTCCTCATGTTTGGGGGTACCATGTGGGCATTGACACACAGACGTCGTATGAAGGAGATTAATCGCATAAATACTGCGGTGGCATTCATGCTGCTGATACTGAGTACCGCAGTAAGTTTCTCGCCTCTTGCATCTGGTATCATCCAGTATTCAAATCTCCCGAGCACATGATAGTAGACATCATTCGTATCGAAGAGGGTTTAGTCACCTATCGCGACACATTTCCAGGGGGACCAGCGGCATTCTTTGCAGATGTTACCCAAATCACATTTGTGGTCAAGAATATAATATATACCATGCAAACAATGCTTGGCGATGGAATGGTGGTGGGTTCAATTTCTATCCTCCAGATTGAAGTTGCAACCCTTTTGGCTTATGAAATGTCTTTTCCGGCCAAAGATTTATCGCTGCTACATTGTTTGGCAATCTGTGTGGGTCATTATTGTACCGAGTTGCTTGTGGCTCGGTATCACAGGTCAGGTCACAATCATGTTCAGAAAGTCGTACCTCTGATGTCCCTGCAAAGTGTGTGGCATTTGTGCAGTCTACAGTGTCTCAAAAGCGACTAACCAGGCTGGAAACATCTTCGCCAAAGCAACTGGTCAATGGATTACGGCCTTCTATGCCATGACACTTGCAAGTAATTTATTGGCTTCAGGTGAGTACAAATTGTACCTGGATACTCGAGGCCTAAGACCAATTTATTCAGGATTTCTGGCATATCGGATCTGGAAGATGGAACGTGATATATCTGCAGTTCGCACTTCAAATAACTCCATGATGCCGATCGTGCGCGTACTTGCGGATGCCGCTATTCTGTACTCTGTGACGCTTCTATCGGCATTGGTGTGTTTCGTCGAAGGTAATAACGGACAATATGTTGTACTAGACATGGTAATTTCCACTATCAACTCCTTTTTATCGAAGATAACCAAGCTTTGGCTACCTAGATTATGCCGATTATCTCTATTGCATTTTACATGATTATTATCCGGATGGCAATGAAGACAACAAGTTACGGTCACATCTCGACTGCCAGGATGGGTAGTAACGAGACGGCACGAGAGACTCCACAACAATATCATATGATGCGTATGCCAGTGGAGGTGCACATATCCCAAATCACGCACCAGGATGAAACCTCCAAATCGACATACTGAAAAATTAGTTTTGATCATCAACGTTTGGTATTGTACTGCTTCTGGACGCTATTTGTATTTAATTTGTTGGATATGATTATATGTTTCACTCGCCAGGCTATCGTCAATGGATCGTTGAAGATAACTTATGTGCACGCGCTCGGTCTGACCTCTTGGATTTTGTGACCCAACTCGTTGATGGTATGCCTCTCATATTACTGTTCTATCTGACACAATGTTCGAATCAATTAGGTTTCAATTGGAACTGGGTATCAAGACAAGTACAGTAAGGTAAGATGTAAGGAATGAGTGCTATAAAACAATATAATGACTGGAATCGGCCTCATTGAAGGAGGATCGACAGACTTACTCACTACGAACGGCAGACAACAGCTTGGATCACCGTGGCTCGAGCTTGAACGAGGATCGACACTCACTCACTGCAAACGGCGAGCAACAGCTTGGATCAGCATGGCTCAAGCTCGAACGAGGATCGACAAACTCACGTCCTGCAAACGGTGGCCGACAACTTGGATGAGCATGACCGTTGCTCGAACGAGGACCAACATACTCACGAACTGCAAACAGTGGGCAAAGACTTGGATCAGCATGGTCATTGCTCGAACGAAGATCGACACACTCACGTCCCGCAAACGGTGGGCGAAGACTTGGATCAACATGGCCGTTGCTCAAACAAAGATCAACACACTCACGTCCTACGAACAGTGGGCAAAGACTTGGATGAGCATGGCTGTTGCTCGAACGAAGATCAACACACTCACCACCAGGCCTGCAACAATAGCCCCAGCGTATGAGTACTGTCGAGGATGAATAAAATTATGTCAGAAACCTCCGTTCTTGAAAATGAATGCAACTTCAATGTTCACCTCTAGCGTTCTGACGTCTGCGCTAGAAAAAGCGCTGTCCTGGCCAATCAACCTCGACACTCGTGAGTCAGACTCGAATTTAATTGAATAGTTTGGTTTCTCCAGGAGACTCGTCGAGCGAATTGTACCTCGCATCCATCATGCCCTGCTCAGAGGCGCAGACAAACGAGGCCTGTCTGTTGAACTGGCGATGCCGGTAAAAATGTATCAGCTAGTCTTTTACAGTGAGTAACACATCTTGAACGTTGAACTCCGTTTGCCTTGATCTCATGCCTAATCTTCGACACGCCTCCATTCGACTTCTAAGACAAATCTATGCAGGCTGGAATTGGAGTCCGCGAAACGACGCGTGGCGCTCTTAACTTGAGACCAAGTTATACGCGTTTGATACAAACAAATGCAAACAGAACATAAGCGCCAAAACATAAAAACTGGCTTCTCTCCAATTTACTAGACCAGCAGCCACGGCGAGGATCCATGACGTTCTCACCTGTTCGTATCACGAACGTCCCTTCCATCAAAAATGCACCGTTACTTGGTCTAGCGGAAGGCAACGGTTATTTCTCAAATGTTCAACTCGCCGCTCTCGTCGTCGTCATACCATGGGTCATCAAACGCATCCTTCCCTTTGTAAACCGTGGCGGTCTCAAAACATATATCTTCATTCTCGTCATCACAGGTATCCCAATTACCGTCGGTTATTGGGCCATAGCGAGCATTTACGGCCGTCGTAAAAACGTCAAAGTCCTTATGCCTGGTAAAGACCTCGAAGACTATATCACTATCAATGACCCGGAACTGAAGGAAAAATACCACGGCAATACAAAAATCCCAATGCAGGTCTTCCACGACGCGTACTTTGAGGGCAAGATTGACTTTAACGGTAATATTCATTTTTTACGTGTCTGCTATGATGCTCAAACGTGTACAGGCGACGTGTTGGACATCTTGGAAGACCGTCACGATTGGGCGAAAATGGCCATGACGCCTGAACTTTTCAAATACGTCTTCACGAATCTCCTTCCAGAGGTTATCGTTCACTCTCAATCTCAAGACGAAGAACAGGTTCGCGACCACTACGACAGTAGGTTTTCCTCTACTTTTTCAATCACTCTACTCACTCCAACCATGCAGGAGGCGATGACTTTTACTCATGGTACGTACCCTCAACTCAACTCAACAATGTTCTTTCTAATATCCCACAGGTTCCTCGGTCCACGCATGATCTACACCTCCGGCGTCATCACGGATGCCAACAAAGACGCATCCCTCGAAGAGCTTCAGGACAACAAGCTCCGCCTCGTCTGTTCCAAGCTGAACCTGAAACCTGATGACCGTCTCCTCGACGTCGGTTGCGGCTGGGGTACACTCGCAGCCTACGCGGCAAAAAACTACAAATGCGACGTCACAGGCATCACCCTCGGCAAAAACCAGACCAAGTTCGGTAATGAGCGCATCAAGACCAACGGTGTTACCCCCGACAAGGCTCGTATCCTATGCATGGACTATAGGGATATCCCAGGCGGCCCAGGGCACTTCACGAAGATAGTCTCTCTTGAGATGGCAGAGGTAAGCACTGCGTACTCTTAATATCTCCACGTCTAACGTTCAATAGCACGTCGGAATTAGGCGATACGGTTCATTTATGCGTCAAATGTACGACCTCCTCGAAGATGACGGCATCTTCGTCCTCCAAGTCGCCGGTATCCGTCCTTCGTGGCAATACGAGGACCTCATCTGGTAGGTGTAGTTGTCGTCTGGCATATCATACGCTAACACCACGCAGGGGTCTCTTCATGAATAAATACATCTTCCCTGGCGCGGACGCATCTTGCTCTCTCGGCTGGGTCATCAACCAAGTCGAAGCCGCCGGGTTTGAAGTGAAGAATATTGATGTTTTGGGCGTACATTATAGCGCTACTATCTGGAGGTGGTATTTGAACTGGGTTAGCAACCGCAAGGAGGTGTGTTCGTTTTTCCCCCCTCCCTCTTGTCCTGCCCATCCCTCCTATACCCGCGCGATGCTGACGTGACGTGTCCTAGGTCGTAGACAAATACGGTGAACGCTGGTACCGAATCTGGGTCTTCTTCCTCGCCTACAGCACCATCATTTCCCGCCAAGGTAGTGCCAGCGTCTTCCAACTCACCTTACACAAGAACCTCAATGCGTACCACCGGGTTCTGGGTGTTGAGAATCACTGGAGTTTGCAGGTGCGCGATGGGAGAGATGCTGAGATTAGGTGAGTTTTTTCTAGGTTGGATATGCTTTGTTAAACTAGACTGACATGCGCATCGGAAGCTTGGTGGAGTGATTACACCTGAAAAAATTACATATGCATATACGCACGGACGATGCGCAAGGCGCTATATACCACTTGCTTGAATTAATGTGTTGGTCGTAGAATATACCGACTTATTTGGAACCTCGGCGTGATACTCGTTTGCTGTTCCCTCCTTTGTGGATATTTGAATGCTACCCTGCACGGTACTGTTCAGAATATAGGCGCATACATGAAATGAATGACGCCGCGATTAAGGCGCTAGTGTTGCGTCACATTTATTTGCCTACGGTCACAAGGTTGACCCCGCGTAAGCAATTTGCATGACTCCCATGTAGCTGAGCTCCACCTGCACTCTCCATCGCCAGTGGTAGAAGTCTCCGTCAATGGCAATTGCCGACAGTAGGTGGAACATCGATGCACTAGTACCGTATCAGTATTTTGTAATAGCTCACATAATCTTTGCCATCATCCAAATACTTTCCCGCTGTTCTGTTGACTATACTCGTTCGCATGTTACCAACTCCGGAGGATTAGCGCTCCAGAGCTTCCTTCTCTTGGCACCTTCCACACCATATGTCGCTCTCACCGGTACTAGTACTGATGCTCACCGGCAGCTTCTTTCGTCTCGGACTTCCTACTTATATGTTCTCTTCAACATAGTTTCACCTCAGCGTCGTTATCACGTCTCGCTAAGATCTTGTGCTACGTTCCATTAGCGGGGCTGCCCCCTACACTAGCGCTTCCCGCACCTGTGGCGAAAAAGGAAATCCCCTTCGGACGTTATTTAACAGCAATATCGAAAACAACAAATTTGAAACGTTGATATATGATGCTATCACTCGTACGAGTTACATGAAGTCTCCCTGGTGTTCTGTTGGTTTAATTTTTCATTACACTGCGCGGTACCGAAATTTCATGAATCTCATTAGAATCGCATACAGCTATGAGATTGATTATTACGAACTGGTCAATTCAATTTATTGTAACGAATGGAATCTACTCACTGATGCTGCCCAGCTGCCTGCAGGACAAGATTGCTACTCCCGTCGGCCTGCTTCCACTCTACGTCCTGCTCAGCATGAATACGTACCCACCTTACTTGGACACAATTCATCCCCATCCTGGAATGCGCCGTCGCTCTGATAACCGCAAGCGTGTCAAACGAAAATAATGAGCAGCACAGCATCTAACAAGCACGTACCGAATACTCGCAGGTCACCTTGATGCCCAGCTTAGTATTAGTGTAGCTGCCGGCTCATCAGTTAATTTGGTTGACGAAGATTGTCAAGGTATGACGTACGAGCAAAGTGTGTACCCGCTGGTCTCAACGGTGCTGTTGGCTAGCGTGTAGACCGCCACACCTTCGATGTCCACGGTATCTTGGCACATTGCACATGTCCCGTTGGCGTTGGCACCAGCGAGGAAGGCGAACAGCGCAAGCACGGCGAAGCGGAAAGTGAACATAATGGGACTTGTTGCAGTGAAGGATGTCAAGCCATCATAGCATGCAGGTATCTTATAGGCTGAAATTACTGGGGCCATCGCAATTTGTGAGACTTCCGCTTCGCCTTAGCTTCAGGCGCACACGTAACCTCAAGGCAGAAGGCCTAGGGTTAAAGTTCTGTACTTGAGCGAAAAGAATCAGAACCCTGCAGACTAAAGAACTGTAGAATCACTCTCACAAAATCGAGGTCGCAAGAGTAACGTCGAGGGCTAGATGCCGTCCTATACCATATGTTATGTAGCACGAAAAATGTTAAACAATGCGGGAAAGGGATTATCTACACTTTTAGCCAGTGAGGCTCGGTCTTCCCGCCGTGTACGATGCAGGCTCTTCAATAGAAGGAAAACGGTCGTTCCTTCCATGAACGTTGCATGGACTGGAGCCCTTGAGCTTTGTGGGGTACGTCAGTCAATCAAACTCATTTCATCGATGACAAAGTATCAATGTAAGAAGCAGTCGAAACGTTAACATTGCATCGACATCAATACTTACGTAAGATATGGGCGAAGTATGAAAACACACCACAATACCACCGTGATGATACATTAGATCTCCCATTTACCAACATTTACATGGAGGCTCTAGTCATTATAACGACAAATATTTTCCTCAGAAATATCGGCACGTACTCATGGCAGCTTCCGCGAGATAATTAGATTCTGGAACCAATCACAGTTTGACAGCTATCCAACAGCCGTATTCTCGAACATGAGTCCGCACGGATCTACATGACTTGAACAGCTAGTCAAGTTTGCAAGCTTTGATTTCAGTCCACTAAGCTGCTACTGAGTGCTCACCAATTGTAGCGTGGGCTCATCAATTCAATGTAATTATCTTTTTTCTGCTGAAGTTTCTCATAGGCTAGCACCTCTTGCTTCGCACTCGGTGCCCTACAGCTGTCATTCTTATGGTTATTGGTAAGCACAATCATATATTTGCTGCTCGTAAATATATCTTTTCACTCACGTACGGCAACAGCGAAAGCGGACAGCGGCCTACCCTGAGCTCCCCTATAATATCATAATACGGTACCACGACATCATTGTATATGGCAACTTGAGACTGTCTCTTCATGTACATTCTAGGACTCAAGTTCAATATCGGGTACTATGTCCGAGTCCTTTCCCCCAATCTCGCAGTATCGTCTGACTCGTTTCTGCTCAGTCTGCACAGTCCATGTTGTGGCGAATGATGTCCCCACAAGCCTATGATGGGCTTCGGCTCGAGTTATGCATGCAATATATTCTATCGGCTCCTATTTGGATCCACGGCCAACAATTTGTGACAGTGTGGGGTGTTACAAGTATTCACGTACCAGGAAACCGGATACACGGACTCGGCGAGTTGGGACTTTCACCTCGAGCGAGACCTGCACTCAAATAATGATATTAATGTAGCCTGGTAGAGAGCGATCCCTCCTCGATCACAGTTTTCTGTCCACCAGGCCTCAATTATTGCACAAACAATAGCGAATGAATACAGGAGGAGAGTCAAGCTAGTCAAGTGTCACATCCAACAACTTCATCCATTCATATGTCCACCGACGTCAAGGAGTACCATGCAAGTCCCTGTGCTACATAGTGATGCCGCAGTCCGGTTCTGAACTTCGGTTCGGACCTGAACCCTCCCGGACCGGACCGTGGGTTCGGTCCTGGGTTCGAAATAGTATAAGGACCGAACTGATTATTAAGTTCAGCGTTCGGCTGCTGCCTGAATACTGTGAACCCGTTCGAACCCGTTCGAACCCGTCTGAACGTGTTCTCATATTCTTTGCATGATCCACCAATATATCTGCTCTGATCTTCTGGCAACCGGCATGTCGATCGATCTCGGGACAATCAATAGCGGATCGGACTTCGCAGCCAAAACACCCAACACATTTCCATTGGCGAGATCTGACTTCCCTGGTAATCTACTCGATGTTCTGGTAAGCCTAATGTTAAACAAATGTTAATCTTTATTCAGACTTCAATGGTCTTTATTTTCAGAACATATTCTCAGGTTTCTCGTTCTGGTACTTCAAGCTTCAACACCAAGTAATTGCATGGCAACAGGATGTTCAAGGTGCGTCATTTTTTTGATCTCTTATCATAAAATTTGGAATAAATGAGCTACTTACTACAGGTTCAATCTTCACCCTCCTTGCTGCACAAATGTCGTGCGCACTTGGATCTGACGGCCAACTCAAGGATGCTAGTGCCATCGATTGGTACAATGATCCTGACGATGACACGCCCATGCTTCCTCCACCTCCACCTCCTGCATCCAATGGCAAGCTAACTGCCTTTGTGTCTCGCTCAGGCCGAGCTGTTAAACCGACAGAAAAAATCCGCGATGCTGGCAACACTTCAGTTATTGAAGAGTGGGTACTGTCAAGGCCACATTTCTGCAACGGTTCAAGCTGAGTTTGCTGCTGCTCACGAACACTATGCCATGGACGAAATTTAGCTACTCATTTACGGTTCATGTATTTCTTGCAATTTTTGTCAAATTATATGTAGCGTTCGAGCGTTCGAACGCGTTCTGAACTTGAACCGAACGCTTGTGAACGCGTTCATAAGGGTCCGGTCCAGCGTTCGCCCTCCTTGCCTGAACGCGACCGATGGTCCAGTTCGGCGTTCGCATTTAGAGGCCTAAGAACCGAACCGAACCGGACTTCGGCACCACTAGTGCTACACGTGTTCAACATCATGCATAATGTCAGACGAAGACTCAGAAACGCCTACTGCAGGACGTGAAGGATTACCTCCAGTCGGATTCACCGACCCTGAGGCGGGGACACATATCCGTGTAGATTATAAGTGTAATAGCTATATATAACGCCTTCGAGGTGACCTACATAATCAACACAACAACCAGAGCAACAGTCCCGGTCCTCCGCGCAGACCTCTAAGTTCCCGCTGCTGGTGCATCTGGTCGTGGTAAATGCTGGGGAAGCTGAGGCGTTGACGCCCATAAAGATGGAACAGGCAAGGATGATCAGATAAGAAAGCTGCATGACAATGAAGGTTTTCTGGGTAGGAGTGAAAAGACAAGTTGAGCGAGAACATGTAGTGGCTTTATATACCTTGACAGACGCTTTATTGGATTGATGTGGAGGAATTCCGTGTGCGCCACTACGCCGGGCAAGGAGGGCGGTCGACCATGTGGGAAAATGTCAATGGTTCTAGTAAACCATCCGAATGACGGTTGACGTTGACTTGGTTGACCGGTGATCGATAACATGATAGTCCAACATGTGCAGATCAGCAAGAAGTGAGTGACAGGATTCAATGGAGTGCCTGTAAATTAGACTGGTGACCAGCCCCTCTATGCAATACTTACCATACTATAGCGAGTTTGGGCTACTCACCTTGAAACATATAATTTTGTCCGTGACATTCATAGAAAAAAAAAACTCGGACTGCATGACGATCCTGGATTCGCCTTTGGTTTGACGTCTACTCAGGATATCGCGATGCATATATATCAAAGATGAGATAAGTCTATGGCGTTCCATGTGCCAACTTCTTCCTCCCATCCGGGACCACATGTACTCACCATCACCAAGTAGGCATGAACCGAATCCACCGCATCTACTCGTACTGATAAATCTAATACTACTCAAAGTGCTATAGAAGAAACAATCAGCTTCTACTATCGATCCGCCTCCATCCCATGCTACACTGAGAACTGTGTGCAACTGATTTACCCACACGAATCACTCTGCTACGGGGTGCTACATAAACCCGAGCTCGACCTATATTTCCAAATATTCTTTCGATCCAGGCTACCCACTCATTTTGCAATATGACACTGCCTCAAGGAGTTAGCTCACCTCACCGTCCACAGCGCTCATTCTATCCTACACTGGCAGGTTCGACCACCTTCGGTACAGTAGTGCGTAGCGGATATGCTATCAAGTGCCATGGCGATAGTTGTGAAAAACGACAGCTATACCTCACCCGATAGGCATACATTTAGACGGGCGAAGTCATACTTTTCGCACAGCCCCATTTATTATCCTTTGGGGATGCTAGTCAAGTGGCGGTGATGTGTAACTTGAGGGCAGTTTCGCAGGTATTGTTTGTGGGTGTTTTGGTGAGGGTATGCCAGTGGTGGCGCACGACATCTGCCACCATGTGAGATGGAGATAAGTTCGAAGTGTTACACTACCTAATGCCAGAAGCTACTATGCCCCACGCATGTGCTTCAACTCTCCCTGGACCTCATACGAGTGAACTCAGAGATATGCATGTGTGTGTCACTTTAGTTTCCATTCTGTCACTATTCGTTCTTCCAAATAGTGAATGACGTACTCGCCCAAGTTTGAATTTGAGACGCTGACTGACAGGCTTGGAGGAGCACTCATTGTCTCGAGATGCTCGAAGCGATTGATTGTCACCAACTGGTCCAGGCGAAACACGTAGTATGAAGAGAACTCTTGACGCAGACGAAATCTACTGATATACCCAACTTTCTGCAGACCAATGTTGCTCCTCTCGTCGAGCTCATTCCACATCACATTCTGCTTAACATCCGTACCGTATACTCGCATCAGCTAAACATTCTCCTACTACACTCGGACCCTACTTGGTTCTTTCGAGTTTCCCCAAACCCTGCAGGGCCTGCACAGCCAAATTCTTGGAGTTCGTACGAGTGAACTCAGATGTGTGCGTGTCACTTTTAGTTTTTTTCTTTATTATTGTTCTCCCAAAAAGTGTTCCCAAGAAATGAATACACGGACTTGCCCAAGTTTGAATTCGACTCTTTGAGAGACTGACAGGTCGAGATTTGAACACCCAGTGTCTCGCGATGCTTAAGACAATCGATTGTCACAAACTAGTCAATGCAACACAGGCATGAAGAGAATTTTGTAGCAGACGAAATCTACTGATATACCCAACTTTCTGCAAACCAATATTCCTCCTCTCGTCGGGCTCATTCCACATCACATCCTGCTTTTAGCATTCAGGGTCATTCTTCTTTGACAATTTCGGACACTTTGAATCCCCATCCGCTACTAGCCAACCGTCATCCTGATGGCCATCCAACGTGTCAAACGAGAATGATGAGTCGCTCAGTGTCCAGAAATCACGTACCTTATACTCGCAGGTCACCGAGTCACCTTTCTTATCCATATAACTGCCAGACCATCAACCACTTTTCTCGATGAAGATGTGAGTGTGGCTTACCCGCACTCTGTGTACCCGTTTTCGGACTTCTCATAGTTGCTGACTAGCTTGTAGGTCGTTGCACTATCGACTCCGTACAACGTTTCTTCACACGCTGCGCATCCTGCGTTGACGCCAGCGAGGAAGGTGAGTAGGGCAAAAATAGTGAGGCGGGAAGTGAACATCATGGAGCTTGTTGCAGTGAGCAATGCAAAGCCAAAGCGTGCAGGTGTTTTATAGGCAGATACTCGCGATTTTGCGAGATTTTCGCTTCTCCTCGGGCTATTAGCTGTTGCTTCGCTTCTAGCCTTCTACTAAGACATTCGATTCTAAAGAAGAGTCAAAACCTGTTTTGAACAAGCCACCTTTCAAAGATGCACTGCTACTGTGTAGCTCACTGGGATGGTTTAGTAAACGCATTTACATTTCACCTACGGCAGTGTACTATAATGTTAGGAGGAGACACGTCGGCAAAAATTTCGCTTGTCCGAAAGAGGTTTGATGCTCATGTGAGCTTACGGTGTTGGTGATCTCAGCAACGCGATTGGTGGAACATACTTATTCGTCGAAGTAGGAACTATGACATATATTACTTGAGCGGAAGCAAAATTATCTCGAGAAGAGACGTCATAAATTCAAGATGAGAGGCGAGCGACACGAGAAACGAAGCTAGTAGAAAACAACATATATCTTAGTCTCAGGAAAGAACACGAATTATGTACCTAGTAGAAAACAATATATCTACTGCTTGTTAACAAATAAGAATGACAAAATGATAACGAGGGCTCACATCTCGGTACTCAGTCTCGGGGAAGAACTGAGATGTTCGTACGGTTCTGTTCGTAGTATGCTTGTTAGCTTAGGCACGAAAAATATACGTATCAAAGGAAAGTAAAAATATCAATATGCAAGAGCTCGAGCCAACGTCAAAACGTCGCCCGTTTGTCCTACATTTGGTTTGCGCTCGCATAGCCTCACTCTTTGAATCTTGGATCGTTTACACTCTGACATAAATTTGGCTGTTATAAGTTATATTCTGACTCATTCGTGTCTTTATATGACGTACCATCGGTTACGGTCTATTCGTGATCGACCTACATTTCGTGAGTCACAGGGTCAGACGGAGTAGTGGGATGTCTTTGGTGATCCTACATCTAGGACAACGAAGTTCAGGCTTGAAGCTTGAATTCCCTGTGAGACAATTAATCCCCATGCGAGCAGATACCCAGTGTTTCACGTACTCCGAATTGCAGCGGCTGCCTTGCATCACATTCCCTGTCAGCATCGGAAGTCAGACAGTGGTCATTCATGGACAAATATTAGAACAAGTTTCGTGACTCTGGGTGTTTCTTGTAACGTGCTCAATGACTCCGGTCATCGGTCAACCGGTCACATCATAATATATTGTTGCTCAGAAGATCTGCTGCAAAACATTATACGACAGCGATGCGATAACCAAAATTTACAAGCTGGTAAACGGAGAAGAGCAGATAGATATTATCGTGACCCACTGGGATTGCGCAATAGCTCCCATTCTTCAATTTCATTCCACCGTCGTCATGTATCCTGAATGGATTTACGACAGAAAGCCTGAGAGTTTCGTACATTCGCGCCTTTACATGGAAGGCAAAAACACCATCGAGGCACTGATGAAGTACACAGAGCGGGGATTCAAATTGTATGTGGAGCCTTTCAAGTTGTGAGAGCACGACTGCACCAAAAGCATATATTGCTATATGAACCACACGCGGCAAACAGATGTTTCACTGGAACATGGACAGCGGACATTATGACCATAGGAGTGGCGAGGATAGCTTGCACGGGAATGTCAGTCGTGGTATTGGGTCACGGATGCATCGGGGAAACCTGGAAGTAACAGAAAGTCGAACTACACTTCGGTCGCAGTATGATGCGAAACAAAGAGAGTAATATATGGACATAACAGTTAAAAGAGAGAAAATAAACAAGAAGGTCGGAAGGGTACATATGAAGAATCTGCCCAATAGGGTGATGATTTGTAAGAATGGCAAGTACCGAGATGCCACGATTCCAGAGAAGAAAGTATTTTCCTGTTCTCAGGTATGCACTAAGTTGTGACATCGACTACACGCCAATGGAGTACGTGTCAAAGACTTCAGAAAACATACAGTACATACACACTTACGATAGAAAGCCGGGAGTAAGCCCCCCGCACTCGAATAGGGCTATGTCCGACATAGGGTCTATGACCCCAAAGGACAATAACATTGATTTAAAAATAAAAAATAAAAAAGTTGTGACATGAAGCCATGAATTTACAAGAGCTATCATTAGAACAATACTGGATTTCGAAATTGATTGGAAGGTTTTGCCACCAAGAAAGGCCGTCCGCAACTTGTCAACTCGCTCCAGGCGCCTGAAATTGTCGTTGATCATGAGGGGGTATGCACCATCTTGCTTTAGGGAGACTGACGGTCTTCATGTTCTATCGAGTTCAAACTAAGTCCCATCTCCACGTGGAGTCTGGACTCTATGAAATTTCGATGCGAGCCTGACAACAGCAGATCTCTGAATCATAGAGCCACGTCTGTAGATATCAGATATCGCGTTGCCACGGCGCATTGTGTTGCTCCGAGCTATCGGACGTACAGCAGATGCATGTTTTTAGATTAACCGCCCTTTATTATCTAGTACCTATGTATAAGAGCGAAGCGATAACTTCCAGTTTAATACTACCTGACAACATTATCCAGATCTATCCTCAAGTGCAACATCGAATGAAGTTCATCTCACTCACCACTATGATTGGTATGTCTGCCGCAGTACTGGCGGACATCCTGACAGACCCCAGCGGGGGGCCATGCGCACAGCCAGGTGAATACCTTTAGCATACCCGTGTTATGATCTCAAGCCGCATACTTATGGGTGCCTGCAGGAAAGCTTGAGTGCGGAACACTCGCGGGTTATAACGATGGCCTGCCGTTTATATTTTGGTGCTTGTCAACTACCCAGACCATCGTAGTCTTGGGCGATTGCTCATGTCCTTCGTGCTGTACTGTCATCAATGGAGGTATGGGTCCCGGATCGTACTCCTCTTGCACATAAGAGGCACGCTTCTTGCTTGCCGTGTCAAATAATGTCATAGTGATACGTTAACACCGAAGTAGGACAACCAAGACATGTGAGGAAGACAATAAAACGATGATACACAGATACCTTTCTCCGACACAGTTTGCAGTGTCCAACCTCTACTAAATAACGTCAGTCGAATCGTAACATGGTTTTTGAAAGATGAAGAGCCGATCTATCCTCACTACACACTCCTTTTGACACAATCAATCAACAGCGAATAAATACATGTGACACCACAAAGAACTTTTGTATACTACGGCCGGGGCAGCACTTTGCTTGCCTGAGTTGCCTCAAGGACGCAGAGATAGATTGTAAGTGGTAGCATATTTCTGCAGTACATCCTGGAAAGTTCAAAGAAAGGAAATAAAAGTGATGTGAGTAAGAAACTCGGCTGGAATACCGAGAATATTGGCAGTACTTGCTTCGAACAATTCCATCATGGTCAAAGTTAGTTCGGCTGTTAGATCGTCTTTCCGGGATAAGTGCATATAATAGCAAGGAAATTCAAACGGCTTCAGTTGCGACCGCAGAAGACTCCGTCTGTGATGTAGTAGCACTCAATTTCAGAACTGCGAACCCAAACCATTTTTTTCGAGGAGATAGCTGATATTCTCCATCATTTTTTCTTTATTCGGTGCTGTATTTGATTGACAGATGAAGTAACTTCCATGACCTTGCGAACAAGGTGATGACCCAACGAGGGAGAACCAAATGTCGCATCCAACAACTTCATCCATCCATATGTCCTATCGACGCCAAGGACTCGAAGTATCATGCAAGTCCCTGCGTTACATGTTCAACATCATGCATCATGTCAGACAAAAACTCAGAAACACTTACCGCAAGACGGGAAGGATACCTGCCACAATTCATCAACCCTCAGCAAGGGACACATACCTGTGCAAGTCATCAGTACCAATGGCTACACATAAGCCGCCTTGGAGGTCACCTACATAACCAACACAACAACCAGAGCAACAGTCCTGGTCCTCCGCGCAGATTTCCAAGTTCCCGTTGCTAGTGCATTTGGTAGTAAATGCTGGAGGAGCTGAGGCGTTGACGCCCATCAAGATGGAACAAGCAAGGATAATCAAATAAGAAAGCTGCATGTCAATAGAGGTTTGCTGGGTAGGAGTGAAAAGACAACTTGAGCGAGAACGTGTAGGGATTTTATACACGGGCAGAGCGACTTTACAAGTCTTATGTCGAATTGATATATAGAAATCCCGCGTACGCCTGACGTGACGGGCCGATCCTACAGGTGAACGTGTCAATAGTGCTAGTGAAGAGGATCAGCGCATCCTGGGGCATCTTGACCTGAATTGCGACGAGAAATTGATTGCTGCCTTCAATCAGTGCATCATGGCACGAATAATTGTGTGGTCCGAGAGTGCAATGATAGAACTGGAAATCCTTCATAGAGTGAATTGCGTGATCCCCTAGGTTACGCCTCTGATCGTGTTCGAGAAAGGCCGAACCAAAACGCTCATATCATAGGGCTCACATGAGGCTCTGCAGGGTACAATATTGCATCCAGCTTTTGCTACTGTACGCAAAAAATGTCAGAAGATTCCTGCTTGTTCAAAGCATCGCGACGTGCCTTGATGCTTTCGGAAACACAACCATCTGAATAACAGTTGACCAGTGACCGGTACCCGGTCCAACCATGTGCTGATCAGCAAGAAGACTGACCTTATTGCAAGGATTGGGGTGCCGGGTTGCCGTAAATGGGGATACAACAGACGAATGTACGCGTCTTCACTCAAATGTCGTTTCCTTCTTGGGGGTTACATTCTTGAAATATACTTATAAATTCCGAATATCTTCACAACAGCATGTAAGGTAGGAGCACAATATGACATATCGGAAGCAAATCTAGGATGAGGTAAATATGAATGTGTTCAGGTCGGCAATGGAAAAGACCCAGGAATTGTACGACGACGCTCTGGGTGATGGTAATATGTACCATGCCGTCGCTTGCTGGGCGAAGCAAGGGGTGTGGACAGTGATTGACCGTTCGTAGCTAACAAATTCTCTTGAGATGCGTTGCTCGGGGTGTGGACTGCCTCAGGCGTCGGACTCATAGTCCCGTAATCATCGTCGGAGTCGTCGTCTATCAACCAATCACCATCTTCTGGCAACATGATAACACCGGAAGCAGGATCGAAGCTCAGGCGGTGATTAAGGTTGCTATGCGGTTGGGATCCTCGTGCCGTGCGTGTATCTACCCATGGGTTCGAAGGTCCAGCCCGATCTGGAGAGCGAACACCATCCTGGTTCTCAGAGGCACTCATGTCGGTAAGAGTGCCATCAGTAGCGGGGCGAGATTGCCGCGATGCTCGAATCTTTCCTCGTAGCATGGTGTAGCGGTTACGTAGGTTGAGAACGATGCCTTGGTTGACATATGGAGATGCTCTTGACCCTCCTGCACGGTGCCCATTGACAAGGGTTTGCCCTTTCTTCAACGGAAGCCAAGGCTCAGGAAGCACACCAGTTAGAGCAGGATGCCCGTATCTTCGTTTGCCGGTGCTAAATAAGGGATAAATACATGGCAATTAATCGAAACAAAACAACTCACTTCAACACGCCTTTATACCAATTAGCCATAGGTGGTTGCGACTGAAAGAGAAGTAAGTCAGACGTTCCTTCCGCATATCATATTACCTACATAGTCTGTCCGCTCATCTTCTGGAGCAACATAGAGCATGTCGTCATTTTGTGCGTATCTCCGGCGCATCAAATTACTGAAAATAACTCTGCATTAGGGTCCAGCAGAAAAATTATAGACCTTACCTCTGCGACCACGTCACTGGATGTCCCTCCCGCAACCTCACTACATCTGCTGAATCTTCGCCACGCTCTACCTCGCACACAGAACTGAGACACACTGCGCTGCTGAGAGGCTTGAAGGTCTCATAGATGTACCAGGACCAGATTGCGGTACCTGCAAGCAGCGGAAGAAGGAGGGAAGACATGATATAACATTGCCGCAAGGTCAAGATACCGATCATAAACGTCTGGAAAATGATTATGCCCCAAATGAGCCTGACAAACGTGAGGGGCCATGCTTGGCCCTGAGATTCGTAGGGCTTATAAAACACTGGACCAGCGAGCTCAGAAACGTTTCAGCAAAAGAGAGCTTGAATCTACTCACCAAACAACAACTTGTACTTGTACACGACGTAGGCCATTCCAAAATAGATTGCGCCGAAGATAACGATCAAGGGCTGGACGACGCTGTACAGAATAGTGACAACAAAAACAAGAATCGCTTGAGGGTATACGACACCATAGTTGATCATGGGAGGGGCATTCAACTCAGCGAAATCTGCTCAGACCAAGGATTAGATTTACCATTAACATGCGGTAGTGCTTACCTCGAGGTGTACGAGTCCTGAACATGCGTGAGACCATCCGGGGTATTATCACCCCCAGATTGAGCAACTGGAGCGGCATGATACCAAAGCCTGTCGTTCTAATTCAGCACTCTCAAGTACAACTAAGATGATGGACCCACCTTGAAGTATAACATACGAAAGGAAAAAGTGCCTATAAGACATGCCTAGATAAAAAGCTGCAGATTACAAAGATGCTGCCACTTACTTTGCCCTTCCTTGTTGGAGCGCTGTAGCTAGCTTTTCTGGGATCTTCGCAGGCGAGTGCGCGAGATCGCGCACCAACTGCCAGTACGTGCTTGCCATAAGGAAGATGAACACCACATTGATGAGAAGGAACAAGAAGTATCTTTCGAAGTCTTAGAAGTGGATTTTCTGCAATGGAAATGAACTGACTTCCGCATCAGAGAGTATTCAATCAAGCTTCGTGCTCTATACCCCTGAGTATACGTCAAAGCTAGTAATGCCAATCGTAAGCTGAGCCAGATGTCTGGTAAGACAACACACCTTCAAGGATAAAAGGTAGAAGTGCGTTCAGCGTAATGATGGCGACGGACGGCAATGAATTCTGTACGATGGCACGTATTCTGTCGTTGCCATCGATGAGTCTGCCAAGCCAAGGCATCACCTTCTTGATCTCCTTGTAACTCAGCAGACTCGCAAGCGCGGTGATCGGGAATATCCAGAAGAATAGCAGTAGTATTACACAACCAATTACAAACATCTCACGAGCTAAAAGGTTTCCTGAAGTGTGAGTAATGTTAGACCAAACGATGTCTCGCGGTTCAGGGGCTGGGCTGGTTTTTACTTCCCCTGGGTCACATGAATGTGCCACTTGCACAGCAATTTGCTATATAGCAATTAGCGAAGGGCTATCGGCATCAATAAACTCGACGCTTACTGCACTAGACATCTTCTCGAACGTGACGAAGGCGACTTGCGTTGCCTTTGTTTTCCCGATACGACGCCACCTCTTGACTTTCTCGTCGGCCTCCGTAAACTTTGTCTCGAGGTACTCGAGCGCATCAACTTTTCTGGAGAACCACCCTGGTCTTATGACAGGACGCTGGCGATGGGGTACGACGAAACGTCCCTGCTGATTTTCTAGTAGCGATGGCTCTCTATCCGAGAAGGGGGGGATTACGTTCTCGGACGGGTCGTAGGATTCCACCACGCTTGGATTTCCCACGTAATTCGTCCATGCACTCTCCAACTTCAGTAATGCTTTTGTCCTAAGGTCAAGAAGGGCTTTCAGGGTACCGACTTCCCTGCAGACCGTCACGCTTTCAACGCTGAGCCCCATGTTTTCAAAGTACTCGGCGAGAGCCCGCTCGGACCGAAGATGGTTGGGCAGGTTAGTTACGATGACAGTCCTTCCGGGAATAGAATGAGCCAGTTCGAGGGAGAACAACTGACGTGAGCGAATGAAGCGACGATAGTTCTTATAAAGGAACCGCAACGCCAGGAAGGTGAACAGGTACGTGAAGAGAAAATGAATCGTCAGATATGTGTTAGCATCGCTGATGAGGTCGAGCCACTCCCGTCCAGGCGCCATAGGGTCGTCATTAGAACTGGTGGTGACCCATCCCGGCCAATCGTTGTCGTCTTCGTCAGTGCCTCCTCCGAGGCCGATATTATGCTACGAGCAATATGAGCCGGTGTTTCTTAGACATGCGGAAATACGTACATTCAAGTTAATGGGCATAAGGATCGTAACAGCGAATAAAGAACAAACGGAAAAAAGGTAAAAGGAAGTCTTGAAAAAGCTAAGGAGCTGTTTTTACACGTGAGTGATGTCTTTGCATACGCATTTACAGTAAACTTGCCACTGCAGCATCCAATCCAACAATTTGCAGTACAGTATACTCAGACACTTTCATAGTTGGAACAATCCATCCAAAAAAGGCCTGGTGAGCATGTGCCTCGTGCGGGGAGAAGTCTGAAGGAGATCAATTCTACTACTACCTAGTAAGAACGGAACAACATACCTTTCAGCATCGTTCTTGGTGCAAATAACAAAGGCCATCGCTTGCGACAGTACGAGAAAATCAGGAAAGATGAGAGTCCTATGGTGGAAGAGAGTAAGATTTGTGTCGTAAACCACGGACCCTCGAACTTGACTACAGGTAGCAATAGTGTAAGATTGATGAATTTGCTTCTGGTCTACACTTACATGTCGGAGGTGATCCTGGCGGTAGTTCTGGCTCTTCGTCGCCAACCGCATGGACCAGGATGGACTGCATGACATCCATGAAGTTGAGTAAGAGGTGGTGCAATGTGGCTGGACCCATCAACGAGGCAAAGCTTGATTCCCATAAATGGGTGTTTGGCAAAGGCCCCGGAACCAAATAACCGCTCCGACTTGTACAAGTTACGTCATAAATCCCTCAGACGGACAACGAGCGAGATATATAAATATATATAGCAAGTCTACAAACACCAAATCTCATCTTGTGAAAGGTAAACTCCTCTGGCGTCGTGGGCGTCGTAAACGAACACCATCATGATCACATAATTCGGAGATTTTTTCGCAAACGTCGATTTTTGACTGGTAGCGGCGATCACGGTAGGAGTCTCCGGGAAGCGTACATACACAAGCATGGGAGTCAAACCGGATCCCAATGCTCTCCACAGTTTTCCCATTCCTCCGCCACCAATCACCAGCTTCCGACAGGTCATCGACGCATGTCACAGCAAGAACGACTGGGATTTTCATCCCTGAAATCGCCGCAGCGAAGGTTTCGTAACTGTGACGTACTGCCCTGGTGGCCCTTGACCCACGCACACAGTAGACTAGAAGATGGAGACCATCTTCTTGAGACATCTTCGTCAAGAAATATTTCAGCTTTTTGGCGGGAGCCACATCCGTTGGTATTGACCCATAACTTCCTCCACCGAGACCCACTGTATCGTGCAGAGTGTACCTCTGGCCACGTATTTCGACCTCGTAGGCATGCTCTTCAGTGGTGCAGGGAAGGGCGTCTGGGGATATTGGGGCGATATCCTCGCCTGCAATCAGGTTGATCAAGGAGCTTTTACCGACTCCAGTCTCTCCGAAAATTACGATATTCTTGCTGGTTACTGGATGACCCTGCTCAAGTATATTCACTTTAGAACGATCTATCGCATGTCACAGACTCACCTCAGATTTTGGTTCGAGATCGTCAGCGAACTGATAGAGGTCCACACTACGAGAGCGAGCTCGATTAGTCCACCAGGTTTCATTGGACCGGTCAAGAAATCGTTCAGACATGACTTGAAAAACGGCCTGTCATTTTTGATATCCAGCATCTCCAGGCGAAATCGGACATGACCTTACCTGATTGTTAGTACTGAATGGTTCAGGGACAGACGGAGCGGGAACGTGGGTCAGATCCTGAAGGGTTTTATAGATAATCGGGGAATCTCCGTGCAGATCTTGCATGCGGCAGCATAAACTCCTAACATGAGATAGACATATCAGGTGACGGCTTCTTCGTTCAGATATGGATGGAAGCAGTGCCACTCATGAACGTTTTTGAAGTGCGGGCCGTGATACAAAGTTCAAAGGTAGTCCCCCATAGGCAGACCAAATAGAAGGAAGATGATCTCCCCCAGTGGTCAAGGGTAAATCGATGTGACGGTTCTCGCCTACAGAATCGCTGCGTTGAAGGATCAGTAAAGCCCCAGGATTAAGAAGCTAAGGACAGAAAGCTGCTTGTATTTATAAAATTCATAGCATACCAGTACAATAGTGTTACTATGTTCCAAACAGCAAGCCTAAGACTGTTTCGATGAGTATGATGGAGGTGTGCTGTGAAGTTTGGAATCATCCGTTTTTGGAAGAAGGTTGTTTGCCAAAACCTTCTAATCAAAACAAAACCTTTTTGAGAACATGCTCAGTGACTTTCATGAGTCTTCATGTTTCGCCTTCTGTATCGCTGCCATAGTCCATTAAAACCTTACCGGCGTTTTTTTTCTAGCACGCGTACATACCTCGCAGAGGTTCATCCTACTTCCTTCAACGTCATCCACGAAATTGAACAAGATGGTGCTCGCATCCTTCAGGCTGTGAGGAAGCGCATCAAAGTCAGGGATGAATTGCTAGCAAATGTGAGACTACTACTATCGACAGCAGTATGAAATATCAGCTCAGTATTTGTTAGATGTCTGAGGATATGTCCTCTCCAGAGGACATAGCACGTGCACGTCAACTCAAAGAATTAGAACCCTTGCATGAAGCATGGTCGAACTGGACGCACGCTCGTCAGGTTTGTGACATCACATCCCATCGCTGTTGGCCCTGGCTCAATGCTACCACAGTAGTCCTTGGAAGAAATACTACCCCTCATGCAAGATCCTGACCCAACCATGCGCACCTTAGCATCGGAAGAATTCACCTCCCTGGCCCATACCCTATCTACCCACATATCCACAACGTTTCCCTCTCTTCTCGTTCCTCCATCATCTACGCGTGACTTACATGCTCTGCTGGAGTTGAAAGCCGGCGTCGGTGGGTCTGAAGCAGCTCTATTTCTGTTGGACCTCCTGCGAGTCTACGTTCGATATGCTGGTTCAGTCGGGTGGCGAACAAGTGTCATACAGAGCAGCGAAACCGAAAGCGGAGGGATTCGCGATGCTATCCTCGAGATTAAAGGTGAAGGAGCTTATGATGCACTGAGGTGGGAGAGCGGTGTACATCGTGTGCAGCGCGTCCCCGCAACGGAGTCAAGTGGGCGGACTCATACGAGTACTGTTGCGGTTATAGTAAGTATCTAGTAAATTTGATTGGGTTATGGGTAACATAGCCCTTACTAGGTTCTGCCGCTGAGCGAAGATGCCGAGAGCATCAGCGGGAATGATGAACTTTTCAAAATGGAGGATGTGAAGATCGAGGTAATGCGTGCACGTGGTGCAGGTGGACAGGTGGGTTTTTTGATTCCATGCAGAGTAATTGACTTTGACCATCGTCATCAGCACGTCAACAAAACAGAGTCTGCAGTCCGTCTCACCCATACACCCACCGGTATCACTGTTTCCATGCAAGACGAACGCAGTCAGCATCAGGTAACCTACACTCGTTTGTCATTAAGGGGCATCTAACATATAATTTCGAATAGAATAAGCGTCGTGCTTTTCAAGTCCTTCGTGCTCGCCTAATGGATGTAAAGCTTTCACAAGATGTCGCCCACCGTCGAGCCACTCGCCGGAATCTGGTCCGCACCGCGGATCGCAGCGAGAAGATTCGAACGTATAATTATGCGCAGGATCGCGTGACAGACCATCGAATCGGTCTCTCTCTCATGAACCTCACCAGCTTCCTGGAAGGTGACGGCGTGCAGGATTTTCTGGATGCCTTGCGCCGAAACTGGCAAGAAGAAATCATGGAGGATGTTGTTGGAGAGTCTGAATGAAACACGACACCTGCTGTCTCTTGTCATCGCAAGCACCTCATTATCATTCTGTTTAAATAGAAAACATAATACAACTATATCTAAAATGCATGCAATCCCGCAGGCCATCGCATTCCAATATAAATAGTGTACCATAACACACCTCTCGAGCCCATGTCCAAACTGTCCAGACAGGACTGTCGTCCTGTTCGTGATTTACATCACTCGACATCCTCCACTAAGACCAAGCTCTTCAAGCTCCTCCTTTGCTGCCTCGCGCTCGTTAGTACTCAGCTTCACACGCGACTCCAGGGGAAACCAGTCAGCCATAAAGTTCAAGAGAGCATAATCAACGTTGGCTGTGAGACATAAGCTAACCAAAAGCACAATGAGGGACGAGCGGGGGACTCACTGCGGTCAGCCTTTAGCACCGTAGGGGCCCTGCAAATAGGGCAGTTCGCTTTCCCGAGCTTCTGAAGCTTCACGAGACATCTATGACAGACCAAGTTAGTCCATTTGGTCGTACAATCGGCTTCAATAGTCATGCACTCACCTTACACAAAATAAATGGCCACATGCAAGTCTGATTGGCTTGAACGCGAGACTGGTACAGATAAGACACGAATAATCGTCGACGTGAGGCACAATTGGAAGTAGAATTTCGCCGATAGCTTGCACGAGGAGTCGAGGCAAAGATACTGGGGACTGCCAAGGCGACAAGGCCAACTCCGTTGAAGGTGGAGACGCTGGTAATGGTCCGTTCCAGAGTGGAAGAAGATAGGAAGGAAGGGGTAATGCAGTCCGCTTCGTATGCTTCTTCAGAATCTTGCGGGTAGCCTCGGCATTCGCAAATTGGAACTACATAGTAGAAAATAAATATCTAAACAAATCGACAACAAAAATCACACTCACCCTCTTTAAATCCAAGATAAAAAAGTTCATCCGCATGAAAACATCCAGCGCATCCTTGCTTCCAGCCAGCTTGAGCTTATTTCTCTTCTCCTGCATGCGTTTTTCAAACTGCTTCATGCGGGTCTCTGTTTCCTCGACACTGCGTTCCCCACGAGTTCTCTCCCCGACACTCTCGAAAATTTCACTTTCAACGTACATCTGGAATATCTCTCTCCATGAATATAGATCTGTATTTCGGCTGCCAGAGCTGGGTCGCAATGTGGCAGCGTTACTGATGGCCATCGAATAAGTCGAGAAAGAACGTGCCGACGAGGAGGTGGGACGTGCTGTCGCACTAATAGCATAAGCCAGACTTTGTAGCGTAGATGTGAAACCGCCATGCACAGTATTAAGGTGTTCAGCGAGCGATGCAAGGGCGGTATTTAATAGCTGAAAGAACGCGGTATCGGACCGTAATGGTATGATAAGATCGTGGGTGCTGGGTTCCAAGCTATCAACAAAAGCGCACCAAAAACACATCGGACGTACTTCGTTGATGAATAACAGATATCCACCAAGGCCTTGTTGCTCTCTAGCGTTTGGGAATGAAGCTGTAGAGCCTCTAGGATGCTGTCCGATGTGGTCGTGTGACCAGATGCAATATCTGTAGCGTCTGTTGGATGCTTGATTGACAGCCGGAGACGAGGTTCAATATGAGAGGACGTCCCAATAAACTCGTAGACTACAGTGGCATGTCGTTGGTGATCACCATCGCAATCAGAGACTCGATCACACTGCTGGCGTATTTCCTCGATCTGGGCAGTCAAACTCGTAGGATTCTGTTGTTCTAGCAATTGTTGGAGCACAGTGGGACTGAGACCAAGAGAAGAGAGTTCTTGGACCAGTTGGTTGATGAGTCTCTTGAGCTGTCAGATGGTCAATGCTACCGGCGTCAAGCAATTAACTACCATCACACTTACTTGGCGGTACTGTATGGCGTTCTCGCGTAGCTCTGGGGGTAATGTTAGCAGCAGTTGCGAGTATGTCTTTGAGAAGTGCATTTCGTGTTAACATGCTATGATAGTAGCTGATAGTAGTCTTGAATCTTTTGAGGCATGGTATATTGATCCGTGCCTGTAGATTCCGAATATTATGCCAGTGGCCCGCGAAAAATGACAATATTGTGTCAGCTGAGCTAATACAGGCAATTACTACCCTGGACCTGCTTGGAAATAGTAACCTCAGCCTGAGAGGCAGGCAAATACAAGGTGGACCTTCCCATACTGGAGCAAAAGAATGAAAAGCTGAGCTATAGTAATATATACGGAATTACATACATATCATACTTTCTCATAGGTGTTACAACGTCGGGAGTAATAAGTATTGCGGCAACTCAACTCGGAGGCGAGTCCGAGTCATGCACATGAACGATCTATGACATGGGTGCACCTGGGTGGTATCCATACTCAATGCGCGGGTACAAAGTAGCACTCTGAAGGCATGCGGGTCAGATTATTACAGGTGTGGGTGTCAGACAGCGGCTCCGCTTGAGCACGGTGCCGCTTCTTTTTTTGAGACTCTGAAACAAGAATCAAAGACACCATTCTTTTGCAAGTGCGTGTATTCACTGCTGGCGACTCGGGCGCCGAAGACGGGCCTGAAGATGAGTTGAAACTGCTCCTCTGCATGGAGAACCAACTCGTTAAGTTATGAGAGAGGGTGACAAGTTGACAACTAGCCGTGCAGTGCGCCGCACATGTCGAATTAAATATCTGGAATTGATGCATCAGTTGGTAGCATGTTGATAGGCTCTGATAATACGAGGACCCGGGCAGCCCTCCCTACATGATGAATCGTCGAAAGTATCAAAGGAAGGCTGCTGTGTTTGAAGGCGGATGCACTGCGAGACGGGTAGACGGTTATTGCTTTGTTGCAGCTTCCCGCTGAACAGCCTTCTCATCATCTTCCCATCTTTTTTTTCATATCGCTTTCAGGAAGTAGATGGATTTAGGGGGCACTATCAGTGGGCGCTTGATCGCCCATTGCATGAAATGAGTGCCCTTGTCAAGATCATAAAATACACGAGCTGCACCGGTGAAGACTCTGTGCTCAATCTGGCCCCTTGTCATCGAGTGAGAAAAGCCTCCTACACTTACCTATGAACGGACGAGTATGGGGAATAGCGTTTTCCTGAATATCCTCATCACACCGACGGCAACGGCGTATGTAAATGGTCATCACAAAGGGCAAGCCCTATAAGACCGCGATCTATTCCCTCGAATGTAAGGGGAATTACCAGAATTACCACATGTGAAGAATTCAAGGTAATAAAGTGCAAAGATGGAGTTACTATTGCTGGGTATACCACCACCGGGGGTAACTCTGGTTGTGAAAAACAATGTGATAAAGTTCAGAATGAAAAAGGGAATAAGGTGACCAAAACGACGACACGACCAGCCTGTCATCACCCGTGCGACATACACTCGAAAGTGTAGCAGGATGGTGGAGGCCAAGGAATTTACTCGTCACACCAAGGGAGGTCGCCGTCAGGGTTGGCAGGAGTAGCGGTTGCAGGGATTGTCGTAGCGGGGGTAGTGCCATCAGGGGCAGGAGGGACTTGGACAGTGTTCGCTGTGCACAATACCTAAAGAGACTGCCTTAGAAACTGAGATAAAGCTGGGAAATACTGAGCTACCTCTCCAATGTAAATATTGCTGCAATCCTCGTTGATCTGCGGGTTGTTTTCGTACAGGATAGTGGTGTTGATGCCCGCGTTGGAAGAAACAATATAACAATCGTCGTATTGCTGGACTACATAAGTGGTCGTGCAGTCCTGACCTTGCCATCCAAGACAGTAA
This sequence comes from Suillus fuscotomentosus, assembly GCF_016647785.1. Lineage (NCBI taxonomy): Eukaryota > Fungi > Basidiomycota > Agaricomycetes > Boletales > Suillaceae > Suillus > Suillus fuscotomentosus. The sequence continues at coordinate 465,437 of NW_024539549.1, read as the reverse complement.
TTCTGGCCAACGACAAGGTTGTCGCATCCTTCGTCGATGATTCCGACGTTGACGACAGCAAGCTGGTACCTGCAGGAAGAAAAACATTAGCAGAGAATTTTCAACAGGGACTGAAACTTGGCTTGGCGTACGTGGAAACATCGTTGGCTGCCGAAATACTGTCACAGATATCGCCAGCCTGAGCGGTGTAAGTGCGAGTGCAGGTGTCTGCAGAAACAACTACAAAACAACAAAACAGAAAAAATCGCGTGATGAATCAACCGTAAAGGCACACCAAAAAAATAAAATACTGACATTGTGCCACCAAGGGCAAAGCTAGGATCGCAGCAATTGCTTTGGTGAACATTGCGTTTGAAAGAATGGGTGAACGATTGAAAAAATGAGTGTACAATCAAGGAAAGACGAGGTCGGCGGCGGGCTCAAGGTAAAGAGACGTGAGATGAAAGAGGCGGAGCAGATTGAGAAACGGGTTTATACTTGATTGAATACATATGCCTTCTATACTTGGGTGAGCGGGACCAATGCATGGCAACCGTTCCCTGTACATTTCCCGGATTCCGATATTGACCGGTTTCATCATGATCTTGAAGTTAATTATCATGATTCATCAGGAAGAAATATCCGTATGCCCTCAATTGTCATAACGTACTCCTTCGTGTCCGAGTCTGAGTAAAGTCTTTGATGACTTTGAAGACTCATCCACAGTGTGCAGACTTGATCTGCAGCCAAGAATTCAAACAATACCCCATATGCACATTGACAAGTCTCAGGATCAAGAGAGGTCTCAGGCCAGCTCATGGCTGTGCCCTGTTACCGTCAACACGTTCGCCAAAATTAGTATCAGGGTCGACTGGACTACACCGATTGTGACGACACTCGCGTCCTGCGTTATAATTTGCACATCTCGAGACTCGGGTGCAAGCAGGCCGACTGACATCTTTCTTTCGTCTTCCACAAGTCAGACATCAGCTTAATGATGGAAACAAGTGGCGGGGATGTGGGTATACGCTATCTGCCGACTCTCACGCCAGCCGACGACAGGATGTCGGTTATAAAGCTCATCTCTTGGTTAACGACGCAACGGATAAATAAAGGCGAAGAGATGAACGCAGGAAATATAAAAGAGGTCATCCTTTATCGCTATTAACCGCCCTAACCTCTCCTGGTCGAATATCCCCCGGACCAGGGCCGCCGAAACCGAACACACTACTGAGCGACACTCTGAGCGCATCATAAGCAGCTTGATGCGGTGCCGGATGTATGGAGTCAATGGTATGAGTCTGTATCAGCCCAGAAATAGGCGAAAAGCTGTACGTCGAGTCTCTACTCGATCATGGTCAGTAAGAATCAGTACTGATGGTAAAAATCCTGACATCTGCCATCGCCCAACCCCACCGCTGACGCGTGTCGTGCCATACACATCCAGCCCAATGAAGAGACTCTTGTCTCGCTGGTGATTCGAGTGGGTTCCGGCTGCCGCGCCTTCTGAATGCGGCGATCCTTGCACCGCCACCTTGCGTAACTCTACTCGAAGGTCTGAGTACAATGTTTTCATTGTGTGCCGGATAAAGACAGAGGAAGCCAGGTACAGTGGTAGCCCTAATGAAAGTTATTGTTAATGACAGGAACGTAATTTAACCACATTACTAACCTTCCAGGCCAAGCGTTCTTGGAAATGGCGAAGGAAGGGCAACAGGGGGCGTATACATCAACCTCACTTTTGGACTGTAAATGTTTTGTACCTCCAGCGAATCCGATTCTTTGGAATCTATGAGAGCTGGTGTCTTTGTGGGGTCTATGCTTGAGACGAGGCCGACATCGAAGAAATCAGGAAGCGTTTGCTGTAGGATATAGATGGCGCGGCCTATATGGTAACGCACGATCAAAAAGAATGATGATTATAGGGTGATCTGGTGATAGCATCAGTGTGTCTCCCAAGGGTAGCAAGTCAGACTGACCTGTCCGGATTTGCCATTCACGGTCAGATATGTCTTCAGAACCACCGGAACCCCCTTTATTTGGCGTAAACATGGGAGGACTAGGACCCTCAGAAAAAAAGAGATCATAACGTTCGTTCGTTGGCTGGACGGTAAGGGATGGAGAAGCCTTAGGAGTTACGGTTGACAACCATCGTAAATGTGTGGACAGGTATTTAGGAGATGAAGGAAAGCGATTTTGTGAGATCAATGCACTTGATGACAATCTCGAGTAATTGTGGAGACCACGTCGCATCATGGTGGTGGAGTACTTGATGTAACGCGTAGACACGTTGGACAAAGTGCCGAGTTGTTTGGCAGCACCAGGAATAAACACCGCCACGTGTTTCCTTTCTGATCATGGTCAAAACCTTTTTGTTAATGAAAAATTTGCAGCGCACTATCAAACTTCCTCGAGATAACCTTGCACAATGAGGTGTTCGATGTCAGCCCTCCTAACCATAAATCTCTGCCCCTTCTGAAAATCGATGGTCCCGAGCTCTGTCTGTATGATCCCACAATCCCTGATAACGTGAACCAGAACATGCAAGTCTTTGGGCGGATGTGTGATACTGGCTGTGATATCGAGCTCGTTGGTAAAACCAGCACGATAATCCATCACAGACGTGCTGTATTGGCGGAGGAAGTCGACTTCATGAGGAGACAGCTTGCTGCGAATATCCTGATTGCTGAGGATATGCGGTAAAGCGCCTCCTGCGGTCCAGTACATATCGCGCAGTCTATCCATACGGTGCTTGTGATATGCTAGAAGACATCTTTTGTTTCGTACAATGGTTGTTTGATAGATGAGCATCGCTGGAGTGACGTTCTGACTGTTTTCGGTCATTTTTTCGAGATCGCGTTGTTCCCGGATGATGGATCGGACAAGATTGTCGTTGTATTTAAGAAGAGTGTCTGTTAGGGTCGATCGACGAGATTCGGCAATGAGCTGAGTTGCAAGATCACCGAACTGACGCGTGTCTGTCATGGTGAAGGTCAAAGAGACACTGTCACATTAGCAGTGTGACAAATATGTGACTGTACGCGTCAATTTGTCACCTTTATTACTTATCGCATCACTGAAAACCAAGATCTATGATAAACCCTTATATACACATTATAATCCCAACAATGTCTATAATCGTATAAAATATGGCAGTGCAGAAGCCATAGTCTTGTATAGAAATATATTGTTATCCCTTGCGACCAATCTTTATCATGATTACCTGTGCCCGGCATTAGTTGAATGAATTTGGCTGTGTAAAAACTCAAACGGATTGATAAACACGCTAATTGCTGAAAACAAGATATATATGTGTAGAACGCTATCCCCTATGACCAATAATCATCAAGATGGTTTTCATTTAGCATTAGCTGCATGAATCATGTCGTGACAGTACTAAAACTGTACTGAAGTGGTGAAGCATGTTCGAAAAAGTGTCTCTCATTTAGCATTTCTAGCACAGAGGCTCTCCTGTCAAATAAGTAAAAGAGATGGAAATTCTTGCCATCTGTACCATCATATGGACAATTGTTTCATTGGCATCATGGTATTGCGGGTTTTATACTTGATTGGCCAGGAAGTCACATTGGGTTGTATAGGATTATACAGAGACACTCGGTACAATACATGTAGTTTATCAATGCCTCGCCAATTCTCTACCCTAATCTCATCATCAACACCATCTGCAGGAACAATAACATGGGTTGAACCACAACAGATATCGTTAGTGCCTTGAAGTCCAATGAAAGCAAGGTGTCGCGGCAACTTGACACTATTGTTTCCTTATGCAAAATTTGCACTGCTCAAGTGGTTGACTGAGTTTGGCGGTGCCAGTGTACAATCAAGCTCGGCGGTGCCAGTATAGGATCAAGTTTGGCGGTATATAATCGAACTCGTGGTACCATAGGATGTAACAGGATCGAGTTCAGCCATAGGATCGAGTTTTTGGCCATGGAATAGAAGTTGGTCGCAGGGATCAAATCCAAATATGAGATCGAGTTCAGCCATATCATCGAAGACCAGTCATCCTTAGACAGAAACATAGACCACGACATGACATATCCTGTTGCCAGACCATGTAGTACAGTGCGACTTTCTGGATGGCATCCTGTCGAGAAACTTGCAGGAAGTAGCGTTAATGAGTGATTGAAGGCAGAGTAGGTGATAGTGGGGATTGTAAATAAAATCTGAGTCGGATCCTTACTTATCAATGACCGGAAGATATGCTCGGCCGGTGGTGACTGAGGTCTTGACCCTTCCCAAGGGAGTTGTACCTCGTTCGTTTTGAGATCCGGTGGTCAAACTATTTCAGAATAGGAAAAGAGAAGGAGCAGGGTCGGAGCCGGGTAAGGCTGCGAGCTTCGGCGTCAGTTGCAGACAGCTAAAACCAACAGAGATAACGGCAGTTTCGAGCATCGGTCGAGGACACATGGCCAATGTTGACTTTGAAGAAAGGCCAAAATGCAGAATAGGTTTCAAGTGGGATTGAGGGATCATCCAGACCACCATTCACTACTGCCCGATCCCAACAACCGCCAGTGCTTAGCGCACATGCCCAGCACATGTCAGCAAATGCTGACGTGGCTCGAACATATGCGAACCACACCGGAAGGCGCCAGAATGAGAGGAGTGGAGGAGGGCGAGAAGGAGATGAGGGAGAGGTAAGTTTAAGTCTTGAGTACCTATGGAAATGAGGTAGTTAGCAGCATAAAAATGCACAATACATATTACACGCACCTCTGCAGCTTAGAGAAAGGTACCCACAATCCCTCGGCCGCGTTCAACACCATCAATCTCCAGTAAAATGTCACAGCTCATTCCAAGCACCACATCCCTTCGAGCTTTTGACAGACCGGCAGTGCCTGTTCGAAAAGTCGGCTCAATGTCGAGTAAGAGATGTTAGGACCTCAGAAGCGAAGAAGGATGGCACTGACTGCGTCTTGAGATGAATTGTTGAATCAGAAAATATGACAATGACAAGCAAATGTAGCGAAGCCATGGAGGACGAGTGCAACTCACAGTGGTGTGTGTGAGTTTTGTGTCTAGAATTTTTGAATAGATCAGCGCCATATACGTTGAGCGTATGCCTACAGCATCGACGTCTTCCTATCATTCTGCACTGCTATATAGTATTAAGCAATTTTTACGCATGAATGCAAAAACTATACCACCAGCTTAGAATTCGACATACTGTTAAATTAATGTGTCGAAACGACAAACAAGCTCACGGATCAGGAAAATGATGCTTGATAAGTAGGCCAATACATGGGCATATAAGGACAACACAGATTTCGCCAACCTTATAAGGTAAATATTGTCATACCGGGTTATCCGGTTTTCAGTGATGCGGTTGCCAGCCACAGGCTCAGTCTTTACTTTCGATCATCATGTCTAGTCAGGACTCTCAGGACATCGAGACTGCAACCACTGCAATAGAGTATGATCTCCTTAGCAAAACAAGACTTGTCGGCTGACCAGAAATAGGTCTGCGCCAGACACCAAAACCCGAAGATATGACCGTCAGCTCCGGTAAGATTGCCTTAGGAGAACTATACAAATGAGGCTCAGTTGACATTTGCGAACAAGCCTGTGGGCAGCGACTGGACAGAGTGCATTAGAGTCTTCTCGGGTACTGTTGGTATCTGGATCCGCCACTTCAACTTCAATCTTGAAGAACCTTGTTCTTCCTGGCATCGGACACTTCACTATCCTTGATCACGCCAAGGTATCACACTCTGATGCCGGTAACAACTTCTTCTTAGAAGGATACAATAGTATTGGAAAGTCTAGAGCAGAGGAGGCTGTTCAACTTTTGAGCGAGCTGAATGACGGCGTTGAAGGACGTGCAGACACTAGAACTCTCGAGAGCATCCTCGAGTCGCACCCTGAGTGGATCACTTCGTTCACTATCGTCATTTCCCATAACCTAGATCATGCACTCTTGAACAAGCTCTCCGCACTCCTTTGGAAAGATGCGAAATACCCGCCTCTTGTGGTTGTCCGATCAGCTGGATTCCTGGCAGACTTCTATATTCAATTCCATGAGCACACAAGTGCGTATGAATCTGTTTTCTTGAATATGCTTATGACGTTTTCAAGTCATCGAGAGTCACTCGGAAACGTCTCCTTCTCTTCGCATCGACAAACCATTCCAAGCTTTGAGAGAACACGCGCTGTCGCTGGAGTTTGACAATATGGATTCTACAGAGCACGGACACATACCATACGTGGTGATTTTAGTTCGTGCGCTTGAGGATTGGAAGAAATCTGTAAGTTAGTCTTCGTTCAGGTGGAATGCATGCTCATGAGGGATCATACAGCATAATGGTGGTCTCCCGAAATCGTACGAAGATAGACAACAATTCAAGAAAAGCGTCCTTGCGCTGAAGGTGAAAGGGGACGAAGAAAACTTCGACGAAGCAGAAGCACAAGCATACAGATGTTGGACGGAAACCAAGGTTGTTGTTGTTTCATCTATCTTGAGTTTTTGCCTAATTGTTCCGTTAGGTTCCTTCTGAAATCATGGCCCTTTTTAGTGACCCCGCGCTATCTACTAAGGCCATGGACAATAACCAGTCGCCTTTCTTCCATCTTCTCGCCGCCCTAAAGGAGTACACGGAACAGTCTGACACACACGCGCTCCCTCTCACATCAACCCTGCCAGATATGAAGTCTGACACCCATAACTACATACATCTGCAGCGACTGTACAAAACGAGGGCGGAGGAAGAAAAACAGGCCTTCAAGAGCTATCTCCGAGTACCGGTCGACGACGGCATAGTTGATTCATTTGTCAAGAATGCCCATGCTCTGGTCGTTCTTAGAGGTAAACCTTGGGGTACATTTGATGAAGACAAAGCTGCTCTAGGTAACACCTTGGGACCTTGCATTCGCTCAGACCGCTAAATTTCGTCTGTTGGGTTAGTGGAGTCGTTATCAACGATGCCGAAGGAGACGTGTATACACCTAGCCCTTTCTGCGCTTTCGTTACTTCAAGCGAGCGATACCTCGGTGTCACCATCGGCCGAGTCCATTCGTGCAAAGATTCAGTCCATTGTCGGACAGTCTACTGAGCTTCCCGATGAGGCTGACGATGCAATTGGCGAGATGTGAGTAGAGCTACATCTTGGTTTAGATTTATGGCTTATATCATTACGTAGTGCTCGAGCACCTTTTTCCGAGCTGCCCAACACTGCAGCTTTCCTTGGTGGCATGGTCGCTCAAGAGGTGATCAAGATGATCACTAAGCAATACGTGCCTGTGAAAGGCTACTGTGTAATCGACTTGATTGAGACATGGACAGGAACTATCGGTGCTTGAGATATCTATGGAATTGTTGCCGCGGAGAAAAGCTGATACATAAACTTGCATAAATAGTCGTCCACGGACAATACTTTCCATCGAGGATATCAAAGTTCAACTTTTTCGCTGGTTTGAATGATTTCTGCGGCTTTGTGAGCTAACCTGGAAAGATTTTCTCAAAGCAAGTTGCATGATCATTGTTAATGGCTTACCCATAAAGCGTGGCTTGAGGATGAGTTCCCACATGCTAAGATCACCTGTATTAGTATCTCCAAGGTAACAATTTTCAATCTTACGATTGGGAAAACGCTGGCGTCCGCCTGTGAAGTGCATGTTAAAGAAGCTGAGCTCACTTTGTCAAGAAAGATATACACACCACTCTCAGATTGGTTGTTCCATACACCTGTAAAGAATCCGCGAGTTCGTCTAACAGATAATTATACTCAATGTGATATTTGACCTTCAGTTCATTATCGACGACGCCATTAGCGGATCGAGGGAGCATCGAAGCTGTCCCTTTTGGAGAGTAATTTGCATAAGAAATGTGTGCAGCTGTCGAGTTACACGACCCACCGATAGGATGGAATCCGCTGGCGATGTCTGAGCGGATGTAATCCATCAGTCGTTCGTCTGACCAAGAAGGTTTAGGTTCAATGATTTCCGCAGTCAAGTCGCCCAGAGCCCCTGTCTCCATGATCTTGAAAACGTATTTCAAAGCTTCCAAAAGCATCATCATATCTCGAAGAGGATTCAATGATCTGCCTGCGAGGAATAATGATTCACTTACCAATGTTTCCCAAAGAATTGAGCATTTCCAGGTCAATCTCTGGCGAATCCAACACGGATGAAGAAGTTGCATGCACCTGCGGTGGAAGCATGAGTTCAAGTGGTAATTTTAAGAAAAACAAACAGACATGTCCTCGACTCCAAGCATGCTGCAGGAAGACCATTATCGTGTAATGCTTAGCTTTTTCATTAGTGCACCCGACATGGGTGTAAGCTGTGGGTGATCAACACTACATTTATACGTGACAGATAAAAGACGCACAAGGTTCTAAAACCACCTCTAACTGAGCAATACCATTGTTCTCAAGCCAGGCGCGTTGGACTTCGTACCATTTTTTCCAGGGCGAGTTTTGGATTTGCGGTAATTGTAGAGCCTCATCCAGGGTTGAGAGTATACTTCGCATCTTGTCGGGTGGGATGAAAGATGACAATGGAACGAATACCACGGTAGACAGTGTGCTACTGAGTATCCCTGTTCTGGAAAGACGATATTGTTCTAATTTTTGTTGAGCAAAGCTTTCTGAATTGAGATCATCCACGGTCTCGTGCGAGCCTTTCAGCTCTGCGCCCATGGATACCTTAGGGTGGTCCTAAGACAGGTATCAGGCCCTATTCGCTTCTCATCTGGAGGTGGCACGGACCTGAAGGTTTTCGCCAACACCAGGTAAATCAACTATTACGGGAATATTCAGTCTACGCAAGAGGTCTGGATCCCCAATCCCTGGTCAAGTGGAAATTGAAAGCTAAGCAGACTATCTGATACTATAGCTAGAGTGCCGCACCTGAAAGTTCTAGAATCTGGGGGGTTTGCAGAGCACCTGATCTCATCATTTGGGTTAGCATTTCAACCACCACAATAGACACATACCAGTTGATATGATAACTTCCCGGCGCACAGGGACTTTGTAAGCCCGTCCCCCTTTATGATATTCAACTGCCGTAGCTTGCATATCACTACTGGAGGTTTGTCTGAAAATCACTTTAGAGGCTTGTGCGCCAGTAAGTACAATGATGTTTGGTCGGTTAGAAACCCGGTCATAATACGCCTGGAAAGATAATTCAGTATCAATTATTTCAAGATAACATTTACTATCGCCTTACATTTGTACTGTAACAGCGTGTATTGGTTTGAGGATCAATGGACGCTGTGTACGTCCAAATGCCTATATTGTCTCCGGAGGCCTGATAGCAATTTCAATTGTGTTCACTTTGACAATATTCAAACGCACTTCAGATTGGTTAGTGACCACACCCATCCTATTCATGGTCTCAAACAATGGCAAAACGAGATCATAATAGTAGCTGTATGCACTCGTCTTGACATAGCCGTACCTGGCTCGAGAATGAAACGTCCACATAAGTTTATATCCACGATGCTAGTCCTACCTGCCATGATTTTTCGCAACATCATCTGCGTGATGCGCCTTGGCGTGACGAGTTGGAGGGCTCCAAGCCTCAGCAGATTTAATTGCATTACTGATGGTATTCCAATTCCACCCTAAACGAATGAAATAGGTGATGTGTTCCGTTCTATATCAAATGATGTACTACAGACCTTTGATGCCGAGTTTCTCCCAGTCTTTCGGCACATACATTATCAATTGAGTTGCATAGCCATTGGTACTAACCGTTATGCTCGAGCTCGGAACCGCTATGAAGGTGAAAGTTAGTATGTGATCGCACGAGTACATAGTATCCATGCACCCACCGACAGTAAGCCATATAATTCAATGCTGATGTGCCACCAAGAACTTTGCCTCTAGGGATTGATATCTTCCGATTCTGAGCAAATTGTTGAGGTTTTGTGACCAAATTCCAGTCATATTCGGGGTCTGAGGTTGAACTGTGATGCGCTATCTTTGAAGCACAACTCCAGACTCACTTCCAACAGCCTTCCCAACCATGCCTTTACAAAGGGAAATTGAAAAAAAAAGTTCATGAACGCAAGGTCAATCAGTGCATCAGTAAACCGGTGAGTTCTTGCTGGGGATTATGCTGATTATGGTGCTTTTACATAGTCATATATTGCTTTATATCACTTTATATTCCAATGTGATGAAAACCTTTCCTATATATTACGATATATAACGATATATGACGATATCTTCTTCTCACAGGTTCTCTGATGCTCACTGTTGGACCCCTTACCAGGCACAAGAATCATCTCATCATCCTTCCTCAGACCTGCTTCAATGACTCCTACACGAATACTAGCATTAGTTGAAAGGCTACAACATCCTAAAGTTAGATTTGAAGGGAAAGAAGAACATGGATCTCATGATAAGTATGTACATTGAGGCCAATGCAAGGCCAGTTGTTCCGCCCCCTGCAAAAATGTTATATCAAGACATCGCACGCAGGCATAACTTAACATACCAATGATAATATAATCAAAATCCTGTTGAAAGAAATCTGCAGCAGACACCATTGTGTACCCAGGCGCTAGGAGGAGTAAGGAATATCGTATATAGGGCTCCTCCACAATAACTTAACCTTATGTACTATCACAGCCATTCTCTCGTAAGTTATCTGTGCAGACCCCGAACCTGCCCTGATCTGTCGAGAAGTTAGTATCATGTGAGGTCATATCAGGCATTATCAGAGACCGCGGAATCTGTTGGTGGTCTTGGCATATCGTTTGGAAATGCTGTAACAGACAACCCGCGGGTTTAAGATAGTCGTTGGAGAGCCTGGCATCGTGACCATGAGTGCATTCCCAAATAATCCATTGTATCACACCCATGTGATCAAGAGGGACGAAAATTCACAAAGTGTAACCAAATTGAATTGCCCCTCAATAGCCACTGATAAGTGATTCGAAGCGGTACTGAAGACGCATGCACCTGGGTAGTACAGTAGATAAGCACTGCAATGCAAAAGACGCGACAAAGAGAAACAAACTGAATATGAAAAACTCATAGTCAGCAAACTCAAATGACAAAAGCCAATTGATGCTAATCTCACCTACAGAATTAGCAATCTAAACTTGATTGTGGTCAACATCACAAACCGTCTGACCGCCTTCAGACATCGCATCAAACTCGTGTGGACACGATAACATTTCCGTTGAAGGCGTCGATTGATATGTGGGGAAGACCGGTGCCTTGTTCACTGGAAGATTGAACAGTATGCGAGAAGCAAGAACGCTATGTATAACAATCTGGGGTCTAAAATGGGGGGATGAGCTTCAACGATATAAATATACATGGATGGTCGACCAGACTAACGCGTTTAGCATCTCACTGTACGAGAGCTAGGAGTCTACTCAATTCTTCAAGATCAACTTAACAAAGAAAGAACTTACAGGTAGGACGCTGATTACGATCACATTGGCTGATGATATCACTATAGAGATGTCAGTACAAAATCAATAAATTAATGGTGTTCATACTTATGATGCAGAACATGTAGAGCAGTCCATCACGATAGATACTTCTCATCAGCGTGCTATGAGAACCAAGATAATGTCGATATCTCAAATATGCGGTGGTGGACATAAGAACTATAAGTGAATTGTCAAGTAAGGAAGTTTTGGATGAAATGATTGCCTCACCGATCTCGAGGAACGCTAAGAGTCCATACGGAAGGGCACTATGACGACTCCCCTCAAACGCGCAAGGTGGGGAGCCTGAAAATGAATAAATAAATACTACATATGACTAGGACATGAACCTTGAGACCTCACCTGCCATGTTCCAATTGATAGGGGCAGCGCTTATAATCACAGCCATCACCAAGATGGTCTGCGCCACACGAGTCAGTGGTGCTTAAGGGAAATAGAGATATCATTGTACCGAAGCAAAACAGAGGAGAATGATCAGGCAAGTGTTGTTATTGCCAGAAAAGCCGTATATTCTGGCAATCAACAATCCTGCGTTTGGATGTAGTTTCATGCCGTAATATTGTATAAAAAGCTAACCTTCTGAGGCAATGATTCCTAGGAAATGCATACCTGCAAAATGTTATTGCAAATCCGTGTGATGAAAATCGTCTGAACCAACCATTTGTAGCATTATTAAATGGCATACACTACATTGACGTGAGTTTTAGTGGGGGTAATTGACACTGCACAGATCGAAGATATACCCACATTTTGCGTGCCCCATGTCTTAATAGCGGCTAGTCAAGAATAAGCTTTTGTGTAGTAGTGCGCACTGGAATAAGTATCTCACTGTATGAGGTCATGATTGCACCAGCAAAAGGCACATATCGCGAAACCATGAAGGTAGTGCGAACGATCCCCCACTTCCGTCCCGAAGACCACTGGACCTACAAGAAAGATCAGCACCAAGGTATGGTAGGTCTATTTTTGCTGACTTCAGAGTGTAACGTGACAAAGTAGTCATAAGCCTGGTGATAATCAAAATTATCATCGATGAGATTGAAACAGCACAACTTACTAGGACTGCTAACGCAGCGACTAAAGTTGAGTCGTGAATAACGATGAACGTTGTCATCAACCTGACCTTACCGTTAGTGTACTTCGTTGACGAGACACATTAGAAAAGGGTTGCAGATAAAGCACGACTGAATTACCTTTACTAGCTGCAGACTGAAGGTGTCTGGGACTGACATATTTCTTGTGGCACAACGTGTGAATAAATGCAGCGAGCAGTTGAAGATAAGTACTAGTACATACAGTAGTATGCGCAGCAATACGGCCGTGATTGCAGTGTGTGACTTGGATCTAGCAGATTCGGCGGAGGGTGCCTTGTTCATGATGTATGGATCATGATGGTCGCACTGTGTAATTGGAGCACATGATGCATGACGGAAGGAGGTAGTGGCTCAAGCGCTCATATTCTGGTACACATCATATGGTAAGTCTGCCAGTCGAGACTTTGATGGATGTACTTAGCATGTACGTACGTACTAGCAAGCGGTGAGCTAAAATTAATTCTAACTCCGACAGGCTGTTGAGTGGAGCATCATGATGATCATTCGGTCTAAAATAAAATTGACTTGGAACCACCCGGTCTTAACATGGATAATGCACAGGTGTTAAAGGCAGTTCTTCTGTGGTAATGAATTGATGGACACGGATTCGGCCATTTCGGAGTCGCACAATTCATCGAGCGATCTCTCAAGCAAAGGGATGCTCATCAAATTGCTGGTTCGTTTGACTGTCATGTGTTGCTGGTGTCGAGCTAAATAATCACTGCAGGGCTGGTAGTCACAGCGTTCGTGCTATGAAATACACTTGAGAGTTGGACTATATGATCATTGTTAATGTTCGCTACCACGAGCAAGGCAGTGTGGTTCATCACAAGATCCGATGCTGTTTGTCTGATGTTCTATACCTCAGCACGTTGTATCACTTGACCATATCAATGCCAGCCGCCATCTCATATAACACCGGTATCCATTTACATTGATTGTCGCGATGCTAAACATTCCTCGATGGTGTACTCATCATGAGTTGGGAGAAAGGTATTTAAAGAATTGAAGCGCGCATCGGTCTGGTACAACGGACTGAACAAATTGCGTATGAAATTGATTGTTACACTATTAGCCTGCTAAACATCTCGAATTTGCTGGTCCTGCTGGGCTTTTTGCTCATTCTACCGGAAGCCTTTGCCCTCTCTGCCATTAGACTTGCTCGTGGGTTTCTTGGGAAACCGAGACGACCACTCCTTGACTATGATTTCTTCGACTAGTGATAGTCGGTATTGTGAAAAGTCACATCCCGCAGCAAGTGGAGCTATACTCGTTCAAGTTATGTATGGCTCTATTCATCCTGTTGTAGCTATTTCTTGATTTCCTATCTTCTTCCGGTCACTCCAGGTAATCATAAAAGTGGATGAAGAAGAACAAACGACAGTCTGATATGGGTGTCGAACTGCCAAGTGAGACACGAACCAAAGAAAAACATTATCAGCGAGCCAGTTGGTGATCGGGGTATCTGTGGGCTGCACTGGAATGAGCAAATAGCTTCTGACGACATCATAACGACCTTATAATATATAATAGGGTTTCTCTTAGCACCTCACAGGAATGGAACAATTGACTTATCGAGGCACTTGCGGAGGGCAGGATAACAACTTCATATTTACAATCGTTTTAAAAAAGAGTGGGCTAGTCACGTTCACTTTCGTAATCAAATGCAGAGATGTGAAATGAATCATGAAGGTGCAAGCGAACATGGACGTCATAGCAATGGTGCCAGGCTCTAGTCATAGAAAACCAGCGCCCTAAGCTCAATAGACTGCCTCAGCGGCGCTCCCTGTGGTGCCGAGGGATCCTTGAACCCAGTATGTGGGGTAAACCTAGCAATGTTATCACCCTGAGCCGAATCGTAGCTGTGGCCGAGGTAAGCGCATCATTACAGAGCAAAACATGATGAGCGAACCATTTGATCAAGACTACTTCGTCCGGTTTCATACCTCTTTGGTACTTCCACCTATGTGCCGGGTTGAATTTGACCCCATAAGTTTCGCCTTCACGATCCGGATAGATCAATGCGATAGGAACGAGATCTTTCTTTGCGTCGACAGTCCTGTAATCGCACAGCGCCAATGGATGGTCGACTGCAGGGTGAGAGATCGGTCGCCAGAGGTTTATAATCTGGAAACGTTTTTTGACAAGCTTCTCCGCTTCGCCGACAGGTAAATGACGATGAACACGAGCAGTGGCCGACTCAGGAGTTTGGTCTACATGAACCTGATCAACAGGTTGACGCTTTGTTTCGTCCGTTTCTACATCTCCAGGGCGATGGCGTCTGACAGCTAAGATCCAATAAAAGTCAGGTATTAGAGTATGATGCGCTCGTTTCACACGTACTGTGGTCAAAAAGGACGACTTTGCTCGCACCCGTGATGTCCTCGAGAAGTTCGATGCTCTCTGGATAGTATTCTCCTCTAATATCTTCGTCATTGATAAAGGCGCTGTGTTTGGAGGGCTTCGTGACGTATTGAAAGCCTGCAGTATCCAAGGTGTAGTCACTTTCTTTGCCCCTGACGTTCTCAATCTCGACGGTATGCTCCTCGTTCTTCCAATTACGTGCACGCTGGCCTGTCGCTGGATCAGCATTTATCGTAGTGAATGGGCGGGACCCGTCAGAGGGCGGAGTGAAGTATGCTAGTTCTGCAGAGACTGTAGACATTGTTAGCCAGAAAAATGGGAT
Source organism: Suillus fuscotomentosus (assembly GCF_016647785.1). NCBI lineage: Eukaryota > Fungi > Basidiomycota > Agaricomycetes > Boletales > Suillaceae > Suillus > Suillus fuscotomentosus. The sequence continues at coordinate 450,247 of NW_024539549.1, read as the reverse complement.
TGCTTTCCCCCCTTTTATGTTTCTATTCCACGATGACGTGCCAGGCTGACAAACGCAAGCATTGCGATGGATAGGGGAAGACCGGTCGATCATTTGATAACTCGTCGTGAAGACTCTGGAACGTGACTAGACCTCCGAGTCGGTGTCTGCGCTCACTTTGGCTTGCGTGACGGGCGACTCGATTCCACAGGGACGATGGGGGTTTTTGCCGCAGCTCTCCCAGACTCCATAGGGCATTTGCTCGTAGTAGCCTTTATCGACTCAGATGACTGGCGGCGATGCCCCGAGTCGTCGTCTGACCACTGTCGACTGTCGCTCACTTCGTTTCCGCTTGAAGCCGAAAACTGACCACTCTATCTGGAATTTGTTTTGTCATGAGGACGATTTAGAAAGCGCAGAGCCATCGAATTTGGACTTGAATCAGTTCAACATTCGACTAGAGAGTCTTGCGACGAGAACGAGGGATTAGGAGGAGCGCAACACTCCGGCGCTTGAGCTCGACGGTGTTCGCTGAAAACGTAAATTCGGCAATTCGAGTGCACCCAGCTGAAAGCACGTGTTTTCAGCGTGGCTTCATCATTCAATTGGACAACTCCGTCATTAATGCAAATGGGCAGTACATATCATCATGAGCCTGAGGAATCCTCATATAATAATTTGCCAGGCAGCCTCGTATCATTAGGCAACTTCATCATCAAGGACAACTTCGTCATTAGCCTGGGGCCCTCCATGCACGTGACGTCCGACGTTCTGCGGGACAACCTCCAAGTTCTCCATGACCCTGTGACTGCTGCGCAGACAAAAACGACGAGACTCGTCTTGATACTAATCATTCTTGCCTGATAGTACGTGGTACCTACGACCTTGATGCACTTGGTTAAAATATCGTGGTCACCTGCTGGCACAGCTTCTTTTAAAATTCTAGTCTTCATCTGACAATCACAACGACATCAAGTTATCAAGTTAATCCATGGCATACCCGTGCGACCTGCTACTCCCTTGGAGATAAGGAACAATGTTGACGAAACTACTATCAAGGTGTCAACGCTCTTCCAAATTCCTCTTCCTCGCCAATCGTGTCCGTGACTCCGTGTCCCTTGCACCTCATCCAACACTCGCAGAATTACTGTCAAGCTCCAACGCTACTTTTTGATGGAACGTCCCACGCAAGAAGCAATATTAATTAATCCTCTTTATATTTGTCACCCCTTCTTACGTTTACCATATCGCGCGCTTCAGTATGACCTTGGGCTTTGGCTACATACCAGGTGGTAACACGTCTGTCATGAATCACGATTGGTGTGACGTCTCGTTGACCTCATCACACACACACAGCTAGTCTTCGAGGTCCGCATTGAACGACAGATTCAAGATCGTAAGAAAATATCAGCGCAGTGCGTTCCATCTTCGTACGGCCTTCCAATACTGATCATCGACAGCAATGACCGCTTGTTTCGACAGTCTCTCGAACTCGAGCTTAGTGGACCGGGAGCAAGACTAGGCATTCTCAGATGTCCAAACATCCACATTGCTCGAGCAGTACCAAAATTTGTCCAACAATTGTACTGATTGACTCCGAACTAGGTACTACACCATCAACCATGATGCCAAATCGAAAGCAGAAACATGACTCACTGTTTTGATGTGCCGCTCGGGCTGTGAGCTCAGTTGCTAGCTTACTTGCATAGAGAGATTCCTTGACCCTAAGGCGTGCAGGTCAGTCATATGGTTGAATCCTGGTAGCACAGCGGCCTGCTCATACTCACGGCCACAGGCTGACAAGTAGTGCCCGGACAGCAATCCGCTTTTGTACTATAGCAAGGGAACGGAAGGTTGGTACAAGTAATGGCACTGACAGACATAGATGCTGTCAAAGTAACAACAATGGCGAAGAAGGAGAAATGCATTTTGAGGAATTTCGAATGTGTGTGAGGATGAGGGACACTATAGGACGACGACCAGCTTTTATATCCTGCATGTACTTATGGGCATGATTTCGATCGATCCGGAAGAATTGTTATTGCCGTCAGGTGGCAGATTTTCTAGTAGAACCTGCAGGAGCGGGTTCAATTGATTATCAGGATCATTGCGTCACAACCTGCCAGCAAGCATCGACAATTCTCTTCGTCACCATTAAACACTCGTTCGAACCCTCGATCTCTCATCTGGATCTCTCACTTACCGCTCGATTACTGAAGTTCGCAGCGACGAAGTTGATGCTCATCGATACATCAGATATGTACTCGGTCGATATCTGATGTCATTTTTCTCACTTACTCATTACTCCCTTACCTGCACAATGCAATATGCACCATCGGCCGCATTCAACTCAATTAAGTTACTGGCTGACTATATGCTACTGATGTAACTCAGACCGTTTTGCCCGTTGCCGCATTAAGTAATCTATGCAACATTCCCCACTCATCACGGACTTCAAAGCTTCACAACTCGCCCGTGTATTGATCAATTGACAATACAGCCTCACTCAATTCCATTCCATTATTTTTTAACGAGTGAATGTGGGGAACAAATAAAATGACATATTGGACTCCAGGTATGTTGTTCGGCGCTCGTTATTGCGGAGTTTCAACAATGGGAGCGTGGGGATGCTACTGGTTTCCAGATTTCAGACTCCAGTACCTACAATTATCAATGCATCATACGTCATGGCACGTCTACAACGTCGACCAGTATAGAAATGAGATTAGCGAGCTGGCGTGGTGGGGCAGGGCATCTGGTGAGTGTCAGCATGCTGGATGAGGGTACCATTATACTGATTGAAGGAAGGGGTGTATTGCATCATAATCTGTGTTTGGAGGAGGCCGCGCATGTTCATGAAGCATGGGCACTTGCTCGAACACATCCGGCACTCCTGGGTATGTGTTCTTAATAACTCTTAATATTAATGTTGATGTTTCACGAATCTGACGTGTGCCGAGCGCACTGTAAATCCGGCAAGTGTGACATTTGTGTGATGCATGAACTAACAATTATTATCTAGTGGGGCTATGTCGTAAAATTCTATGCAGTAAGAATACAAGTACTAGTGTTGTCCGACGCGAACCGCTCATGCTTAGGAAATCAAGGTGAACGTCCAGGCCATTTGCGAGCATCGAGCGATTTTTTGAGGTGTTGTGGTGACTGTGCGTTTTCTTGCTGGTCCATGTTGGGCCATCAGTGTTTGCGATGTCGAGCACTCGTATTTCGTTGATCTCATCCAGTCGTTTCGGCAGCTCTCTCCCATGTCAAATTCCGTCAGACTCATGGTACTCAATACCGCATGCCGAGTGCGACATAAAATGGCAAATTAAACGGTCAAATAAAATCGCTATTGAGTAGAGCTAATGATCCCTCCCTCTCGAACTCAAGCTTAGTGGACGATGAGCAAGACTAGGCACGGTCGATCATCTTCAGATATTTTCAAACAGTACAAAAATTTGTCCAAATACAACTGTACTGATTGATTTCAAACTAGGTATTGATCAACCATGATACCGATGCGAGAGCAGAAATATAACTCACTGTCGCGATGTGGCTTCTGGCTCAATTGCCAACCGCCCTGCAGAGCTTGACTCCTTTTTTCTAAAGCGCGCAGGTGAGTCATGCGGTTGAATCCTGGTTGCGCAGTGACCTGCTCATACTCACGTTAGGATTACAAAGATAGCCTGGACAACAATCTGGGTTATTGCTGCAAGGAGCTGACTGTCTGCCACATGATGATGCAATGACAGACATAGATGTTGTCAAAGCAATAACAACGGCGAGAAGGAGAAATGCATTTTCTGTTTGAGGTAATGTGTAATCTTCTGAGAGAAATCTCGAATGATATGTCTGAGGATGGGGAATACTATAGGACGACGACCAGCTTTTATAGCCTGCGTGTACCTATGGGCACGCCGATTCTAATCAATTCGGCAGGATTGTTACTGCTGTCAAATGGCAGAAATCACGGTACACCCTGCAGGGGCGTGTTCAATTGATTAGGCCTTGGATCATTGTATCGCAACCTGCCGGCAGGCATCGACAATTCTCTTCGTCACCACAGAATGCTCGCAGGCTCAAACCCCAAGTCTCTCAGACCGATCTCTCACTCGTCGATCAATCACTTGAACCTGCAGTGACCCTGCGCAGCGACAAAGTTGAGAAGTTGATACTCATTCTCGTCGATATTTCCAATATGTACTTTGTCGATATATCATATTCCATGTCATTTACTCGATGCTCCTACATGTAGTACCTGCAGTAATTCCCCTATATAGTAATCTACTGGTGACTTTGCAATTGATGAATCTTTTCTTTCGGAAATTGATCCCCATCCTTACCTGTGACGTTGGTTTGCCAAAGACCTCCGCGGGGAAGTGTCTCCTTCAGCTGGGAGGTTGAAACGTTGACCCCTCGGAAAGTTTTGCCGAGCTTGTAGTCATTGCTTGCGGCTTTCTTTCCCGGCTTCACCGGTTGTTTCTATAGAGGTAACTTATGTTGCCTGTTTTCAGCGCTAATGGTCGACATCATCAATAACAATTTGTGCTATAGGTGCCATAAGTATCCTGGAGCAACTTCAACGTGGCCAAGAGTGTTTTGGGCTACGGAATCAAGAATTCTCGCTCCAGCAGAGATTGCTGGAAAGGTAACGTGGCACTCTACGACTTTGGACTATCGCAGTTCCGCGGCGTCATGCTTGTGAGATATCTTCATCCACATTAACGATTAGCGGACCAGGATATCTAGAATTGATAACTTGATATGTGAGCCAAACGGCTTCCCCGGTCCTTGGAAACATATATAAGTACGATATAACTTACTCGTGATACCAAGAACATTTTCATTCCGCCTTTCATCCAGCACCAACGGACTAACCATGGCCTCTGACACTACCGGCACTCTCAACTACATGCTTGCTCCGCCTGACGGCTCTCGGCCTTACCATAACGTCAACGCAGATAACGCCACCGGAAAGCCAATCCGCAACTAGGGAGAGGACCCGTACGATATGCAAATTGAGGACGTGCGCGGGAAGGAGGAGCTTTACAAGCTTGACAGTGCTGGATTTCAGTATGGGCGAGAAGCGGCAAAGCACACCAGCTTCTTGAATAATGATGAGGTTGAGCGCGAATACTACCCTGAGAGCATCGACCTCATCAGGAGGGTCACGGGAGCATCCAGCATTGTCATCTTCGATCACAGTACGTCGACCAGCATCAATTTGAAACATGTTCGTGTCATGCGTATCCCAGAGCAGTTTCAACGCAGTGGTCAACGATGTTTTGGGCTACAAAACTGATCATTCTCGCCCCATTGGAGAATGCTGGTGTTGAGACTCTGGTGGGAGAGACATAGTAATCGTAAGGGGCTCTACGACTTTGGATATCCCGCAGTTCGGTGTATGATGATAATTCTCGCCCCAGTGGAGATGACTGATGAGAGAGTTAGTAATCAAGGTAAGAGGCTCTACGACTTTGGATTATCGCTCATACCGAAGTTCGGTGGCGTCATACTTTTCCATCCACATTAACGATCAGCGGACCAGGAGAATTGATATATGATATGTCAGCCAAACGGCTTCCCCGGCCCTTGGGGTACATAAACAAGATATGACTTACTGGTGATACCAAGGACGCTTCCATTCAGTACTAACGGACTAACCATGACTTCTGACGCCATCACCACCCTCAATTATTTCGTCGCTCCATCTGACGGTTCTCGTCCTTACACTGATATCAGCGGAAATAACGCTGCAGGAAAGCTGATCCACAACTGGGGCGAGGACTCGCATGATATGCAAGTTGAGGACGTGCGCGGGAAGGAGGAACTTTACAAGCTTGACAATGCCGGATTTCAGTATGGGAGAGAAGCGCCGAAGCATACCAGCTTTTTGAACGACGATGAGATTGAGCGCGAATACTACCCTGAGAGCATCGACCTCATCAAGAGGGTAACAGGAGCGACCAAGGTTGTCATCTTCGATCACAGTACGTTGACCACCAATTTTGAACGACGTCTTTATTCCTAATTCATGTCACAGCTATTCGTCGCCGTCGCCCAGGCGAGTCAGATGATAACCCACAGAAACGTCAGCCAGTCTCCCGGGCTCATGTGGACCAAACGCCTGCGGCGTCCATTGCTCGTGTTCACAGGCATCTCCCACCAGCAGAAGCTCCTTCCCTCCTTCGCAGACGCTTCCAAATCATAAACCTTTGGCGTCCTATATCACATGCAGCTGTAGATTGGCCACTTGCACTATGCGACTTCCGGAGTGTCGATTTCGAGAAAGACTTGATGCCTGTCGCTCTCATATACCCTGACCGCGAGGGTGAGACATTTGGGGTCAGATACAACCCTAACCACCAGTGGAAATACTTGAAGGCAATGACCCCAGAAGAGTTTGTTCTTATCAAATGGTGAGCGAAGTCACTCGGGGGTGATTATTGTCGTGCTAAAAGGGTCTCAGCGCTGACTCGATACAAGATGGGAGTGTCGCGAGGCTAACTCCTCATACTGCCTTCCAAGACCCAAACACTCCAGAGGGAGCGCCGCTTCGAGAATCCATCGAGGTGAGAACTCTGGTATTCTATGATTAGAACACGTTTTTTGGAGTGGCGTTACGAATTACCAAGGAAGTCGTACCGCATTTTGTTGCTGTATGTATATGTATTAGTTATACTTCATTGATTTTGCTGTTGGAAATTTTGTGCGATCCTCGACGATTCCTCGTGGACGTATCGTGACTACCATGTCACTATCCATACATTCATCACAATCGTCGTCACCGTGTACTCGATGAGCCAGGGCATCTCAGCATACAGAACAGAAACACATAGGATCTTTATCATCGTGATGAAGAGGTATTGGGCCATCAGGGCTTCAGTAGTTTCAATTTTAGGCAAGTTGAGGTGACTAGCGAAAAGCGCGTACATCAATTTCGGCGCTACAAGTAGTCACGTGGGCAAGATCAATGCCCAAAAACTTTCGAAGATTTGAAGTCTAAGACAAGTTGATAGAGCTTCACTGCTCAGCGTTCAGTCCCTACCTCTCCAATGCCTGGCCTGCAAAGCGTATCAAAGAAACGACCAGCGGTCTCACAGGGTGGCCCAAAATCCAAGAAACACCAATCCGAAAATCCTTCCTTGACGAAACTCGAGGAAAGAAAAGTTCAGAAACGGAGTAGACCTGTCACACAACCAATAATACCAGCAAGCGGGTTGTCTGATGACGACGAAGATGACGACGAAGATAATTTTGAGGAAGAAGAACCTGAAGACCAGGAGATAGTCCCAGATGAGATGATTGTGGATGGTGCTTCCATCAGAGACCCCAACGGTATGTCGATGGTTACAGGGACCGAACTGCAAACGATTCATAACGTTCTGAATAGCTGCAAGAGAATCACATAAAGTCCAACGTGTACTACAGGAACAGCGTCGAGCTGCTAAACCACATTCCCAGTTACTCGCAGATGCAAAGCGCGTTTGGTCATTAGCTCGGCAAAAAAGCATACCCTCCGCGGAACGACAGAAGCATGTGAAAGAACTGATGAAAGTGACCCAAGGAAAAGTCAAGGATATCGTTCTAAGCACGACGCAAGCAGGATTATCCAGACTGTTGTGAAATATGGTGGGCAAAAGGAGAGGGACCAGGTCGCGATGGAGCTCAAAGGTCATTACAAGTCATTAGCTCAAAGCAAGTATTCGAAGGTTTGTCTGGTCTATCTTCGCTACCGAGCCTTTTTTTGACGGCGGTAGTAGTTCTTAGTGACCAAGTTGATCAGGCTGTGTCCAGCACATCGTGCATCTATCTTGCTCGAATTCCAGTCCAACGTACTCCGTCTATTGTTGCACCGGGAGGCATCTGCGGTCCTTGCCGACTCTTTCGAGCTTTATGCAAATGCATATGAGCGTTCAATTCTTCTTCGCGACTTCTACGGCAAGGAAGTCGCATTGTTCTCTCAAACACAAGGTTCTGAACCCGAGAAGGCGAACGCTAGAAAAGGCTTTCCTGGGGTTCTTGAAGGCCTTGAGGGCGAGCGAAGGAAACGCGTACTGGCAGCACTGAAAGAAAATCTAACTACGATGTAAGCATCTGAAATTGACCGTTGTGTAATCCCCCAATCGATGATGCTATTGACAGTTTTAACAATTCTGATAAAGGCGCCATAACCCATGCAATCGTTCACAGGGCGCTTTTGGAATACTTGGCTGCTATCAACGACACCGAAGATGAGTCAGAACGAGAAAAACTTCGCAAGGAGATATTCGAAAGGGGAGTACCGCCCTCAATGATGTATCATTCATTAATATTATATCTGCAGTTGCCAGGATGTCCTTGCCGAGATGGTCCATACAAAAGACGGCAGCAGGGTCGTGAGAGACTTCATTGCCTATGGGACAGCCAAGGTACATTCACATGTTTGCTCAAGTGACGAATATTGATGTTTGTCGTACAGGACCGAAAACAAATTATCAAAGTCATTAAACCTCATGTTGAGCGTATGTGTACAGATGACGAGGCTCAGCTCGTCCTCTTCACTGCCCTAGATGTGATCGAGTTTGTTTTTTAAGTTTATTGACTCGGTGTTGAAGAATCCTGACACACTTGCCTACAGTGATACAAAGTTGACGGCCAAATCCCTTGTTTCAGATATCACCACCCACGCCCCCACACTCATCAACACCCCACAAGGTCGACGTGCTCTTTTCTACTTGCTTGTCCCTCGATCACGGCGGCATTTCACACCTGCCCAAATAGCGATAATTGCTGATACAGACCTTATACGCAGCAAAACCAGCAAGAAAAGTGCAGTTGTTCGCGAAGGTGAAATACGGGCAGCAGCAAGTGAGGGATTGCTTAAGTTCGTCGAGGACAACGGCGCGGAAGCTGCGCGAGATACCGGTGGAAGTTTGGTAGTACTGGAAATTATGCTCTACGCTGACGGCGGTGGGTGCATTTCACTTGATGTTTATCAATTTTAACATTTGTTTCCTAGACAAATCTTCGGCTATGCAATCCCTCCTTCAACCATTAGCATCGATATACCCTTCAGAGGATGCCTCAAAGCCTCATCCAATTGACCTCCCGCACACATCACGAATGTATAAATCCCTTTTCCAAGGCGGGCATTTCTCGCATGCTAGCAAATCAGTCGTTCGGTCATCGTCGTTCTCCCCGTCTGCATTCGCCTCTGAGTTCATGTCCATTGTTGGTCAGGATTTGACAGTAAGCATGGCTGGCGGAGAAGGTGCCTTTATTATTGCAGAATTTTTGCAGCGGATAAAGGAAGAGGGAAGCGCTGATGAAAAACAGACCGTCAAGGGCTGGTTTGGTGGGGATGTTGTCGAGAGACTAAAAAAGAGCGAGACCAAAGGGAGAAATGTCCTACTGGATAAGATCAATGCATTGTTATTATAATGCTCATTCTACAGACCTAGTCACAGTGAACCTCGGGCCAGATTGATAGATGCATTTTTATTATCAAGGTTGACTTGCTCTGATTCGCATTAAAAGTGATACCTCTCAGCCTCTCTTCGTATGTCGATTGGTCGATGCAGAAAGCTTTATCCATGTGAGCGATTTCGCAATTGACGAGGGGGAAGCTGCGTCGGACTTGAACTAAAAACTTTGTTTAGAGTCTCGTGCCAAAGATGCTCGTCAGTTGTGTCAGTAAAAAAGAGGAGACTTTTTTGATTTCAACATATGCGAAGATAAGTTAGTTGCCCACGAAAGCTCTATCTTGCACGACTGCAATTGGCACTACTGTACTAGGAGAATGTACTGTTGTTGGCGTAACCGTGTTTGTGTCTACTTGGATTCTTAGTTCTGCTGATTAGCATCACACCACCGGCCACCAAGAGTTCTCTGGTCAGACCTAAAAAATTAAAGCTTTAGGGCCCACAGGCTGCGGCGTGTATGTGCCATCGAGTCTGGTCAAGACAATCATTGTATGGTTCGTGGCAGTGTTACATGTCCTACTGGTTGAGAATTTTCACAGGGTCAGAGCACAACGGACCAGGCTTGTAAGCTATACAAGACAGTAAACGTATAAACAAAGTTTAAACCCGTGCCTTGTTGGCCAGCACCCTGCGACCTAGAAGGAACAATAAACGCTGCCATGGACAGGTCAGACCATCTGGTCCCAGCGCGCGGTTCCACATACGATGCGTCTACCGTACACTGCTGCCGGTGAGGCTGTACATAATTTATGATACAAGCATTAAAAGCAGGGCTCCTTCAAACCAGCTTCGCATCCTACTTGCCTGTCATGGAACCTATTATCCTTTTTCCGTTTACCGACCTTCCAGTTGAGCTGGCCTTCATGATCCTCGAATATGCCGCACGACCGACTTTTGACCAGGCTGACCTATATGACGCTAGAAGTCCATATTCATCTGCGCTTGCACTCTGTCGTGTCTCCAAAATTGTCAGGCGCATCGTGCTTCCCGAACTCCTGCACACCATATTACTGCCGGACTTTCGGCATGTGGAAAAGTTTGTGCATGCTCTACGTATGCAGAAAGTGTACAAGGAGAAAGGAAGCGACCTTCATTTTGAGTACGCACCTCGTGTACACAAAATGTGGATTGTATCTCATGGTGGGAATCCCGCATCAGCTCACCTGCCCCATGCACCCCGGGCCCATGCACTAAAACCGTCTAGATCGCCGCTTGACATCAGCCTCCTAGCTCCGATACTACTCGCTGCACCGTCCCTTGCCCTTGGCTGGACAAGTCTGGACATTCTCGTAGAATGTCTGGAACATGTATGGAAGTCCCATGCAGCCACACATGTCGACAACGAGCATCCCCCGCTTCCCTGGAAAACACAAACCTTAACGTTATCGTGTACGCCCCCCACCACTGGCCCACAGTGGGAGCGTCTCACAGACACTCCCCAGGGATCTACTTTCCTTGGTTCAATTTCTCATCTCTCAGCCAACCCATACGTATGCGACTACAAGTCTCACACAGCAGACTTAGATCGGGACTACCGCCTGCCCCTATGGATGGGAATCACTCCATGGGCTATTTTCAAGAGCCTTCAAACCGTCTTCCTGTCGTATCCGCGTATCGCATCCTCCGTCGATCCATTTGCGTTGATCTTCACGGGAATCGACTCATACGTGGAACTGCTGACGTTGTCTGCATCCCTGCTGAGGGACCACTGCGACTGCATTCCAAAGGAAATCAAGGGGTTTGCAAAGATTGGTCCTGGGGAGGAGTGCATTCAATCAGATGATGTTCGTTTAAAAGTGTCTGATTCTCGGATATGCTGGTATACTCGTGATGGGTGGGAAAAAGTTTGGGCGTGCATGTTGTGAAGCTGGCTAGGAGTGTTATGATATGGCTGATATTCACATAGAATAATTATATAGTATAATAGTATATTACTGTACATGCTGGCATGTACACTTTCGAGTTTCGACACCTAATTCTAATTCATTCATCATGTACATAATGATTCTTGGACGAATCCTCTCCCGCTACTTTGTAGCAACTCTCAGATCTCATGCATCATGGTCCATGCATGATGCATGATGCTCGGGTTTCAGAAGAACCGGTTCAATTATTTGCTTTGTTTGTCATCTATAAGTGTCATACCCAGCTGATGACGGTCATGGGTCTGGTACGATCGAGCTTCCATTGTTCTAAATTTTGACGACAGCAGCAAGTAACTTAATCTCGTCAGTACCGTAGTATACACCAGGCTGGCCGCTCTCGGTCACAAACCTATTTTCCTCCGACACTGTAGGTAATGCAGAACTCAACGTGTCGGTCATTAAAGATGATTTACATACCACGTCCGACACGTGTTTCTCTCGTGAGTTGCTTGGCGATACACGTGTGTATGGCAAGTCAGACCATCATGCTCTACCACTTCCAAGGCTTCTATTCCTCAGAACCTCCCTAGTAAGGTAAGGGTAAGTGCTTCCATTGGCCTCCGAACACTCTGTGCGAGTCGCGATTGTTCGAAAACTTGATTGACCTTCAGTCATAATGCATGCGCAGAAGTTTCGGCTGCGAGAAATAGAACAGACGACGAGTAAACGTAGTGCAAAGTATCCTGACTTTCATTTGAACTAGAGTCAGCTGACTGAACTTCTACGAACCAGTCCATTCACAGTAATCGTTGCAGACATGCTGCACCTCGAATATGGCAGTGACTGCGGCAACTTCTATGTTTCCTTCACCCAAAATATCCTGTCCGTCGCTGATTGAGCTGATTTACACGATAGGATGTCAACGAGCGCCAGAGCTGGAGATCAAGAATATGCATACGGGTTCGTCAGTATTTGAAGGTCAGTCAGTAGTGAAGTGCTTGCTGAGGTCAGTGAATTTCATGAGCACAAGAATGTGATCAGGTAGAAAGGTGCGTACCTTGATAGTCAGATATAGATGCTAAACCACCGGTCTTCACTGGCACGTATTGAACATGTTGAGGCACAGGAGGTGTGCACACTTCGGCCTGAGTGCGGTCTGGCCATGCCTGTTTATAATGGTGAGAACGCTCGAACACCTCCGAAGTTCGAATGCCACACGAGGGGACGTACATTTAGCCTGTTACGACGCCGCCATAATGATTATGCGAAACGCGATAGCTGATATGCTTTGAAGAATCGCACATGTGAAGCGACCCGTCATCAATGTCGGAACTTCTGATTGCTGTGAGGTGAAGTTATCGAGATAGCTAGCTATGCAGACGCCGACGAAGCTCAGGCATGCTTCAGCGTTATTGACGCTGTTATGGTATCGCTTGTAGAAAACAATCATGACGAGAACATATAAAGTTGGTTCTATTCGTGACTCCGCGGTGGTATCGTGCGGCAAGTTGCGGCCTAAAGAAAAAAGCACTCACCGCTACTTATTTGTTATCATGCCTCGAGACAAGCTGCCCCCAGTCAGGAGTTATTCTTTGCCGCCTGCGATGAAATGCAGTAGCAATGTCTCCCAAGAGCGTCCTTACTAGTATCAATACAGACCCGGAATCAGCGGATCACATCAAGATGCAATGCCTTATCGCCCGGTCAGTCATAGTCTCCCCTATACTAGCTGCGGCAGACCCTGGTTTATCATGAGGTAAGTCATGGTAACCGAGCTTGAGAAATTTTCCATTCCGTTCGGCTCGACGGCGTTCTCAACGTCACCATCCTATTTAATATCCAAGCTGGATGGAGCTAGTCTCCAATTCTGTTGAAGCTCTGCAGAATTTTGCACTTTCCAAATTTTGCGGTTTACCATGCATCAGTCTCTGCTCATTGACGAGATTCTTTCTCTCATCATTCGGTTCGTCGCTGCCGACGGCCAAGAGGACCCGAAGCGCTTGGAAAATACGAGCGGCCTTGCTAAGCTAGCTCGTACATGTCGCTGTTTCATGGAATGTGCTCTTGACACCCTCTGGCGAACTCAGCATTCGCTAAATCCTCTCATCATGTGTTTGCCAAGAGGCATTTGGGAGATTCATTCCAGCAATGTACTTGTGAGTCTCATATCACTGCGTGCATGCAATTTCATAGTTACAGTACCTATAGTATCTCACAAGACCACCTACTGAATCTGAGTGGGCACGATTCGACGTATATTCACGCCGTGTGAAGAGTTTCTCATACCCAAAGCAAACAAAAATGATCGGACTACACGAGGACGCTCTTCCACTCCTTTTTTCTGAACGCTCTCCACAGTCTCTATTCCCGTCACTTTCCTCGCTCGACTTCTCCATCCTGTCGTGCAATTCCTCCAGCTTAATCCGAGACTTTCTTTCCCCGAAACTGACAAACCTCGCCTTCACTCTCCCTCGAAAGATATGCCCTCAGGACATTTGCGGGATATTAGAAGACCTTCCTCGGAAGGCTACCCGACTCGAAAACCTTGCAATTTCATCGTTCTTTCCAGTGACGTCATTTGAATTGAACATTCCGACCCATGGGCTACCAGACTTACGTCGGTTGGTCGTCTCCAGTTCTATTCGTATATCTGCACAGAGCGTGTTGAATATTGCATCACTTCGTTATGTTCAAGAGCTTGCCTTGAATCTCCATTCTGATTTCGACGCCAACGTGCTACGCGATAGGGCAAATCATAGTACCTTCCCCGCTCTCCGGCGTGTCAACCTCGTGGCATATGACCTTCCCCAGTGTACATCTATCGTGTCGCTTATATCCTCACCACAACTAGAAGACGTTACCGTCACCTACAACGTCCAAGCACGATCTTCCGTCATCACTTCATTCTTGAGTGCCATCGGCACGTCCGTTCGATCAATTTCTCTTCGACACAATATGCAAACTCACACAATTGCCGACCCTCCTTTTGTTTTCTATCCATCCACATTTGCACCGCTGTTCGCTTGCCACAATCTCCGCACCATCCAAGCATACAATCTTGGTACGCTCAATTTAGATGATGACTTCATCATTTCGGCAGCTAAAGCCTGGAGCAAACTCGAGGACATCCGACTCTGCAGTTTACCTTGGTCTTCCATAATCCCCAACATCAGTCTGAACGCCTTGACGGCGTTGACTCGATACTGTCCAAAGCTCACCCGTGTGCACCTGTCCTTGGATGCAAGAGAAATACCTGAGCTACCCGTCGACGGTCTCAATACGACGGGTGCTCAGTTCCTGGGGGTGCTCAATGTCCGGGATTCGGCTATTGGCCACACCGAATCTGTCGCGCAGTTTTTGCGAGCGATCATACCGAATATGAGGACTTTGTATGTTGAAGCACACCCAGAACTGAGGGATAAATGGATGGAAGTCAAGGCCTACTATGACCGACTGTCCATGTCAGTAGTGCCTGTACTTAGAAATGGGTCATAGACAGTCGCCCTTAGAACTAGTCATGGATTATTTTGGTAGAGTTTGTTATTTGTAAATTGGGGCAGTGAGGTATTACTTAGACCTAGGTTTTCTTTGTAACATATATATGGAGTAAAGTATTACACATTTGTCGATTGCCCCGAAGTTTGTCACTTCGCACTGAACGCGTACTGGCTTCGTCGACACACTAGCTCCCAAAGTTCTACGTAGAAGGAAAACTAAAAACAGTACCACACCTCTCTGGAAGTTCTAAAAAACCCACAATGTTGTTGGTTTGGTACAGAAACCACTCCAAAGGTAATGACAGGCCCGTTTATAATGTCATCCTACAGTTCTTGGCATTTGCAATGCTCATAGGTTGAACAAAATGCGTGAGGCAAGGACACTGCACAGCCAACCGAGCGCTTCTTTGACTCAGCTGTATTATGGAGTTATATCGAAGTTAAATCACAGGCTTTACCCGATAAGAAGCGCGTTATACGATGACCAAGAAATCCGATCAGAAGCTCGCTGCTCACCTTTCCAATAGATAAAATTTGGAGCGCTTGTATAGCGTAAGGGACATCAAAATTAAATCACTGGTAGGAACTTTATAGAACGTCAACGAACCATAAATGATGCCACTTCTCGAGCATACCGTGCGTCAATTCCGGGGAATGAAGTCAACATTCAGACCGCATCATCGAAAATGCCGATGATAAGAGCAAATCATACACCATCGACTCCAAAATTGGCTGTGCAAAATGTGGCAGCGTATGGTGGATCACTGTCGAGTCAAGTCACATATAGCTTGGGATCTGCGACGTTGGCTCGCGTGCCGGTGGATTGCAGAAATTTGACTGCCTTGCGCTTGGAGCCGGGATTTCTGAACGCATGAGCGAGCATCTTTTGAGGTCGAGTTCATACAATTCTTGCTCAATGACGTCCAGATATTCCAGGAAGTGGGCAACAAAAAGGTGACAGGTTGAATTTGCAAGGAGAGCTTCCAGACACGACCGAGCGTTGATGGTAGTTATGGGGGCGCTGCGGGGATGTGTATCGCGGAGGTGGATTAATGCTGGGCGTCTCTCTCTTGTTTCATGGAGCTTCTGATAACCACTTTTGGTCTCACGACTCAAGCGCGGCGAGCTT
The DNA here is from genome assembly GCF_016647785.1 of Suillus fuscotomentosus. Taxonomy (NCBI): domain Eukaryota; kingdom Fungi; phylum Basidiomycota; class Agaricomycetes; order Boletales; family Suillaceae; genus Suillus; species Suillus fuscotomentosus. Next base: position 434,313 of record NW_024539549.1, on the reverse strand, counting down.
GACGATTTGAATTTGCGTCATCTGCGTAGTTTGAACTGGTCACCAGTTAAATATTGGCAGTATTTACTATTCTCAGTCTTTTTGTATTCTTTATTGTCTTCTAAACACTCTGGTAGTATGTCGTAGCGCGGAGTCCACATGATCTTATGCTGTCCAGACCTTCGCAATCAACTCCGTCAAACCTTTATGAAATAAGTTAGGTGAGGAAATATGACAAGCAGCATGGATCGCACCAATGTCATTCGTGTTGAACTGATAGACGCCAACGAGCACACCGACCGTGGCCGATCTCAGTGTCCAGGTCAGGATAGGGCCAAGGACAGGGAATTTGCGTTTGTGCACATAGTCCACAACCATTGAGTCAAACTAGCATGAAAAATTCACGTTTATATTCTGAGGCATACCACCTCTAGCGGTCACGTACCCCAATGTGAGAGTGCATCACCAAGCTAAGACCGAGCAATCCGTCGAAGACGGGGTAGGATGAACCAGAGGTCACAAAGGCGGCTGCGGTCATGGGCACGAGGGAGGCAGCAAGAAGACGCTCGAATGCCCAGTGATATGAGCCATGCGTTCTTGATGGAGGGGGGAACTCCGTAGGGTCGTTGACCGTGCCCTTCAAGATAGCTGTGAAGCATATGAGTGAGTTTTCCTGATGTCAAATAGAGTCCCAGAACGTACGTCCGCCTGGTACATACTGCGTAGTCGAGCTTGCCGCTCTCACTTTCAAATACAGGTAAGCTTGATCCACGCATGATGAATGAGAAGGTTCTACCTTGCAATGCGAATCGTAGGGAATTACGTCCAGTGGCAGAAGTAAAGGTTCTGGGCAACGTTGAACGAAGGATCACGGACGAAGCCATCGTCGCTGAAGAAAGTAGTGCGAGAAAAGTCGTAGACACCGTGCGTAATGCGGGGCGCGGATGAGCGTTGGAAACTTGGGATAGAGCCGCTAACCAATCACATGCTTCCGGTTATATCCGGGTTTGATAGCGAATCGAGACTGTGTTTCCTAGTACTCAAGTACTCATGCTTCGGGAACTTTTGCGATTGCTCAAGCCGGATATTGATATGCGGTCAAGCTTCTTGATTCCCATTCCTCATTGTTTCAACATCGAAGAGCTACCATCTGCAGCGTCTCAGCGTTCTCAAATCCAGGAGTTGATTCGATGTAGCAATCAGCCGTTAGCTGAACTCAAACAAACACTTGACCCGCTATCGAGACACCTATTGAATGGCCTGGCGTACACCGTTGGTTCTGCACTAGGGTCTGAGCCGCCAACACGAGAGGAATGCCTTACAGCATTCAGCATACCCAACAAAGTGGGTCTTACGGCTGGTGCTCGTGCATGGTCAAAGCATTCGCACCGCTCGCAAGGGAAGACATCAGGAGCAAAGGATTCACCAGTCAAGAGAAACAACAAAGGGCAGATAAAAACAGACACGGGGTGGTGGGGCACCCCTTCCGGCTCAGTTTCCTCCATCAATGAACGTGCGCTGATATTATTTGAACGAGTGGTGGACAATTCGACTTGGAGGAATCTCCATTGGCTACCGCATCAGGTCCTAGTATATGAAGCACGTGTAGCAGAAGGATATGGAATGCGCTGGTCCCAGGATCGTAGTGTCTTAGAGAGCGGCGGGGAAGTTGCTGAACTCCTTTCGTGGACATTCCGAGGATTTGTGGAGCCAATGATTGAAAATGGTCACGAAGCAGGATGGAAACACTAGATTTTAGATACCCAGCAGTAATTTTCCACTACTTGAACTTGAATAATTGCTTAATACACGATAGCTGGTCCTGAAAGCCTAAAAAAACTTTTGTAAGTTGAGGGGTTAAAAGGTTAACTTAAAGAACCTTGCGAGGACAAGTGGCGTGACACTCTTGAACGCGTGACCACCGACGCGTGACCAATAAATATCGTTGTCACGCATGAGGCCGCCTTTTCGGCGCTGCCTTGCCTTTGATTTCTTGCAGTCGTCAGCAGAGCACGGGTCAACTTTTTCGGAGCCATTTTCGAGGAAATCTTACTTTCCTGCCTCCCGTAGAATGTCAAGCTCTTTTATGAACGGCGCTCGCAATACGTCATCTCGATCTACTCATGCACAAGCCATCTTGGGTCCCGAGTTTTGTGAGAGGTTGTCTGAGACGAAAGTTCTACTGGTTGGAGCAGGAGGAATAGGATGCGAACTTTGTAAGTCTTTGAAGGATATATTTTTATATTGCATTCCGTGATTATGATATAATGTGACAGTGAAGAATACCGTCTTGACTGGCTTCGGCCACATAACCCTCCTTGACCTAGATACCATAGACCTTTCGAACCTGAATAGGCAATTTCTTTTCAAAAAGAAAGATATCAAACATAGCAAAGCCATGGTAAGCCACTCAGTTGACAGATCTCGTTCCGGGGTAACATCATAGCATCGTCCCGCAAGGTAGCAGCCCAAACTGCTGGCGCCTTCAACCCCAACGTCAACATTCAGCCCATTCATGCAAACATAAAAGAAGCACAGTTTGACATTGAATGGTTCAAACGTTTCGACATCGTTCTGAACGCACTAGACAATCTCGGTAATGATACTCGACGATTTAAATTCAACGTAGTTTGACGGAATTGCATTCCAGATGCACGGAGACATGTTAATAAGATGTGCATGGCTGCTGGTGTTCCTCTAGTCGAATCCGGTACTGCCGGATACCTTGGCCAAGTACAGCCTTTACTCAAGGTATTGGTTCTCTTGGTCGATACAGCTGTGTTGTTGAAGGATTTCTTGTCCAGGATCGCACAGAATGTTTTGACTGTGTGCCGAAGCCTACACCGACAACTTTCCCGGTGTGCACGATCCGGTCTACACCGTCTCAACCTATTCACTGTATTGTCTGGGCGAAGAGCTACCTACTACCGTAAGTTTATTCACGTGTTTTATGAGAAGATACTGTACTGTGATATCAGGCAACTATTTGGTGAGGACGAAGACGGGACAGGCGAACTCGATGAAGCGGAGAAACAAGGAGAAAACGGTAGATTTGATTATCCCGAAGGTCTGTACGTATTGCTAAGGGAATGTTTCACACAGCCGAAGAAATTGCCGCTCTGCGCAGAGAGGCGCTCGCGTATAAAGCAGTTCGAAGTGCACTCCGCTCCGCACAGACGACGGAGGATGTGGCTCAACGTGTCTTCAAAAAGGTCTTACTTTACACCATATTCAAATTCTACTTTGAGGTATTGATTCCCTGCAGGTTTTCCACTCAGATATCCTCAATCTGTTATCAATGTCTGACATGTGGCGCGCACGTGCGGCACCAACGCCTCTTGATTTCAATGCTATCCAGGAAGGGACATTTTCCATACAACGACCTTCAAATCCGAGTACTACCAGCGGGAGTGCACAGACCACCCATTTCCAGCCAGCGAACGGTCACGTGAACGGAAAGACTCCTTCGACATCTAGTTTGTCGAACGGAGTTTCGGGACTAAGGGATCAACGGGCGCTCAGTTTACACGACACCTTGGAGCTTTTCATATCAAGGTAGGTATAGGTGTCATGCAATCAATTAGATTTCTCAATGAGAATTGCAGTACAAATCGACTTGCCGAGCGACTTCGCAAAGGTGAAGATACAATTTCCTTCGACAAAGATGATGACGACACACTCGATTTCGTTACCGCTGCTGCAAATCTTCGTTCTGCAGCATATTATATCGATCGCAAGACACGTTGGGAAATCAAAGGTCTGTTTCCACGTCGCTGATTCTCTCATACCACTCATCTCTCCTTAGAAATGGCAGGAAATATCATTCCCGCAATTGCGACCACCAATGCCATCATTTCCGGGCTTATAGTTTTACAAGCAATCCATCTCCTTCGCAAATCATACGCGCAACTGCGCAATGTCCACGTTCAGTTCAAGCCAACCAATCCTCTTAGCACAAGTACTATGTGCCCGCCGAATCCTAAATGCGGCGTCTGCCGAGACACCTACACCACAGTTTTGTGCGACCCTGCTCGTGTAACATTAAGTGAACTTGTACATGGCGTACTCGGCGATAATGAAAGGGAGGTCAGTGTCTACGAAGACAAGCGCATCCTCAGTGACCCCGACTGGGATGACAATCTTGAACGGACACTGGAGAGTTTGAATGTTGGAAGAGGCAAGTTCTTGACAATCGTGGATGAGGATGAGGAGTGGGGCACGATTGTAGTTGCATTGAGCATACTGCCGTAAGTGACATGGATTTTCTGTGGAGTCCTTGATTAATGTGCACTGCAGACCTAATCATCCTTCTGATGGCCCAGCGTTTATACTTCCATCACCACTACCATCGCCTCCTCGCCTAGAGAAGCAGCAGTCAACACCCCCTCCCGCGCCATCTCGCAAACGGTCCGCCCCTGATGACGAAATTGTGGAAGTCGGGCCAATTGCCAAACGCGCGAAGATAGATACAAATGGCGCAGCATCATCACCGAATATTGCGAGTCCCAACAAGAGAAGGAGGTTAGAGGAGGACGGGTTGCTGATGTTGAGCAGCAAGGATGACAAAATAGAGGACGACGTAATTGAAATTGATTGAGACCCTTTCTTGCCCCATCTTTCCGTCTCGCTTATATTATTGAATGTTCTAAGTGCTTCAGTACTGCAGATATCGAGTGAGCATGATATTACTCAGGTGCGACGTTGCCGACGGGCGGTATAGCAGCTCGAATGATCATCGGTCACTGTCAACTACGGTGGGACATGAAGTGATGATCTCCAGCTGCTTTCGACTTTTCTCCTTTGCTGAGGTTCACGCCAACTTAGCTACACGATTAATTATGAAGAACATGTCATGTGTGTATATGACGCTTTCAAATACCACTTTACATAATAAACTGTGCAGTATCAGCATGTACGCGATTATCGATACACCATTTGGCATTTGTTACGCGGACGTTGCGCGGACGGTAAATATCATTTCTTTCAGCTTGAAGCGCTTGAAATACTGTTTGCATTTTAATCTATTCTTGACCAGTATCCTTATTCTTGGCAACGGTCATCAACTGGCGAGCTGCAGGTGCCTCCGTCCTGCAGGAATGAACACGATCGAATCATTTCCTTCGAATATGATCTCTACTGTTTTTTTTATTCGGAACAATTGCGAATCCTGAAGTTTGGATGTATCGTGGCAGAACCTTGGCCCGGGTGGTGCCTTTGCCTAGACAAAGTGTATCGTGCGCTCGATATTGTGTATTGCGCACTGGATGCCCCATTCATCAAAGTAGGTCATACAGATACGTTATTACGCTACGACGAATGAAGTTATTTCTGTCTTGCAGTCACATGGACGCGTACGAGGGCCCCGTGTTGGGTTGGCTTTCTAAGTCGAGCCGGTGAGATTGGTAAGTACGCTCCCGAAAGTGACTGATGCTTAGAGCAGAACTGTCATTCATCAAGAACCCTCTCGGCAGAATCAAGGCGACGAAACACTTCACAGAAATGCGACAACACGTGCCAACAGAACGCAGACAAGTACATAGTGCAATCACTGATTCACGCGTACTCTCCCGCGACTTAGACTGAATTGTTCATCACACCATTCCTGTCCCCTGATGCTGCAGTCACTACAACCACCATCGGATCCGTTACCTGCTTTACGGGGCTGGCACCCAGGAGAACAAGCCATTCAGGCAATCATCCATCTCCCCGAGCGCGTTGCAATCACAGCGATCGTGGATAGGTTGCCCGAGCAGCATCGCATCTTCCACACAAGCCGACTACATTTCTTGCCCGTCACTACTCTAGACCAGCAAGGGAGACCATGGGCATCTATTCTTTTCTCACATGATGGGATGCCAGGTTTTATCTCATCTCCTACCAACGCTTTGCTCACGGTCAAAGCGCGTCTATGGCCTGGAGATCCAATCATTCAGAACCTCTCCCAATTTCATGATCGAAAACTACTTTTTTCCGGGATCGGGCTCGAGGTTTCGACTAGGAGGAGGAACAAGTTCTCTGGCTATATATCCAATGTCTCATTGAGAGGTCTGGATGTAGATCTTACTTCCGTCATCACTCAAGCCCTGGGGTGAGCTGCCGCGGCTTCTTTGTGCTGTAGCTCTGTCTCACGAACTATAGGTTGTGTCCGAAATACATCAATATCAGGTCGATTATGCCATTTCACCGGACATCGCCACGCCTCATCTATGAGCGGTTTAACCTAGAGGATAGGGAGCGCCTGCCTGATGACGTCATTGCATTCATTCATGCAGCTGATACCGCTTTCTTGTCCACATCCTACGTGGCCGCCCAGGAGGATGAAAACACTTATCTTTCTCGAGTTGGTGTCAATCATAGAGGGGGTCGCCCCGGATTCGTTCGAGTCAGACCTTCCGATGGGAAAACTCTCGTGCTTCCGAATTATGCTGGTGAGAAGAACGATAAATCGTAGCGAGTCTTTAATATTTATATATAATACACAGGGAATCGCATGATGAACTCGCTTGGTGATATACACATCACGCCAGTTGCTGGAATCGTTTTTTTTTTTTTTTTTTTTTTTTTTTTTTCCAATTTCTGTCCTATTGAGAGTTATACTCTATGGAGGACAGTTCTATCTAGTCTATGGGACCCCCAGTGTCCCTGCGCATCTCTGAGTTCGCGAATGCCCTAGTGTGAGGCGTGCCTCCACTAGTCCGCCGTTCCCGCCGGCCGTTTTAGACGCGCAACCCGGCGAAGATGAGATGACTGTATGTAGCTAATGCTAATGTTTTTCTAGCGTATGGATGAACGGAAACGCGTACTCGGCCGCCGAAGCGGGCAGGTACAGGAGTCTAGGTTGGGTGCGTAGTTAAAGTTTGTGTATGGTCCCCATGTCTTGGCCGAAGGGATGTTCTGTCACAAGCTGAGTTGTTCCAACGATGATCGGGAGGACTCCGTGTAGGCGAGTTATTGGGTATATGGGTTGGGTTGGGTATATGGGTTGGGGAGAAGTATGGTGAGATGGTTGTTGTACAGTGGGGTATTTGATGTTGATGGGCATTTATATGGTGTCTGGCGTGATGAACAGAGGCGGGTTGCTGCAAGGGTGCGTCAGCTAGCAGGGGTATGTGGAAGTGGGATGTCACCTAGTATCGCTTTCAATCTTCCTGTCGCGTTGATGTATTTTACAATATGAGGGGTGGCGGATGTATCTGTTAGGAGGAAGGATAGGGAGGAGGCTTTGCGCCCTACTTCTGCCCGGAGGGAGTGGCGTTCGCGTGCATAGAACGGACAATCGAGGATTAGGTGATGTACGGTTTCTTCGATGTTTGGGCAGTGAGGGCAATGAGGGCTGTTAGTTTTATTAATGCGGTGAAGATGTTTGTTTAAAGGAGCGTGGCCGGTGCGTAGGAATATATACATGCTTGTGAGGCGTTTGGGAAAGGAGATGGATAGTTTTATAAATGAGCGTTGTAGAATGAGTGGGTCGATTTGGTTGAGTCTGAAGAATCGCGGGGAGTTACGCCAGGAGTGGCTCCATCGTTTGGCTGTGGACTTATGCTGAGCTTGCTGTACGGCCGATATGCTTAAGGGGAGGGCTTTCTTGCGTAGGATTTTGGGTAAGCGATTATTGGGGCTGTTGTTCTCGCGGCTGGTTGCGGCCAGTTTGGCATGCTTATCCACTTCTTCATTGCCATGGACTCCCGAGTGACCCGGAACCCAACGTAGTGTTACGTCAAAGTCGTCGTACTCGCGTGCTATCTTGTGCATTCTGCTGCGGAAGAGATCTGCCAGATATGATCCAGGTCGCGGGTAGAAGCTCTCACCTGCTAGAATTGAGGCTTGGTTGTCGACTGAGATGGAGGCTGGAAAGGTCGGGTCTCGTTCTGTAGCTAGAAGGTGCGCGGCTAATAGTAGTCCTACTTCTTCAGCTTCGAATACGGTATGTTCGTCCTCTTTTCCTAGGTAGTAGCGGAGGGTTCTAGGGATCTGCCCTGCACGAAAAAGAACTGCCGCTGCACCTATTTGACCGTTATGGCCCGAGCCATCGCTATATATCTGTATGAGGTCAGTGAGTTGTTCGTGTTCTTCTATAGCCTCCTTCTTGCTATCTGCGACGTGTGTTTTCCAGCGATTCGTGTTGGAAGGGGGGCGTCGTGCCGGGGTTAGAGTCTCTATGGTATCTGGCGAGATATTGAAGCGGGAGGTGAGTCGGTGGAGGGAGGTGCGATGGGCTGATACGTAGCGTTTAGCTGCTTTGCGGATTGGGATGTGGAGGGGATGGGTGTTTGGTAGGGCGGCTATTCGAAGGGCGGCGCGATGACACGTGTTCTGTAGGAGGAGCGGGATGGGAAGTAGGTTTGCGTGGGCTTCCATTATATCTGTTGCGGTGGTTTTCATAGCCCCAGTGATCGCCATTGCTGCTAGGCGCTGGACCGTTGATAGGCGTTTCGCTACGCCTATGGAGCCTCGTTGGAGGTCGTTTGTGCCTTCGCGATAGACGGGGGAGAACCATAGGTCGGCTGCGTACAGTAGCTTGGGCACAGCTACTGCCAGGTAGAGCTGTCGCATGAGACGTAGCGGTAAGCCTTTAGCGGAGGATGAGAGACGACGTAACTGGAGTACATAGGAAGTTCCTTTCGCGACTGCGTTATCGACTTGCGCTTTCCATCGCAATTCTTGGTCGAGGATTACTCCCAAGAACCGGTGTGTTGAGGATGGGCGTATTACTGTGCCTCTTATCGGCATCTCTGGGCGGTCTTTGCGTCTATTCATTGAAAAATCCATTAACGCAAATTTATTAGTTTCGAATTGGGAGTTGTGAGCTCTCGACCAATCGTAACCGCCTCCTGTTCGTTCGAGCATGTCTGTGAGTATGGCATGGGTCGCAGTGAAGTCCTGCGCTATCGCTATGAAAGCCGTGTCATCTACGAAAGCTAACGTTAGTTCTTTCAGGGCTTCGCGTCCTGCGCGGGGTTTGGCGATGTCAGCTAAGTCAGAACTATAAATTATATACAGGATCATTGACAAGGGGTCTCCTTGCCCTATACCGTTTTTGACGGGGAACCATTCCGAGATGTATCCGTCGAATTTCAACTGTGTCTGGCGTTGGGATAGGACACGCTCTGTAAATAGGACTAGATCAGTTGGGATGCGACGGTTGCGCATGTTGTGGAGTAAGCGCTTTGTTACCGCGTTCGGGAATGCTCCCTCGATGTCGAGGAATAGCACGGATGCCACCTTGTGGGATCTCCAGGCATTTTTGATGGTCTCTTCGAGTAAGTGCAGAGAGTCAGTAGTTGACCGGCCCGGACGGCCTCCAAAGTGCGTGTTGGGCAACAATTGATGGTGTTCGAGGATGTGAGTGAGCTGGTCGGCTACTACTGCCGTTAAGAGTTTGCCGGTGGTGTTGAGTAAGGCTATCGGTCGATACGCCTTGGGGATAGAGTAATTGGCCTTCCCCGGTTTCCGTAGGACCACCGTCGAGAAGCATCGCCAAGGTTGGTAGTAGGTTTGATGCGAGAAGGCTGCGTTAAATAAGTGAAGTAAGTAGGGAGTGAGGGTGTCAGCGCATTCTTTGAAGACTATGTTACATATTCCGTCTGGGCCGGGGGCCTTGTAGCCACTGAGATTGATAATGGCCCGTGTGATCTGTTCGGCCGTGATGGGGGGTAAGGTGTCTATGGGTTCCGGGTATATGAAATCTGGGGGGACCGAATCAGCTACAGGGGGAGGAGGAAAGAACGACTTAGCTAGAATTTGACTTTTCTCCAGGTTGGTGGTTGCTTCGAGGATGGTGCCATCTTGGTTGGTGGATATTAGGGTGGGTACGCGGGTTTTACCTCCGTCTCGAGGCTCCGAGGAGATGTATCGGTTCGCAGTCCACAAGTCGTTACCTTCTATGTCTTCTAACCATTCTAACCAGTGTTGTTTCTTCGTGGCGGTGATTTCGTTGGCGTAGAGGTTCTTGGCTGTCTTGAGTTCGTCGTGGCTGGGGTGAAGGGGGAGGGCTCTCATTTGATAGGCGATCTTGCTGAGGTTCTTGACGTGCGTCCTGAGGTCCGATAAGCGCTTCGTCCACCAACGTTTTGAGTGCGGGCATGGTTTCGAGTATGGGACGCATGTGCTCATGGTGTTTGCTATTGCGTCGGAGAGATGCTTTGCGGCCGCTTGGAACTCTTCTTCGGACGCTAAAGGTTGAGCCGGGACAGCTGATATTAGTTCTGTGAGGCGCTCATTAAAAACTTTCCAGTCTACTCCACGCCAGTTGTGGCGTGGTTCATCCGGTGTTCGCTGAGTCTCGAGTTCTAGTGTCAGTAGGATGGGAATGTGGTCCGTCTTTGGTCCTCGAAGTTCTGGTGCTGTTTCGCATGAAACGATGGCGTCAAGGAGTGATTCGGTGCCGAGTACGTTGTCGGGGCGTGTCCAATTTCCGGTGCTCGTGGATTGCAGGGTTGGCGTGCCGCATGGTAGGAATTGCAACATTCCATGGTCTGCGATTAAATCTATAAGGGGATTAGCGGCTGCATAATTGAACAAATGACGGTTACGGATGTCCTCCCAGAGGGGGTGGTGGCGATTGAAATCGCCGAGCCAAAGCATATGGTCGTTATCGTGGGTCTTGATGGTAGCTATATTATTCTCTAGATATGAATCAAAAGTGGTTAGTGTGTTCTGATGCGTGCCGTCGTTATATAAGTTAAATATAGTACAGCGGCCATACTCTCCTCGTAGCTGGATAGCAACAACATCCGAGGAAGGGAAAGAGATCTGTTTCCATGCGTTCGTGTCGAGTTTGGCGTTAATTAGTATTATGGCCCTCGTCCGTTGTTGAGGGTGGGAGAAGTGTTGGGTGGGATAGATGACGTGCCAGTGATGATTTGCATGCGTGTTTCGCAGAAAGTTGATATATGGTTCCTGGATAGCAATGATATCCCAGTCGGCCATCTTGTTGTTGCTGAGTAGGGAGGATTGTGCCGTGAGGGATGTATTCAAATTCTGCTGCCAGATTCGTAGTCTCTCAGTGTTCGTTGAGTCGTAATTAGACATGGGCTGGTGATTGGGGGGCGCTGGCGGAGTCTTGGGAGGTAGGGATTGAGGTGGTGGTGGCGGTGGAGCCGGAGGCCGATGGAGCCAATGGAGAGGGTGTAGGGGTGGAGAGGTAGTCAAAGTTGATGGGAGGGTATAGGTCATTCATAATTTCATCTGCGGAGGGAGAAGAGCGGGTTAGTGGGTGAGTTTGTGTATTGGCTGGTAGTGGGGGATCGGAAGTGTCGGAAGTGTCGGTGATGTTGAAGTTGAGTGTGGCTTGACGTGTTGCGCGGGGTCCTTTGGCTGGTTGGAGTGGATCTGGGGAGAGACGAGTAGGGGGGGGTGAATTAGGAAGTTTTGGGGGGGCGATGGCGTGTGTCCAGGCGGTTTCCGTGGGGAAGTATGGCATACGATTCTCGGGGAATTTTTCGTCGAGTAGTTCACATCGTCTCTTGAATTCTGGACATTTACGGCTCCAGCTGGCATGGTCGTTGCTGCGGCAGTTTACGCATCGGTTGGTCTTGAAGGCATTGCATTGCATTGTGCGGTGTTGATCTCCGCAGGTTCCACAGGTGTCTGTTGTGTTAGTGCAACTACGCGCGATGTGTCCGTACCTCTGACACTTCGCGCATCTGATGGGTTCTTTCCTGTCTTTCCTAATGGTGATTCGTTCGTTGTCAATGCAGAGGCCGTCGCGAAGGAGGGAATTGGCTGTGCAGGCGTCCACGGCTTGAAGGAGGGCAAAAGCCTTACGTTGCTGGGGTGAGCGGCGGATTGGGGGTTTGATCCATCGAATAGTGGCTAGCGAGTTGGCGAGGAGTGAGTTCTCTTCTTCTAGTCTGCGAAGGAATTGTACGTCTCCTATCTGTAGGTGAATGGGTAAGTATTCTAGGACCAGAGCAAAGGTGCGGGAACGGAACGATACGGCGGATTCAAATTGGCTTTCTAACGATGTACGGTTGATGGGTTCCCGTAGCCATGTGGCCAGGGAGTCAGAGTCTAATTCGATGATGATACCACCGTTGCGGAGCGTGGTGATGGACTTGACGTTTCCCTCTGGGGTGCTATCGTTGCGTATGTTGTTGAGAGCTTTCTTGAGGTATTCTGCTATTTCCTTGCTTGTGGTGTTTGGTGGGAATGGGGGGGCGCCTGGGTTGGGGTCTAGCAGGATTTGTCGAGCTCTGATGGCTGCACGGCCGACGGCTTGATCTACTTTGGGTGGAAGGTGAGTAGCCACAATTGTGCTATAGGAAGGTTGGTTTGGAGCCTGAGACATGGGAGGCGTTGCCATCATTTGGGTGGACAGGTGGTTAACGCGTTCTTGAGTGGTGTCCAGGGATGGGGCTAGAGTGTTAATGGCGTTCTGGCAGTCGTTAACTGATACATATAGGGCGTCTGCTGCTTCTTCTAGTCTTTCTGCTGCTATGGAAATTCCTCCCTCTTGTTCGGTTCGTTCGTCTCTTGCTAGCCGGTGGATTCTTTCGGCCTTGTCTAGGGAGGATGTTAACGTATCTTCTGCCTTCCTTGCCGTTTCCGCTAGTGCTTCTGATGCAGCGTGTAATCCAGCGACTTGAGGGGCGAGGGCTGCAATAGCGTGGTCAACGAGTTTGTTTGTGATGGCTTCCGAGAGAGTGTCCGCTAGTTGTCTTGATGCCGCTTCCGCCATTTCGCAGACAGTATGTTTCTTCAGTAGAAATGCTACCGCCCTGATTGCTGAGATGACTGGGATTGGTGTGGTGGCCGACATTTGTGTGATGTGAAACAAAATAGAGACTAGGTGGGTTAGCGAGTAGGGTTGACCCTCTTGACAAAGTAGTTTAGATGACAGGAACTTCTCTGCGGTGTCAGTGTCCATGACATTATTGGGTACAGCTATGATCTCTTCAGTGGTGGTTTGGGTTCTGGCTGTTCTACGAGTATTAGGGCCTCCGGTCGGAGGTGGACTATTGGCCTTGGGTGGGCCAGTACCAGTGGTGGTGCCCGGTTTACCTGTTGGCATATTAGTTATAGTTCAGGTTATATACTTATGTAGATGATGTTTTTGGTGTTTTCTAGGGTTTTTATGTCGGGAATGGGCTTGGGGAGGCGCCGTTGGGCGTCTTCGGCGCTGTTGGGCGCGAATTTTGGTTGACGAGTTCCGGGGTCCTAGTCGGGGTGCCACTTGGTTCGGGTCCAAGAAGCGATGCTGGAATCGTTTTCCCTTCATTTTCCACCGGATCAATTCTGTATCTTACCGGGAAAGCTGAAAACCTGTACGGCGCTTCTGCGCGAGCAATAATGCCAAATATGAATATCGTCTCCACCATCTGCGTCACTGGATTCTCCTTTGTCGAAAACGCCATTCCATTGAGGGAGACAGGGCCATCGGAGCGTAGCCCCTACAGCCCACCCGTCTGCTACTTAGCAGAAGAAAAGCCACCATCTGTATCATTTGCGGACATCACCCTTAACCTCATAAAGACACGAGTGCTAGATGACACTCTCATGACCCTCACTTTTGAGTCATCACGACCTGTGGAGATCAATGCAAGCCAAAACTGCGTGCTGGAGTTGTCGGAGTTCCTACGCAAACGCTCACACGTGTTGTTGGACTGGGAGGAAGATGAGAGTACAGTGAACGATGACTGCGTACGTACCTGGACGGTATCCACGCCTCCAGCGCCAGATACACCATGCACTCTCTCTCTCACAATGAGAGCGATCAAAGGCGGCCTTATTACTCCAATTTTGTATCAGCTTGCTCGGAGTGTCGATCCGCAGCTGACTGGAGAAGAAATTGATGTTGCAGGCTTGAAAGTCTGCGCTCGACTACGAGGAGTCGGAGGCGATCTTCCTGTCCCAGAGCCTCTAGCAGCATGCGACGGTGGGCGACGGCTGCTGTGGATCGCTGGTGGAATTGGCATCACGCCTTTCCTAAGCTTGACTCGTCATGTCACAAACCTCGCTGCCCGGGGATTCGGTATCTGGGATGTGACGCTCGTCCTTGCAACGCGGGAGCCGGAGGTCATGCTCGGGTTAATTCAGGAAGCGTTCGTGAACAAACCATCCTGCAAAATCGACGGCTGCCAGTCGGCGCCCAGCCTTACATTTTCCATTCATGTCTATTCCCCAAGGCCATTCAAGCTGCTCGAGCCTTTTCCGCCGTTCGTCTCCCTTATCCTACACGAAGGACGCCTTGACGACAGTGGAGCTCTTTTTGGCAATGTAGACGCAAAAGGTCGGGAGTCGCATATATGCGGCCCGTTGCCTTTCGTTCTCAATGCTATGAAGTCGCTCCGAGCTGCTGGAGTAGATCTAGAGCGTGTAAAGCGAGAGAGATTCACATATTGAGAAAGAGGAAGCCGTGTACTGGGATAGTAGATCTAGGGGATCTTCTTGTGAATTTGTAATTTCGGAGCTCAAAGTATCACGGTTGCCTGATATTTGGTGTTCTTAATACTCGCACTCTGTTGGCGTCACCGTGGCTCTGGATATAGTTTATACAGCAGTCAGTCGGCAACTTGGTCAGATGTCTAGATAACTGGATCAAATATGCGTAACGCCACGAAGGCAATGGCAGAATAGGGCAAAATGCGGCCAGGGCCCAGGATTCTACGGGGGATGTAAGATTTGTGATAATAGTACTGGGTACCGATGATCCATAGCTAGACCACTTGAGGCTTATGAGTCACGATGTAGTAGAGCTTCATACACGTTCATACAGAGAGATGACATGTACCACGGTACCCATCCACTATCGTACCATTTCACAATGATCCGTGTCGTGTTTATCATGATCCACCTGGCAAGGCGACTTTGATTCACGAAACTCACTTTCCACTGATCTACAGAGTGCATCGGTATACTTACGTGACATGCCAGTCGACCGTTCATCCCATTGCTCCTCCTACAAGAAATGTGGAGGCACACCAATACAAGTGCTCCGGGGTCGTCGTCTACAGTAGGGATCGGTTCGCTGAGATGGCCTCCATTCCCATATGTTACCTCGCGATGATAGTGGCCGCGTGAATTTTCAGTCACGAGGATTACCCAGGAGAAGGTGCAATTCAACGGGCTGGGACTCCGGCGACGGCCCGAGACGCGCAGAAATGATGATTGCGGATGCTTTCGAACAAAGTTCAGTCGTGACAGCGTCCGAGTCGAGATAACTGTCCAGATGATGTCATCATTACCCAGCTGAGCATATCAACGCCAGCCTTCAGCCTCGGAATAGCGCCCCCAACACCAGGGCATCTCACGGCTCAGTTCGGCCGCAGTCACTGGTGCCAATGCATCGGCCAATGATGGCTCTAGCGACGCACGTTCTGCTTCCTAGACTCTAGCACTCAAATATCGAGGCTGATGGTCTTTCTCCCACTTCCTGCATGAAATTTCACCCGATGACGTGTCTACCTCCTTTCCAAGTCAACAAATTTGCTATCGGAAAAGCGGCCAAGTGAATTTGTGGTCCGCTTACAACTTGGCACTTGATATCTAGATTATCTTACTCCATTGTACATGGATTACATACATGACCACATAGTGTATATTGATAGCAATGATGTACACGCACATACAGAAACATACAGTCACTGTATGTGCGTGTAAGAATCAGCTCATCTAGTGTGGATGTACAATGATCCAAGGTCGTGTACTATATTGAGAACGCCGTGTCATCCACGCGTGTCACGCCGGTAAGACCGTGGATATCGAAAACAGCGTGTTCTCGACTACCATGATGATCATTACGAAGCGAGTATGACGACAACAGACAAAGCTTTTTCCAGTATGCCTCAAACTGAGATGTGGCATTTTCGTGGCGTTTTCCCTATCATAGATAGAGCAAAAAAGTTACATGAGGTCATAGTATCAGAATCGAGTGTGATGCGCAAATGACGGTAAAAATGCAATTGATGGTGAATGGCGGTAGTGGGGTTTGACAGGGAAGTACTCCCAGCTTTCTATCACGGGACAAATAATGTTATGGCAGCGCAGCGTTGTGACGCAGAAGCGCGCCCACAATATTTTAGCAGTCGATAATGAAATTAGTCCTCATACGCGAAGCAGTAGTGGGAAGGCAGCTGCAACGTTCTCAAGGTTTACAACATGTTAACTGAAGATTTCTTGGATACTAGTTCTACGTACAAATCATGCCTCGATTGAAAGCTAACTTCTCTATTTAATACACACTCGACATTCACAATAAATTCCTGTACACTGTCTCCGAGTCAGCAGGACGAAAGATTGCGAACAAAAGTTAAACCATACCTGTTCGAGTTGGGTGATTAGGGGGGTCTTGCACCAACACTCAAGGTACCCGGAGTGGTGGCCTTGACTGCCTCCAACTTATTCATTTCCCCCATCCAGTTCACCAATCTTGGAGAAAGCAGTTCGCCCTCCGGCACTGCTTTCAGATCTGCAAGCAGTGGGAACAAAAAGAAGTCCGCCCAGCTCAGCTGGCTTCCGAACACGTAGCCCTCATCTGCCATCAGTTCTTCCACTTTACCAAGCAACTTTTGAAGATGCTCCACAGCTGGTTTGATTTGTTCGCGAACCACAGAATCCGTAAGTTTGCCTCCGTCGATCGCAGCTACACGGGGTTTCACGACCCCTTTCTCAACAGCAGGGAAACCTGAAGCATGAAATCAGTATAGTAGGAATGTATCTGACTGAAATTTCAAGCTGACCATGTGCCCCAACAAGACTCACAAACTCCCACAACTGTTCCTCGATAACTGCCTTCCCGTGACCCGGCGAGATAAGTAAGCTGGGTTGGGGTGCAATCCTGTCAATGTAGCGCGCGATGGCAGTGGTCTCGCGCAATTTCAGGTTGACTGTCTTGCCATCAATCTCGTGGATGACCAGGGTGGGCAGAAACCCGAATGGATGGTTATCATATGCTGTATCCGAGTGTGGGACGCATCTAACTTGGGTGAAGGGTATCCCCTTATGAACCAATGCGAGAGTGATAGATCGGGTGAAGGTACTGAATGGCGTCCCGATGATAGTGTAGAGAGGGGTGGTCATGGTTGGTGTTAAAGTGCTTGATTGCACTACTCAGCTGGTTTTAATCACCTCGGCTAGTTGCTTAATGTCCACGCAAGCACTGGCAGAAACTCGACTCATTCAATGATGGTGAGAACCTGCTACTTGGAAGACAAGTATTTGATTTCGACCAACGTGTGTGTGCGAAAGCAGTAACGGCTTGATGACAATCGCGGAAACATGCCATCTATCCTGTCGCGTGACCGAGCTAGACAGTAGAAGGATAGTGGTTACGTACTAGGCGCACCGGGCCTCTCGAGTCTCGGAGTCAGTCCTGATTTCAATATTCAATCTCCGATCAACTTTTGCTCATCCTAAAGGCATCACATAAGCAGCACATTTTTTCATTAACACAAGGAACACCAAATTCTAGCTATTGAGTAAGAAGTACAACA
Source organism: Suillus fuscotomentosus (assembly GCF_016647785.1). Lineage (NCBI taxonomy): Eukaryota > Fungi > Basidiomycota > Agaricomycetes > Boletales > Suillaceae > Suillus > Suillus fuscotomentosus. The sequence continues at coordinate 416,902 of NW_024539549.1, read as the reverse complement.
AGAAGGCTCAGCCCACCACCTAGTATGCTAGTTAAACAATTTCAAATTCGACGTGTGACTTCGCATTAGGAAGCTGTTATAATTTGCTGTGGAGATGATTAACCGGATGTAACTTGATCGGAGGCCATCGGCTTACCTTTACGAAGCAATGACTTCGGAGTCGCTGAGTCTCTCATATGGACACGACGCCGGAACATTCTCATCCAGCAAGTAATACTGCTTGGATTCCCGCGATCCTTCGTCGCCGTAGTTCTTCATCTCGGGGCTGAGAGGGATGGGATCGTACTTGGCAAGGAGAGCACGAACTTTTGCAAGCGCACCCGCCCGCTTTGCATCAGTGCTAAAGAGAATGTCGAAAATCCACTTTGGCTGCATAACCATGGTCACGCCCGGCGCATAACGCGTGCGCCTCACTTGGTGGGCCGGGGTTTGGATGACAGTGAAGAATTGTTCTCCGCCAAAGCAGAAACACCATCTGTCCGTGTCAATGTCGCGGGGTGTATCTGAAGGCCAGGGCTTTTCATCAAGCTTGGCGAGACCGTTGAGGAGTTCCCAGAACAAGGTATTGTATTCTTCTACTGTTCGTGAGTTGACTTCATTTTGCTTGGCAAGAAGAACGAGGGAGGTATTGGGGCCAAGCTGGCGTGCTTGAGGGAGATATATGGAAAGTCCCTTGGCAATGGTACGGATATGGCGTGTGTCTGACAGGTCATCCGAGTCGATGAACAAATAGAGCTGGTCGTCTGATTTGAAACCTTTTGTAGCGTAGACGCAGGGGAATACTAGTTCTTCATCGAGGAGGACTGCCTTATAATCTTCGTAGGCATTGCGCTGCCACGTTCCTTCAGGAAATGCAGCAGTGACTTGCGCTCTGAAATGAATAAAATATTAGACTACGACGGCCTCAAATTAGCGCACACATCCGTACCTTGTCAAAGGAATACCCTGTTGGTCGTTCTGTTTACTGCCAAATATAGTTTGAATAAAATCCTAGTAGTCGTCGATCATCAGTTCAATCATAACTGATGACCAAATATATTTGATACGGACAATGAGGGTGGATAATATCTTCTGGAACGTCTTCGGTACACCTCGAGATTTGATCGAGACAGCATTGGCAAGAAGTATAAGTATAACGCCGCCAACGAGCTGTGCAGCTAAAGTGTAGACGTCAAACATGATTGAAAGTGTAGTGTTGAAAATTGGAGTGCAGGAAGCTGGAAGCCGGAGTGCTGAAAGCTGAAGAACTGAGGATTGTAGTGAGGAATGTCTGGCAATGTTGATAGAGTTTTTATAGGCCTCAAAATCCAACTCTGAGGATGCTGATTTGTTGTCCAACTGAGAAGCATCATCACAACCCAAGGTCAAATGATTGCCTTGTGAACCAGGCTGTGGGCGCGCGCGGCGTGACTAGGCTTCGGATGACGGTACACATGGGGGTACTTCCCATATAATGAGACTTACGGTGTTAGAGCATCATCGATGACGCCGGAACAGTGAGAATATGGACGCAGTGATGGTCACGGGGAGATCTCACTATCTACCAGTTCTGTAACTTGGGTAAGGTTTTTTCTGATTAGCTATGCTTAAGACCTGTGAGAAAGATCATCATGTACATGTATGTTCAAGTTGAGCACGTACGCAGTGCAACAACAGCTGGCGTCCGAGATTGTGACTTTTCGGTAACTTACTTCATTCCAGTGGTTCGTACATGATTTCGCCATTTGGATATCGAGAATGCCAAGAAGGGTTGCTGACAAAGTGTGCCACGATGTTAATCACCTGAAACGAGACGAACTATATCCGGGGCCGAACCCCGTTCACGACATATCATCAAAATCCCCCGAAACAAGCCAACTACAAACCAGAAATACGCCTAATTAGTACTTACCTGAGAACACCAGCTCCTTTTGAAGCGAACTCAACAGTATTCAAGTTGACTCACCGGATGCAGTGATTAGACATCCATGGTCCGCTCATGAATCGATCCGAGGAGAACAAAATATGGAACGGTGCCTTAGCGGAGGTAATATCAGTGAGTGCAGGCCCGGGTTCATTCCGGACCTTGGTATCTTTGCCATCACAACTAGACGCATCGTCAAATGGTCAACAGTACCTGCAATATGGGTGTACGGAATATTAATGACAAACGCAGCAATTTTTGAAACATCACTTTACCTCGGATTGTCGACGAAATCGTCCGAAATTCCAGGCCCCCGCATTCGTGGCAGCACACACTACCTCGAGCCCGCAGTCACATTTCGGCCGTCTTCCACAAGAGCCCCATATGACAAAGTGCAAGCCTAATTTTCGGCGTGATTAGGATTTTGTATGGAGGAAGCTTGAGCTTGAGAACCGGGTGTTGTCTCCATTAGGCGTGGTAAACCATTATATTACAAATCAAGCATCTACTTGGGTAAAGGTATATACGACCATAGCCCTATGGCTAACTGGACCTGATTTTCACATACGCTTCCTTCGAAATACTGTCGTGCTCTGATTCTGCAATATGCATTTCTTGAAAGTTTTTCAGGCTCCTTTTCCTTGTCTACGAAGACTGTATAGTCTGCGACGTTCTCGGCCCGTTCAAGTCGAACCTCCTCGATCTAGTTCGCTTGCTAGCGCGTACAAAGGCATCCGGTGATTTCCACGTCTCTATTGGCACACCATGTTGAGCAAACCGCCACTCACGGATGATGTCAGTTGCGCCGCGGTTACCTAGAGTAATCCTGTCGCGTGGACGCGATCACAGGACCAGAAGAGGGCGGCTCTGGCAAGACAGCTGTTCGTCTACGATGACGCTGCAAGGACAAAGCTGTTCGCTGTGGCCATATGGGAGTAATACAGCCACGTAATATGGCCGCCGTTTTAGCACAGAAAAGTACGAATGTGGTAGCATAGGTGTCGCCATTCCTATAAAGCAATCGGTTGCGTATTCATGAGACCAAGAACAGATAAAACAGTTACCATGACATACTACCGAAGAGATGATCCTTACTTTACAACGCACATAAAGATAAAACGTCGTCTGAAGGTGCAGTGGAGCTCGAGGATGAAAAGAAGCGTGAGATACGGAAATAAAATCCGGAAACACCGATCACCAAAGCAAACGTTGGTCAGATTCAACAAATTGCGGTGGCCGCATTTCCTTTGCTTTGAAACCAGGTTGGCCCATTGCACTCATGACGAGTCGCATGAGAGCTCAACGTGTCAAACAGCTAACATAGCAAGCCAAGCCCTAGAACACATCAATTCCAGAAGGAGCAGTCTTGGAGCGGCCTCTATATTTGAAATATGGAAACCCCATACTTATTCGGCACCTCCCCCTCCTTTGCATTTGCGTACTTTCTTGTACTGTGGTGCGCGACCCTCGGACTGTCTTGTCATGCAGAGGTGCCAGCGGTACACTGGGCTGTTTCTCCCGCATCCTCCTAACTCATCCATTGTACCCCTGAGGGCATGTATTCATCAACACTGCATCCCCTGAGACCAGTGTGGAGTGTACCGCGGACAAGTTGAGTGTGGCCACCACTATGCAGGTTCTTCTCTCGGTGATCAAAGCTGTTACGCGAGCCTACTATTTTCTCCCATCATTCAGACCTAGAGACTCCCACCCCACGCTTGTCTTCATACTCACACGGTCTTCTTATTTTTTTTGTAATTACTCTTGTTCAATCCAAAATGTATTTGATTGCATATAGATAATCGAAGGTAGAAACCATGCAGTCTTGTCATGCATGACCAATGTGTGATGTCAAATGACACAAACTAGCTCTGGGACGCGAGATCTCATAACTTCCTGAGCATAAGAACAGATTCGCGTTTTAAAAGTCAGTAAGATGAATGTCCCTGGGTTTTTACGATGACAATCGGATGGTTCTACATCATGCTACCTACCATGTGACTAGCCCATAAGTAGAATTGAATCAATACCATAGTGTGTTTACACGGCCCAACTCCCAATGTATGCAGGGCATCAGGCAGTGTCAGATGTCGGATTATAACCAAGGAGACCGACAGCCTGTCCGTTGCTGTCAGCCTCAGCGGTGCCGAGGAGTCTCATGACTTCTCTCCGGTAGTAGTCCAGCGTCGAATTTGCAGTGTATTCTTACATCTCCCCGCACACGCGAAGTTTAGCAAGATATCTTGGAGCGGCGTCCACCCGCGTGTGTCTCGCATGGTTTTGTGTGCCAGTATAACATAGCCACATCGACATCGGACCGTATGTACCACACGATGCTAATACTTATACACTAGGTGCTGCATATGCTATTTTTACCAATAAAAACACCACGCTATACATACGCACTACCATAGAATCTCACGCCCCTTTCTTTCCTCTTGTTATCTAATCCCTACTGGAGATATGGCAGATACAAAGGTTTGGTTTAGTGGGTGAAAGCGAGTTCATTGGACCCACTGAATCCTGATATCTCACATCCAGTTACTGGCGCATCGTCAGGGTTCGGGAGATCAATGACTGAACTATTGCTCAACAAGGGCGACAATGTCATAGCGACACTTCGCAATCCTGATGCTTTATTAGATTTATCAGCACAATTCCCATCATCCCAGCTCTTAGTCATTCAGCTCGACGTGACGAACAGTGCGGGAGTATCAGCTGCGTTCGCAAAAGCAAAAGAAGCTTTTGGAAGGATCGATGTTGTGTTTAATAATGCAGGTCAAAGTGTAATGGGAGAGCTTGAGTCCGCGAGCGAGGAAGAGTCCCGTGCGATGTTCGAAGTGAATTTCTGGGGTGCTATGCATGTGAGCAAGGAAGCGGTGAAGTTCTTCCGAGAAGTGAACCAGCCGATTGGTGGGAGACTGCTACAAGTCTCGTCAAGGTTGGGATTGCTAGGCGGCGCTGCGGCTGCCTTCTACAGTGCATCGTGAGTATTCTGTATAATGCGATATACTCTATTCAAGTCATAGCATTGCGACAGAAAATTTGGCAGGTGTAATCATTTTTTGAGAGTGGAGGTGCTTACCGTATAATCTAGCACTGGAAGGCCTGAGCGAGTCTTTGGCAAAAGAACTTGATCCCGCATGGAATATAAAGGTAACTTTAGAATACTTGACGTTTAAGGACTTATCAACTTTCTGTTTCCCCAAGATCACAATAATCGAGCCAGGTCCATTCCGTACCAATATATTCAAGGATAACCTACGCCTAGCTCCCCAGCACCCTGCGTACGCCAATCCTAGCTTGCCTGGTTCCCAGTATCGACAATTCGTCGCGTTGGACAATATCGATGGAGATGCAGACAAGGCAGTGGTAGCCATTGAGAAGTTGACCCACCTCGATGATGTTCCTATGCGCCTGCCACTGCACAGAAGGGTGGTTGTTGGAGCAAGGGAAAAAATCAAGAGCCTGACTGAGGATGTGAATAAGTTTGAAAGTTGGTCTGAAGATCTTTACCATTGAAATCCATGCATTGCAGTAAGCAGTTTTGCTACTTTTCGAATGTGATCTGTACGCATTTATGCAACAATTTTCCTCTATGTAGAGACTGCAACCAGGCCTCTTACTAGTATGAGTATAAGCACTTTTAGTAAGTCATTAGTCTTTGAAACCAGACGTTCAAGGCAGATAAAACACCAGTCGGTGCGTCCACGTGCAGACCGGATGCGGACAAAGTCTCGGAAAGTGCCGGAAATAACTTCCCCCCACCGCACCAACGTTTCCGCCTGCTTGCAGCTGCTGCATCAGGATTTTACCTCCATCTCTCCAGATCCCTGCTAGTCTCTCATATCTACACACAAATGTTATTCAATATCTCCTCCCAATCCACAGCTGCCGCATCCTTCAGGTGACTAGAACCGCGACGGCAAGCTGACAAGGACGATGGAATCACAGGATTAGCATGACGGTGCTTGACATATATGACTAGATGCGTGATGGTGGCTGGTGGATGTAGCGTAGTCGCGATGATGTAAAAGATAACAAACAGATCTTTGACCGCCTGGAACATCTCTCGACCAAGCATCCCCGGACGTTGCCCAGACGTATTCGCCAGACTTTCGCGTGGGGTTTCTGTAGACTTCATTACAGACCGGCCATCTCCTACATGTCCTCCGTTTGTCTGAATGCTTTGCTTTTTGTGAACGTCTGGTGTCGAGACCATGTTTAGCACGGTCAGACCTTTGAACTTCGATGGGATCAAAATTCAATTCTTGTTTTCATTTCAGGCAGAGTCCTTAATATGAAGGAATTCCTTCGATAGGTCTGACCAGCGGAGACTACACGAAGTCTGGAATTCTACCCCCAAGCGAGGTACGAGCGTAGGGTTAGAATAGGGACTTCGTGGAGCGGCTGTGCAGCATGTGGTTTCTCGTCTCCGCCTACCACAAAGCGCCGAAGGCCCAGGTTACATTCCAGTCAGTTCCTGCGCCTGTCTGCAGCCTGCCGCCTTTCAGCCCACCCACCGCTCCCTTTCCTTCCCCGCCTACATTACAGTTTTATACAAGATTCATATTCAAGTTCCTTAGCCACATAGTCACATTCCTACTACTGGGCCCAGGTGGTTGGCACCCCAACCTGCTAGGTCTGAGGCTACGAGGCTGTCCACCTGCCCTCACACAGATCGGAGTCACTATCGGGGCTTCCACCTCCCCCCAAAAAAACCATCTGCTTACAATCAAGCAGACGTTTTTGCTCGTTCTCTACTTATACAACTGCACAAGAGCGCCCACGAAGTCTGGATTTTGTACAGCTGGAACGTCGGAGTAGGTTTTGGTCACTTTGCAACATCGTTTTCGACTTACTTTTTTCAGGGGGAGATGAAAATGGCTCCAGAAGCTACAGTCTTCCCTAGCTAGCTCTGCACCCTCATCTTTGAATAATGCTGTCTGACTCGGCGTCGGGCGTCACAAGCATGGAGTTCATCGTTCTATACTGAAGTCCCTGTGCAATATATATTCGACAGATTGGTTCCATTGATCCGAAGATGATTATCGATATTTGATTCTTGTGCAAATTTGTCAAAGTAGATGTGCTTCCCGTCAGAACTCGACTTTGTATGTATTAAATGGAGTTATGTAAATAGATCTTTGCAGCTACTTTCATGTGGATAGATCTACCGGATTTCTTTTTTTTCGTCTTATTGCTTATATTTACTTGTGGAGCTGGATAAATAAAGGTCCCTCTTATTACGATACCTTGGTCAGGTGAAATACCCCTCAATAACACTGAGGCGCCTGTCAGTGGACACCACCGCATGCACACTCAGTAGCTGTCGAACAACAATAGTGTCTGCTCAATGTCTGCCCAATTTTACTCCCAAGCATGAGCTGGCATCGGGTGCTATTTTACGTCCAACACACATCATGCTGTATTACTTCTTATTTATTGTTATTTTCTCTATAGCTACAAAACTACAAGGCATCAAAAAAATGTGCGATAGTCGCGATTTGGGGAGGTTGTTAGAAGTGGCAAACTTCTAATTGTCGCCCTTGTTCCGCTCCAACAGTATCGTATAATGGTGGGACCCTGTAGTTTGTCAAGCTCCACGAATAAATAGAAATGGCCAAGAAAGAAATCTGATCCACCAATACGAAAGTAGCTGCAAAGACGGAAAGGCAGTAATATTATCTACAGAGTGACATTCACTCCCATCGCAATGGCTTGACCTAAAGTCTCATTCACATGTTGAAAGAGCTGGCACTGCTTGGTGCGAATGGCCATGTCGCTGGCCTGGCCAAGATGCCAGATGACATTGGAGATCAAGTTGTTTTGATCACGTTCAGATAGACCATTCCACTGTTATGGTTCAATCAGCGATTCAAAGGCAAATTGCGAATAGTGCTATTTGCTACGTACGAAGAGCCTTGGTTGATCGAAATCTATCTCGCTGGGTACGCTAAGGTACTTGACAGCACCACCAGTCCAAATGGTGTGATTATCGTCATTATACGGCCGAGGAGCAAGCCCAAGAAGATCCTGCTGCGACCAAAAGTTCGGGCGATTTCCCTGGTTGTTGAAGTTCATGGCACCATCACGTAAGAAATTCGCTGGATAAACTCGATTTAGCATCACGTAGAACGATGGAGAAATGTTACGAACCGACAGGATTGAGAGGGCAGTTGATCTGTCATTCGCAGCTTTAGGCACGACCGGACTGAGTCACGCGATGCTACTTACTGGGAGTTGTCTGCCGTTAACTCCAATGCGGTATCGCTGGGCATCTGGGTGGAGGAAGTTGAGTAGAAGATTTCAAAATTATGTCAGAAAGAACTATAGTACCAGCGTAAGCGAACAATCGTGCTTGCAGTGTGGGATCCGCGGAAGGTTCGAGACCATAAGGCTAGATGAAATCAGCCTTGTTAGTTTGCGGATCTTTAGAAAAACAAACCATGTTGGCAGGGTCAAAACCAATTTGTTCAACCTCTGCGAAATAATTAGTCCTGAGGGAAGAAGTTAGTTGTGGCGCATAAACATTGAAAACCACAAATCCGCACGGGTTCTGAACAAGGGTGATCCGACCGATTTCCTGGTAAGGTACATCTTCTACGAGCCATTCTAGAAATAGAAATGTGAGTGTCAAGAATATAGTTTGAGGACAGTAAAACGTGCCTTTGGTCAGGTCTAGGATGTTGTCTGAGAGAAAATGTTAGCATCGTCCAAAAGAGACTAGACAAGACCAGGCGTCAGACATTTATAATTCTCGGCTTGTTGAGGCGTCATGATTTGCCAGTAAATTGTCCAGCTGGGGTAATTTCCAGCTGCAATGGAGTCATAAAGATCTTGGACGCCAAAGTCGGGGCTCACGCCAGCTTGCACGATGGCCTCTTCATTAGTGTTGTTCCTGACGCCTTGATCCGACACTGCGATGGTTCTGGACCGTGTCAACGATGGAGACACCAAGCACATCAGGGACCACCTACTTGATGTAAACCCACGAGCCATCTGCCTTCACAGCGCGGAATGTATTGCAACTCCAGCCACTCATATACCTAGAGATTTGTGAGTAAAGAAGAAAGCACGCATACTTCATGAGATGCGTACCTGAACCCGTAAGGAGTCCCGAGGTCAGACATGGTACGCATGGCCTATTACAGGTTGATGTCAGCAAAGATGATCACTTAACTGGTGGCGGAAGGTACTTGGTAGATTGATTCATTATTCGCGGAAATGTAATCTAAAAAAATGTAAAGCCTGCACATCGAAGTGGCTGATTTGTCGCTCACCCCAGAAATTCTGATGGGATGCACAATGAGTGAACTAGCCAATGATATTATGAGGGAGGAAAATGTACATTGTAATCCAGGGTGTTTGTCTGAGGGTTGCGTTTCTGAGAACGGGTGAGGTCTGTATGCGTATTCAATATGACAAGCCATGGAGGGATTCGTTATACTGACGAGGGAATTTTCCTGGATCGCGAAGCCAAAAAATAGGGTGGTTTAAGAAGGGCTTTGTGGTATATTAGCTTCAGGAGGCACCCTTACACGATAAACGCTCACCCAGTCCAAGATTCCGTCTTCTGTGCGCAACCTAAGTTTAGAAACAACAACACGTTGAGTACGTGGCGGCAATACCACACTAGCTCATGTACTTAAAGGCGAGCCCTCGCAGATCTCGAACAGTATCCGCGTTGCCCAGATTACCGGCAATTGTAGAAAACCGGGCAGTGACTGGGGTACGCTTGCCAACCTCCGAGAAGACACTCGCCATCGAATAGTTCGCACCCACAGGTGTGGTCACTTCAAACCAACCATGAGCACCTCCGCCTTTTGCGTGGATAGTGCGCTCAGGCTTTGCAAAGAGGTCATTAGCAGTGGCATCGCGGAGTATCCTGCGTGTCTTACCACTCTCTCACGGACAAAGTGAGCCAGTGATTCGATCTGAGATGTATATTAGGAAAGATCGACGCTATCCCAAGGAAATTCCTTGCCAGGTTAGTGGACGAAATCAGAAGAGGGCCAGTCGTTCCTAGTCTGTCTGCCATGTACGGGTTGGGATATCTGCATACAACATACTTGTTATTTGTGAAGTACGGTTGAGGAGTAGCTAACTTACGCCTCTCCCCCAGACAGGGTGTAATCCAGCTGAGTAGAAGGATCATTGATGATCGAATCTTGCTCATTTGGACCTTGATATATGTTGAAGTAGGGCTGACTTGCGTCGCGCTTGGCTTCTTCAGCGTGCGCAAGAGCGATCGCAGCTCCTGAGAATAGAAGCGAAGCGAAGAAGTACATCCTGACAATGGAAGGAAGCTGGGTTAAGAGAATCGTAGCTCTCCACATTATATATATGCAAAACTCTCGACCTGTAGGCTCAGCATGTCATGTTACGCGACAAGAAAAGCTGTATGTCTGAGCAACAGCCCTGATACAGTGAGAAACTGTTCTTGACATGAGTTGAAAAGACAGGGCCGCCTGAGCAATCAATAAATGATTTTGTCTTCTCCCCACCGCTGTGATGAGGACACATGGTGATGTGTTTGAATCCGTGGTGACTATTCATGATGCCGAGGGCTTTTGACAGTGAGAGTTTTACTTTGGGGAAAGTCATGGTGCCGTTCACCCAAAGCGCTGTATAGAGGCTGCGCCCTCATCAGAAAATCTGCCATTTCCATGATGAGCTGAGAGATCTGAAGGAAACGATAAGCTGATGGACTATGTATATGATATGCTGTACATCTGAGGTCGGACCAATTTATGGAGGCGGGCAATCCCCGCGAACACTGCGTGACGCTTATATAATCGAAAAACCCCTGATTAGCTCAAAGACCGTGATAGCACTGCCAGCGAAACAACAAAATAGTATGTATTGTGGTGTAGAATACATCAACTAACCAGTAAGTCATTACTACGTCAGAAATACATAAATCTCATGTATATCATGTATGTGCGCTGAAACGAGTGACCAATATTCCATATATTAGGCTGACTCTTCGTGGCCTGTGGCTGTAGCGATGGTTAGAAAATCTACGTCGTCTACAATGTCACCTCAAGCGCGTTTTTTTTTTCACATCGCTGAATGAGAAACTTAAGTACACAATAACGCTGCTTCTTCGACTGAAAGTGAGAAATCTTATGGATTTTTATCTCGTCTTTGAGGCGCCTGTGGAGTTCAAGCTGATCTTTCAGTGCAGGATCTAGCAAAGAATTGAGGGCAGCTTGATCTATGATGAGCTGAATGTTAGAGAAGTAATCTGCCTTTTCAGCTTTCTTGTGAGTAGAACCGAGGATGTTAGAAATGGGAACACTGTCGCTCACGAGCGCACTGCTGTCTGTGATCCGAAACTGCCTCTTTTGGTGGTAACGTGTCTGTGGTTGAGAAATTGATGTTAGGGGCCCTCGCTCTAGTTCATGCGACAGGGACCATAATCCTGATGCCACGACCAAGCTGACACACGGAATTTACTCTGTGTAATCTCTAGATCATGAATAATACAACCATTTTTGAAAATTTCTTCATTTACCAATATTTCTCGTACCCGACACACGTGTATCTCTGGGAAATGAACGAGAACATGAAATCCGCTCTATTTTTGATGTTCTATATGTCGAAATAAGAAGGTTTTCCTCTGAGATTATGTTCTACGAGCATTGCATTGTGGCGGTCCCAATGCCATGTTCTTCATCGTGTATCATGCTCAAAGCACACTGGTGGCTGTGACCCCATCGTGGGAATGAACTTTGTCCTGGCGCGGATTGCCGAGGGCATGTAGGAAATGGCCGGTCTGTGTTAAGTCTGCGCAGACTCCGCCTCAAAGTCTGGGGAACACGTCTGGGTGTGTTTTGCCGGCAGGTTCCGGGTTATCTGTTCTGACATCATCACTCCCGCCACGATCTACGTCGGCCACTGCGACACTGATCCCATCAGGTACCCCCGTCAGTGGCTACTCACCCCAGTGAAAACCGGACAGTGTTCAGCCACCCTTGTGTCACGCATCAGTAGGTGCAATCAACGACGAGTCCGGTTGATGACATCTGCAGAATGGCACCTGGAATATTTGGCAGCTGTGGAGCTGCAGTCGATGATATGTTGTCTGTGGGCACGGCGGGCAACGTGGCGGGGAGAAGATGATGAGTCTGTGACTTGTCTGTATAGACCTCACGCAGACTGGCCAAATCCCGCACTTTCTGGGATTGCCCACCTCCAAGACCAAACAGATTGTACAGGCGAGACAGATGCTCGACTAGTGTTGCCGCAAGTCGACGCGGTGTGATGCGGTGCTAGCGAACTCGAACAAGTAAACGATTCGAGTTGTATCGAGTTACACACCAGTGCAACTAGCGAGTTCGGATGTTGTTCGGGAATCAAGTCCACCAATCAACGAGCTCAGATCTATCTCTTTCTCCCAACTCCGAGCCCATCAAGTTCGAGATACATTTAAAGATTTACTCGCTATGGACATGTAATGTTACTCAAGAGTTTAGCCAGTTCTTAAATGTATTTGAGCACCTGTAACTTGCCGAGAAGATCTGGGAGGATTCGGCTACGCCGAAGGGTGCACGTTTCCCCGCTTGATGAGAAGGCTCGCTCGCACGGCACGGAGGAAGCCTGTATGGGTAAGATGTCAAGGGCGACTTTGTATGAGAGTGGATATACTCGTTCTGCATCCTAATCACGATTAGCGCCATGTGTGAAAACAATGAGTGCGAGACTTACATCCCAGTAACGAACAAAATTCAGGTCTTTCATGTCCGTCAAACCCTCCTCGATGTATCTGTCAAACTCTCTCGAGGCTGCATCACGATCAAAGTGCCGCCTCTACGCGTTCTTTTGCTCGTCGTGCTGCTGTGGTCAGTGCAGGTTATTGAAAGGTGAAGCTAACAGACGAGTCTAGAGACAAATTATTGTACGAGAGCGAGCGTGCAAACGAACATGATACATACCTCAGCGTTAGGAGAGAGAACCGCTGAGGTATAAACACAGGCTATACTGTGATAATGATACATTTCTTACCTAGCAATAGTAGTATAAATGCAATACATGAATCAGTCTGATGAAGTCCGAGAGATGTACTGGTTCTTGTACAAGTGCCGCATTCGACACTCCAGATGACAGTGAAGATGTCATACCTACCGTCGATGATCAGCCCCAGTCGTAGGACAATTTGTAGCGCACTATTCATGTACTGCCCTTGATATATTTATATCACACATGAGTCATTGACCGTAAGAACTTGGAAGATTCAATCTCATCAAGATCGCAAGGTACCAACGATATATGAAAGGCACCAAGGACATATGAGATCTGTGAGATCAAGACTTGTCGCCTATCAGAGGATGGTATGGCATAGTGAAGTCATGTATTACTGGGCACTATACAACAGACTGATTCGTGTATCACAATTTCGCTATGGTAAGAGCAAGTGATACATCACTATCCCAGCTACAGGTGCTTCTGGTTAGCTGGAGGCATAGGAACGTCGTCTGAGGACATCTCGAGAGTCTGGGGTGAGTAGAGGAGACGTGATACGAGTAGGGGAGTATGTGGTACGATTTGGTTTGAGAATGGAGAGTGTTATGGGTCGGGTTTTTATAGGTAGGGGCTGGGAGGCTCCTTTGTTAGTCCGTAGAGGGCGAGTTTTGGCTCCCTTTGTTGGAAGTAGACACGCGGCGCCTGGGATGATGTACTGTAGCTGTAGCTGTCACAAAGGACTTTTGTATGAGCGAGTGGCATCAATGGGTGGCACACGTGGCACGGGGTTACGTCTCTGGATGAGAGGTGTTGAGGGTACCCCGCCACTCTACAGATGAGTTGCGTTCAGGGAACAGGTGAGGTTTGTCTTAAGTATCTTGCGGATTCTTATGAGGCAGGGGAGAGTATCTTTCTGTTCTGAGACTTACATGTTTTAGCTCCATATCCGATTAAGGTTCTTGACGAGGCGGAGGTGGTGGCGCGACCTTGTCGTTGTCGTCGATTAGCAGTGACGATGGGGGGGTAGGGGCTCTCTATGTTGACATGCTTGGAAATTACACTCTAGTGAATTATTTATTGAAGAACGCTAGGTCTTTGGGTAGACGGTAGCGCCAGGCGGCTCCTGATATCGGTGCCACCCTACTTGAATGTGGTGATTCAAGTCCAAGAAGCCTCACCGAAAGGCAGTAATGTTATCTACAGAGTGACATTCACTCCCATCGCAATGGCTTGACCTAAAGTCTCATTCACATGCTGAAAGAGCTGGCACTGCTTGGTGCGAATGGCCATGTCGCTGGCCTGGCCAAGATGCCAGATGACATTGGAGATCAAGTTGTTTTGATCACGTTCAGATAGACCATTCCACTGTTATGGTTCAATCAGCGATTCAAAGGCAAATTGCGAATAGTGCTATTTGCTACGTACGAAGATCCTTGGTTGATCGAAATCTATCTCGCTGGGTACGCTAAGGTACTTGACAGCGCCACCAGTCCAAATGGTGTGATTGTCGTCATTATACGGCCGAGGAGCAAGCCCAAGAAGATCTTGCTGCGACCAAAAGTTTGGGCGATTTCCCTGGTTGTTGAAGTTCATGGCACCATCACGTAAGAAATTCGCTGGATAAACTTGATTTAGCATCACGTAGAACGATGGAGAAATGTTACGAACCGACAGGATTGAGAGGGCAGTTGATCTGTCATTCGCAGCTTTAGGCACGACCGGACTGAGTCACGCGATGCTACTTACTGGGAGTTGTCTGCCGTTAACTCCAGTGCGGTATCGCTGGGCATCTGGATGGAGGAAGTTGAGTAGAAGATTTCAAAATTATGTCAGAACTATAGTACCAGCGTAAGCGAACAATCGTGCTTGCAGTGTGGGATCCGCAGAAGCTTCGAGACCATAAGGCTAGATGAAATTAGCCTTGTTAGTTTGCGGATCTTCAGAAAAACAGACCATGTTGGCAGGGTCAAAACCAATTTGTTCAACCTCTGCGAAATGATTAGTCCTGAGGGAAGAAGTTAGTTGTGGCGCATAAACATTGAAAACCACAAATCCGCACGGGTTCTGAACAAGGGTGATCCGACCGATTTCTTGGTAAGGTACATCTTCTACGAGCCATTCTAGAAATAGAAATGTGAGTGTCGAGCATATAATTTGAGGACAGTAAAACGTGCCTTTGGTCAGGTCTAGGATATTGTCTGAGAGAAAATGTTAGCATCATCCTGAAGAGACTAGATAAGACCAAGCATCAGACATTTATAATTCTCGGCTTGTTGAGGCGTCATGATTTGCCAGTAAATTGTCCAGCTGGGGTAATTTCCAGCTGCAATGGAGTCATAAAGATCTTGGACGCCAAAGTCGGGGCTCACGCCAGCTTGCACGATGGCCTCGTCATTAGTGTTGTTCCTGATGCCTTGATCCGTCACTGCGATGGTTCTGGACCGTGTCAACGATGGAGACACCAAGCACATCAGGGACCACCTACTTGATGTAAACCCACGAGCCATCTGCCTTCACAGCGCGGAATGTATTGCCACTCCAGCCACTCATATGCCTAGGGATTGGTGAGTAAAGAAGAAAGCACGTATACTTCATGAGATGCATACCTGAACCCGTAAGGAGTCCCTAGGTCGGTCATGGTACGCATGACCTATTACAGGTTGATGTCAGCAAAGATAATCACTTGATTTGAAAAACTTTGGCGGAAGGTACCTGGTAGATTGATTCATTGTTCGCGGAAAGGTAGTCTAAAAAAAATGTAAAGCCTGCGCGTCGAAGCGGTTGATTTGTCGCTCACCCCAGAAATTCTGATGGGGTGTACAATGAGTGAACTGCCAATGATATTATGAGGGAGGGAAATGTACATTGTAATCCACAGTGTTTGTCTGAGGGTTGCGTTTCTGAGAACGGATGAAGTCTGTATGCATATTCAATATGACAAGTCATGGAGGGATTCGTTATACTAACGAGGGAATTTTGCTGGATCGCGAAGCCAGAAAACAGGGTGGTTTAAGAATACCCAGTCCAAGATTCCGTCTTCTGTGCGCAACCTAAGTTTAGAAACAACAACACGTTGAGCACGTGGCGGCAATACCAAACTAGCTCATGTACTTAAAGGCGAGCCCTCGCAGATCTCGAACAGTATCCGCATTGCCCAGATTACCGGCAATTGTAGAAAGCCGGGCAGTGACTGGGGTACGCTTGCCGACCTCCGAGAAGACACTCGCCATCGAATAATTCGCACCCACTGGTGTGGTTACTTCAAACCAACCATGAGCACCTCCGCCTTTTGCATGGACAGTGCGCTCAGGCTTTGCAAAGAGGTCATTAGCAGTGGCATCGCGGAGAATCCTGCGTGTCTTACCACTCTCTCACGGACAAAGTGAGCCAGTGATTCGATCTGAGATGTATATTAGGAAAGATCGACGCTATCCCAAGGAAATTCCTTGCCAAGTTAGTGGACGAAATCAGAAGAGGGCCAGTCGTTCCTAGTCTGTCTGCCATGTACGGGTTGGGATGTCTGCATACAACATACTTGTTATTTGTAAAGTACGATTGAGGAGTAACTAACTTACGCCTCTCCCCCAGACAGGGTGTAATCCAGCTGAGTAGAAGGATCATTGATGATCGAATCTTGCTCATTTGGACCTTGATATATGTTGAAGTAGGGCTGACTTGCGTCGCGCTTGGCTTCTTCAGCGTGCGCAAGAGCGATCGCAGCTCCTGAGAATAGAAGCGAAGCGAAGAAGTACATCCTGACAATGGAAGGAAGCTGAGTTAAGAGAATCGTAGCTCTCCACATTATATATATGCAAAACTCTCTATCTGTAGGCTCAGCATATCATGTTACGTGACAAGAAAAGCTGTATGTCTGAGCAACAGCCCTGATACAGTGAGAAACTGTTCTTGACATGAGTTCAAAAACAGGGCCGCCTGAACAATCAATAAATGATCTTGTCTTCTCCCCACCGCTGTGATGAGGACACATGGTGATGTGTTTCAATCCGTGGCGACTATTCATTATACCGAGGGCTTTTGACAGTGAGAGTTTTACTTTGGGGAAAGTCATGGTGCCGTTCACCCAAAGCGCTGTATAGAGGCCGCGCCCTTGGGAATGAAGATTATAATACTGCGATGTAGTCCAAGAATTGTTATAATAAGATGTATGCATGCTTACTTGCCTGGAGTCCTGAACCATGCAGTGTATTAAGATGCGACTACGGTGACTGCGCCGTCAATTAGGGCGTGAACCATGGTAACTTTTGCACGGGTCCGCGGGGTAAATCGTGGTATACGGGTGACGGGTAGCAGAATTAAATACTGTCAGCCGGTTTATGTAATACAACCGGCAAGACGATGTCACAGTACAACATTACATAATGACTCGTCACAATCCTCATCTAGAATAGTCTAGTTCGAACCGACTCAACTGAGTCGTCATACATTTTCCTCGAGCACTTTAACTTCGTTAATGCTCTGAATTACTGAAGGGGTGAGCATTATAATCTATGTTTGAGACTTTGCATCTCTTTATGGCGGCAGTAGAACTAACTTCCAGAAGCGCAGCCAAAGCACTCGAATCAGGGTGTTATAAAATCTACATTATATCTCCGCGAGTCTCAGATACTTTGGAGTCCTGCCAGCTCCCTTTGCGTGAATTCTGCCGTGGACCAGGCACAACCAGTTTTGCCGAGTTCTGCCAACAGTGACATGGGTACCTGTGCGGGTACGCCGGGTACGAGGTCTTGAAAATATCGATGACTATCGATGAATAATAATCTTTATAAAACATCAACCTGCGGCAGCGTCTCAGATTCATTATGCATAGCACAGCTGAGTGCTTACTTTCTTAACTCGTAACTTGCGATTGCGATTGTTGCAAGACACTGGCATTCTCACGTCAGGCACCTCTCCCAGTAGACCGATGGGCGATATTAAACTTGATACATTAACGGCCAAGAAGGCACGCACCTGTAAGCGAACGGTGATATCGCCAACTTGAACGTGTTAGAGTCTCCCACCCAAAGTGACGAACAAAAGCTGATGTCACCCATCTCGATGTCCGAGGCAAACCCGACGAGATTATAGGTATGTCCCCATCTTCATTCAATGATTTCATTCACAATTTCCAGCTGCACCTAAAGTTCAGTTAAATTTCGCTGCATATGATCACTAAATGATATCCTTATGACGTTGCTTGAAAGCTGACAGCAGCCGCGACACATCTCAAGTCCAAACTTTCAGATGCCGTACTAACCTGTCAACCACAAGCCCCATCAGCAAAACCGCACACCAACTGGACAAGGGACAAAACACCTCAGTCGGGGCTTCGAAGAACGTGTCCAGCGGGGTGTTTCAGTCTGAATGCGAAGGGTGTGCTCATCAAACTCTTAGCGGTTCAGTTTCAAAGTATACACCTAAGGCCCATCCTGCCCTCGTTGCGATGCGCTGTGTTATCAATAAGCGTCCATTTAAGTTTTCGGCTGATCTTCTACACATCGAGGCAGTCAAACTATTGCGCCCTGGAGTGATTGCACCATCTACACGCACGGTGTCGCGCGACATCGACGAAACTTATCGCAAGCGATCTGAGAACTCGGGAAGTGCTACCTATGTTGATAGAAACCTCGTTTGACTCATAGCTAGAGGATTCGAAACAAAATAAGTCGGGATTGTGCAAATTTTGTGTCCACAAAACGAACCGATCGCAAGTGTCGAGACTTTATGAAGTTCATAATACATAGATCACAATATAGACAAGCACCAATGCTATCGCAGACTCAATGAATGTTGAAATAAGGCTATGGCCTAACACGCGTGTCACTCCAACCCCGGTCACACAAGTCGGACTTTCACCTAAGGAACTCAGATCGCCCTCTGATTGATCAATTATCAGGTTCTATCGTATATTCTTTGAGTGTCAGTTGTGGTTAGTGAGTCACATGCAACACACCGTTCCTGTAGCATCTCCCTGCCCATTGCCATTTTGAGAGGACTATTTAAACGGTCAAATGATTCCTTCTCCCTGGTGGAAGACCCAACTTACCCAACCTGTCCCAAACGGCCTGTTCGTGGTTCTGCTTGCATTGGGCAGTGGAGTGCCAATGATAGGGGGTGCGTTCGATTGCCCCTGCGCCTGAACACCCTGGCTGTCAGTGTCTCCTGAGGGCGCATGAATATCTGCGCCACGTCGTGATGCGGTAGTAGAATCCTGGTTGAGATTGAAGATATCCTTCAATATCTCTTCCAGTTTCTCATCATCGACATCAGCAAGAGTCGGGCTGCGACACTCTTTTGCCACTACACTATTCATTGCACGCTCACGAGCCTGATGTATAGCGAGGACAGTGAATAACCCGACCGTCTCACCCTCCTCGATCGACATCTGACCCTCGCGCGTGCAAAGGTGCTTGTATTCAGGCAAAAGCAGCGATCTATCGATCTCATACTTGTTGTAGATCGCGATCTTTTCTACGGGGTCCATCTTGAGATTCTGGAGCTGATCAATAGCCAGCTCCCTCATCTCAAGAAATTGCCACCTCGTAGAGAGCTCGAGTATGACGAGCCAGTTATCTGACGATTTCCTGTCCAGTCTGTACTTCCTGTAACCCAAAGTCAAGGACGATATCGGTGGAAGAACTAACTGAGAGCTTACGGACTGTACCAGACCCAGAGGAATGTCGCGAAGTCATCACTAGTCACGTCTTCGACCTGAAACGCGCTGTCATCAGATATTCCATCCTGGGGAACTTGTGCAAGTTCCCGGATGAAAACCTCAGATTCGCGCTCGAAGAAGGACCTGTGAACGCGAAAGAATGTATCTTCAACCTGTGCACAAGTGGCGGTCAGCGCATGCGAGATACATCCAGGACATCACAGCGTACGAGAAAGGTGATATTTCCATCTGCAAGATAGAACTCTGGATGATGCTGAACATGCGAAACGCCGGTCTGAGAGTCAGCGGTCTGCATGATAGTATGGGCTGAGACGTTTGGTAAGCTGTGATAAGGGGATTGGAATCTGGAAAGGCTTTCAGATGTCACCTCAGTTATATGCACGAGTCCGGCGCTTCAAGACTAAAAGAGTCCCTATTGTTCAAGAATAACACGCCCAATCACAAGCACAGTCACGCAATCCTAGCATTTAGAAGCGTCAGTCAATTAGATGAGATAGGAAACTGTGGGAAGCCATCGGAGACCAAGTCTCTATTGACTCGGCGACGGCATAGCTTCCGTTCCAAATCCATGTGCATGACGCCTACAAAGGTACCCTTTTTTGATCAAAAGATAACGCACATCAGACACAGGCTGAACATGTGACCCTAGGATTTCCTAGGATGCACTGCAGTTGTAGGTCCAGCTTCCCTGAGTATCATTCCATGATCCTGTGGGTGACGTGCACCGAACTAGAGCAACTGCTTCGAAATGATGCGCTGATCGCTTGCGTCCAATTTCAAGTGAATCCGAGTCAGCAGTCTCGCGTTCCAAGACGAATATGCTGATAGTGAGCCTGAAAACATGACCAAAACGGTCAGAATTTTGTGAGGGTTGTAAAGTAAATCATTCTGAATATCATGTAGAAAAAAACTCATCGTCGTGTCTACATGATATAACATACATTCTCGAATCTCAACGAGATCCACCACATGCTGGCAACTAACTCCTTAGTTGGATGTGGTTGTGTGGAGAAGGTCAGTGAGAACATGTCGTAACGAGCCAATGAACACTGAGTACTGATTAGTGCACTGATATATCATCTTCTGCTCCAGTACCAGAGACTTACTAGTAACACCCGGAGCCCGATCAAAGTTTGCCGAGTAATGCACGTCAGATGATCGCGTAGGTCCAACTTATCATTTGCACCTGGTACTTCGCCCGGCCACCAAAGGCCTTCCGGTTCACATTCACATGACCAATATACCCAGAATCCTGATGCTCGAAAAGCACATACGCCGAGCAGCGAATGGATGCGCAGTCAAAATAACAATAGAACACTTCGACTAAGTACCGATGACATTGCTGTGGTCGTGAGAACAACGATCCGTTGGGCACAGCAGATCGGAGCTCCAAGGAATGGCCAGTATTCGGTTTTACAGGGTATCGATGCGCCTGTCTAGACAGTGCAAAAATTGGACACCTTGAGTGCAACCACGCCTGCTGCTAATTAAAGAAATAATCAACGCACAGTGAATACATACATACCTGGCTACCGTAGCACATTCCTATCTACAATCCGCGCGGCGCGTAGGTGTCAATTTGAGTGCAGCATTCGATCCATTTTTTTACCCAGCCGGAATGTTGTTCGGAGAATCCTGCCTGAACGCATCTTTTGTTCGACATGAGAATTTACGTTGCAAGAAAACTTGTTTCTATGGATTCAGAGATATGCTTCTTGAAGCTACGACAGGCATTCAATATTCAGCGCTCAGCGCGGCATGTACGCTGATTAAATCCTAGCGGAGTTCAAAACCTAGCCGGTTCCAAGCCCTGGATTGTCTCTCTCGCTCACCTGCGATCGATCAATATTTTCAAACACATCCACTCCTTCACACAGCTGGCAGCTTAATTATCAGTAGGTAAATACACTGGTTCTCATGTTTCTTTTTCCAGCTTTTCATTCTCTCATGAACTGCAGGTTTCAGCTGAGGCCACAGAATGAAATAGTTGTTCTTTACAAGCAGCACGCAAATAGCACAATTTGGATTTCCGAATTGCAAAGATCTCTAACGGAATGCTGCGAAGAGATGGATCAAAGACAGTTCAACTCAGAAATTCATGCAGGAGAACTCATATCGTGAACTATACCAGGGGCGCAACATCATGATAATAGAACCCCAGTACGGCAGGGTATGATTACAATGGCCCTAATCAAACGAACACGCTCCTGCAAGTGCTACCGAGATTTGTACCATCTAACAGCAATAACAATTCTGCCAAATTGAACTGTGCCCATCAGCACATACAAGATATAGAAGATGGCCGTCGCCTGTATTGTTCCCCCATCCTCAGAGACATCATTCGAGATTCACCTCAGAAGACATTACCTCGCACAGAAAATGTGTTTCTCCTTCTCGCCGTTGTTGTTTGACAACATCTATGTCTGTCAGTGCACAAAACTGTAGCCCAATACCTTGCACTACAGATGCAAATTGCTGCCACAACATGATTTGTGATCCTGACAAAGTGAGTATGAGTATGTCGCTGTGAAACCAGGATTTAACCACATGACTCATCTGCGTGCATTAGAATGGAGTTTTGACCTGCACGTACACTCACCCCGAGTGGCACATCGCGACAGTGAGTCATATTTCTCCTTTTACTTTGGTACCATAGTCAACCGTGCAATACCTAGTTCGGAATCGATCAGTACCTATAAATTGTTTTTGGACAAATTTTTGTGCTGCCCGAGTAATGTGGATGGGCTTGAACTTATCCGAAAATGATCGACCATACCTAGCCTTGCTCGTGATCCACTAAACTTGAGTTCGAGAGGCTGTCGAAATGAGCAATCATTGCTGTTGATGATTGATATTGGGAGGTCATAAGACGGAACGCACTGCACAGACATGTCCTCACAAGATTGAATCTGTTCGTCTAAAGTTGACTTCGAAGGCTAGCTCATGGATCTCTCTTGGGGTGTCACTCAAGACGCTCATAGAGAAAGAAATTGTCCGAAGGTCAATGTTTAATTGAGGGAGAGCTATGAAGGAGTGAGGGGTGAAGGCTAACTACTATTAGGTGTGTGGGCGAAGGCGCGAAGCGCTTCCGGCCCCGATCAGGGATCTATCTGAAGAGAAAGGTGAGCTGCGAATCCCCAAGGTGTTAGGAGTCTGAAACGACGCGTCGCAGCGTGGCCGCAGATATCCCAATGAGGTAGGAGTTAAAGACTGCTCACGTTTTATGTGGTTTTCGTCTTTTCAGCGGTTTCTCGACATTGAATAACGGATGAATTCGTCGTGGAGAGCTGGCGTGGCTTGCATGAAGGGTGCTAAGATCTGGGCATGTTTCCGAAGGTAAGACTGGAATGCGTCACTGGCCCATCTGCCCTTGGTTTTGACGACTTCGAAGGGAACATTTTGAAGCAAATACTCGAGCATGGATCCTATGCGGATGCCATGACCCTGTAGAGGGTCCATACCTGCCGCTCTGGCTGCTTTGGCTAGACGTGTGATGAATTTTTGCTTCGTCAGAGGGCGATGACCGTTCTTGTAGCGGTATGCGAAGAGTGCGGTTCCAGGTGGAGGGTTATTGATGGCTATATGCTGCAGAAAGGCTCTCTCTGTGTCTGATGGGCTGTTCTGTCTTGCGAACGATACATCTTCTCCATCTGTTATTGAGGTCTTGGTCTGTGGTAGGTGAAAGACCCTCATTGAGAGGTTGTTTCGGTCGTGTTCTATGCGTACATCTGACAGTTTGACATGACGGTTGGGATTGAAAGATGTGAGGGAGGGAATGGTAAATTCTCCGACTCTTGCTGTGCAAAAGAATGTGGATGTTAAGCAGCTGAAAACGGCGACATCTAATGGGCATTCGGGATTGAGATGACTCTGGAGTGTGCAAATGAATTCGATCGTGTACGGCCGTCTCTTCTTGCGTTTCGAGGAAGGGGGTGTTAAGTTCTCACTAGCTTTGAGGAGCGCATCAATTTCCTCGTCGTTGAGGATCCAATGTAGGCCGTGGAGAATGTGCCAGGCGCGCACCCCGAAGACGTAATTTGCTATTGTTTTTCCGGAATATAGACCTGCTGCTGCTGCTATGAACGTTGATATCAGGATGGAGTCCGCTGGGGCACGGTCTTGTTCAGGGATCGATCGCGAGTCACAGAAAACGTGAAATACTAGCAGTCCGGAACCGTATGATTCGCGCATGCTCTCAGCCCATGCGTGTAGCATCACCTCCTGGATTCTGACTATGTCCCCCGCTTCAAGGGTGTTGGGAGTGAGTCTGGGAGTGAATGGAATCCACAAGCGAAGTCGGTCTTTTGCCGCGCAATGAGGCCGTAAGGCTGAGATGACTGGGGTTAGGTCGACTTTATAAGCTAGATAAAGGAGACGGTTAGATCGTGGTTGTGCAAGGTAGCTAGGTAATTGTAAGAAAGGAGACCTACTAAGCTTGCGACGCTTTGTAGAATTCCTCTCCTTGTTGCTCAAGCTGCCGGTTGGCAAGTGCTCGTTCAGCGTAGTCTGTCCGCTGATGGGATCTGGCGGGAGTGTGAAGCGGGATGTGAGAGTGACGTTGGTGGGATTCACTTGGGAGTAGAGGGGCGTCGAAGTCGACGATGAAGCTCCTGAGAGAGGGATGCAGAGGAATGGGGGGCAGAAGTAGGGTGCGAGGAGGGTACTTTCCACGTGAAGGATCGTCTGCTGGGTTGAGTGCGCTGGGCACGTAGCGGGTGAGGAAAGTGCAGGGCATGGCTTCTGCGACACTGTGTATCCGCTTGAAGACTCCATTTGTAGCCCGGTTCCGGCTGCGGCCTCTCCACCAGCCCTCAACGACTCCATGGTTGTCTCCGAAAATCTTAATGCAAGGAACTGGGTTGGGTCTGGCGGTTTGTGCAATGGTGAGGGCGAGGAACTCGAAGCCAATGGCTTCCGCCCATCCAATGTCGTGTCCGTCAGTTTTCCAGCCAGGGATGAGTCGCCATGCGCGCCACCATCCATTAATCCAAATTGCGATGCCCATGCCTGAGCTAGCATCTGAGAAGGCGTTGGGGTCGAAGACTTCGCGAGGGCTGGGGATGAGTCTGCTGACTGACGGTTGTTGTAGAACTGCGGACCACCATCTGAGGTCAGCAGCACAGTTTCGAGGAGGGGTATGTGGGACATGAGGGTGGTCACCAAAGATGGGGAGCATGGCCTCCAGTTCTGTGAGGTAGGCTCGACCAGCAGGAACAATGAGCGAAGCATAGAGGAGTTTGCCGAAGAGTTTCTGGGTCTCGATGAGCGTATGGCGTGGTTGTGATTCCCATGTCGATATGGCCGCCAAGTACTTCTGTTTCTTGGCTGCTGGGATCTCCACTGTGCGCGCTCCAAGGTTCCAGGTGATGCCCGTGAATGGTGGGGTGGTGCAAAAGGGGGTGTCCTTTGAAGGTTCCCAAGGTGTCCCTGTTTCAGTGGAGAAGAAGTTAATATCGTCCATACAACATGAGAAGGAAGCATCATGTTCGGAACGGGGGGAGCATTTGGAATGATCGCGGATGGGAAAACGACAATCTTCGTCGAATTCCTCGAAGGTGTCATCCGGTAGGGTAATACCTCGGTACCATTTCCTTCCTCCATTGATGCGGAGACTACCATTGTCTCGGATATTCTTGGCCCATATGGCCCTCTGAATGTTGTACTCGGCGAGGTACTGCAAGAGGATGCGAAAGAAGATATGGTCATCGACCCACTTGGAGAGTGGGCCGATACCTTCGCTTCGTAACAGGTCGGCACCTGCGTCAGCAAGCCCTCCGTAAGTGCCAGCTGCGGACGAGCAGCCAAAGCAGAAACTAGTATCAATGGCGAACTCGTCTTCTCCAGTACGTACCACAACGCCTGGGTATTGGGAGGGATGTAACGGGACAGTTCTGTAAGCTTCAGTGACGTCTCGTGTTGCTCCCTCTGAGCCGGGAGGGAGACGCCACACCAGGGTACAAATGGTGGCAAAGGTGCCATATGTGCATGGGTAGAGGTTGGAATCGATAGCGGAGTTGATAGAATTGATGGAGCGAGGAAGGGAGTTCGACCTGTGTGATAGGTTCTGGATGAGGCGATACTTTCCCGGCTTTGGGATAAGCGACAAGGGAGCTGTCTGAAAGGGACCAATGAGGGTTTCCATGTCATTGGCAGATAACGGACCGAGATAACGGCCTGCTTCATATTCTCGAGCGAGAATCGACACGAATGCGTCAGCGTGCTCAGTGATGGAGGGGTTATTAGGGGGGGTATAAGTAGTTTTAATTGTGGGAATACTACCAAGGAAACCGTATTGTAAAGAATGTGGTATATGTGCATAATTAAGTATGAGTTGGGACTTAGTGAGAGCGAGCGACCAAGCACTGGGTTTGTACGGGGTAAGCGCCTTAAACTTCCTGTCCTCGAGGACAGCTCTGAGCTCCGTGATCCGCGCTCCCACAGCCTGAACACTGGTGATTGTGCTCCTTGCTGGTATTTGAGCATCCGTTTGGGCATTGCCAATCGTAGCATAGCTGCAGGCCGTGAGCATTGACGAGGCGGCCTTCGGTGTTTCGTCGGCAGGATGTGGGGGTCTTGCCATCCCAGAGAAACTCGCTCTTGCATTTGTGGACGTTGTGGGCAAAGCAGCCGAGACATAGAGCGCAGGCGAATAGGCCGTTTGGCGCTGCGCTGCTCTGAAAAGACTGCTTCTCTTGGGAGGGATGTTTCCGGCCTTGGCGAGGTCGCTGGTGGTTGGGAGATGAGGCCCGGGGAGGAGGGCGAGGGGGTGGGTTGCGAGGTGGAGAACGTGAACGAGAGTTGGCCTTACGATGCCCTTCTTTTGTCTGGTGGCGGTGCGAGGAGGTATTGTCTCTACTGGAGATGCACTGGCTCTGCACTGTCTGAAGCTGAGGGAGGTTAGAACCCCATGGATAGTCAAGGAGTTTACAGTGGAAGCAGGAGCGTTTGGAAGCGGAGTGAGGGTAGCGAGAACAGCGGAAGCAGTTGTAGTGGAAGCGGTTTTAGCGGAAGCAGTTGTGGTGGTAGCGTTATAGGTTTGTTGGAAGCGAGTGAAAGAACAATGGGGAGTAGCATTAGATGCCGAGTTGTAGCGAGCAATGACTAAAGATGAACTGACCTCTAAGAGAGATTCGTGCCGCGCTCGGTTCCAAACTTCTTCGCTCATATTCTTCAGTAAGGTGAGGTTGAAGATACTGATGTCGAAGGCGTTGTTGAGGACTAAGGTGTCATGCCAGTCACGACGGACGCGGGCTGCGTAGAGCAACAGTGCTTGTTCGCCGAAGTGTTCCGATCGATATGGGTGGGCTACAATGTTCATGAAGAACATGGTTAGGGCTCGCTGATGCTTCTCCGGCCATTTCAACTTGTTGATATGCAGGAGGAAGCTGTTCTTGGCGAGATCAAACTGGCGCCACTCGAGGTTGTGGTCCTGAATAGCTTTGCGAGATGCTTTGAAGGATGCGACTGGCTTGAGTGCTACGAAGTCATCAACCTTGGCTAGGCCAAAGGTGTCCTCGGCGTTGGTTTTGGCATCATCTGCGGTTACCTTGCACCCATCTGGGCTGAAGTACCATAACTCGACGTATTCGAACGATTTCAGTTTATGGATGGCATATTGAGATGGGCGGGGGGTGAGCGTGTCGCCTACAGCCGTGCCTGTCTGAAAGTCGTTAATTTTGGGCTTCTTTTTCTCCGCTTCGCGAAGCTCGTCTTCTGCTTCGCGTTCTAGGCGTAGACGTTCGTGGTCTGCTTGTTCCCGCATGGCTCTGGCTGCATCAGCTGCCAGTTCTGCGTCTTCATCTACTTGCCTTTTCCAAGCTGTCACTCTGAGGTCGCGGTCTTGCTGCCAAGCAGTGACCAGCTCGTTAGCTACTTCTTCGTGGGTTGTCTGAGTTCCCCCGATGAAGCGGACTCTGAGACCTTCGAAAGTGGGTGAGGAGAAATCGGGTTGAATATCAAATGCCGGGTCCGAAGCGATGCGGGCCATGGTTCAAACTAAAGGTGTTTTTTTTTTTTTTTTTTTTTTTACGATAGTAGATGTTCGGTGACTTGAAAGATGGAACTTTGTAAAGAGAGATTATTGGGATAGGTACGAGTTTTTCAAAAGGAAGAAAAGAAAAAGCTCGGTGAGACTCAAGTCTTACGAGCAATATGGGAGAGCGGAAACAAGAAGTGATACCGGCGTTATCCGCTCGCCCAAAGACTATACTCTAATCCTTCGTTCGTGCCTCACTACGTAATAGAGCGGCAATCTTTGTGTATGCGTCAAGAATGAGCATCAACTTCTTGACTTTGTCGCTGCGCAGGGTCACTACAGGTTCAGAAGATTGAGCAATAAGGGATAGGTCAGGATGAGAGATTTGTCGATGCCCGCCAGCAGGTTGGGATACAATTGGTCGTAATCATCTGAACACGTTCCAGGATGCAGGTTCTACCGAAATCTCTGCCGTCTGACAGCAATAACAATTCTGCCAAATCAATCAGAATTACGTTCATTAGTATACGCATGATATAAAAGCTGGTGATCATCCTATAGTGTTCACCCATCCTCAGAGATATTGTTCAAATTCCTCTTAAAAGATTCCATATTACCTCGCACAGAAAATGCGTTTCTCCTTCCTCGCCGTTGTTGTTGCCTTGTCAGCATCCATGTCTGTCAGCGCATGTAGTACATTGCCAATAGCTTGCAGCACAACTAAAGATTGCTGTTCGGGCTATCGTTGTTTACCAGATGTGAGTATGAGCAAGTCGCTGTGAAACCAGACTCAACCACATGACTCACCTGCGCGCCCCAGGCTGCTCTCAGAGGACTTCCCGTCTGTACGAAGAGTAGCGATTGAGCTGGCAGCCCGAGCGGCACATTATGACAGTGAGTTACGTTTCTGCTTTCGCTTTGGTATCATGATTGATGGTGCAATACCTAGTTCGGAGTCGATCAGTGCAGTTGTTTTTGAATAAATTTTCGTACTGCTCGAGCAATGTGGATGTTTGAAAATGATAGACCGTGCCTAGTCTTGCTCGTAGTCCACTTAGGCTCTGTCGTCTGATGTTGATCTCGAAGGCCAGCTTATGGATCTCTGCGTGTGTGATGGAGTCGACGAGATGCCACTTCGTTGCCGATCGTGATTTGTGACAGACATGTTATTTTCTGGTATGTAGCCAAGGCCCAAGGTGACACTAGAGCGCGCGTTATGATGAAAGTGAAAAAAGGGGGCGACAAAGATGAAGATAAAGAGGAATAACATTACTGCCTGTACGGTACCTTCCATCGAAGAGTAGCGTTGGGAGCTCGACAGTAATTCTCTTCATCGAGCGATTGTTGAATGAGGGGCGAGGGGCACAGACACGGTTGGCGGGGAAGAGGAACTTGGAAGAGCGTTGAAACCTTGACAGTAGTTTTGTCACGCTATTCCTTGTTTCTAAGGGAGTACAGGGTCGTCTGGGTATGCCATGGATTAACTTGATATCGTCATGATTGTCGGATGGAGACTAACACTTTAGAGGGAGCTGCAGTGGCAGGTGACCACAACGAGTGCCAGGGATTTTGGCCAAGTGCATCGAGGTTGCGCCACGTACTACTAGACAAGAATGAGTATCGATTTCCTCATCGTTGTCTCTGCTCACTGCTTGCAGGGTCATAACGAACTGCAGGTTCACCTCCGTCGCTATCCGAAACCTTTCCTTCTGACTCTCTATCTCTCTTCTACTGGCGAATCGAGATATTGGTCGATGCATTCATGATATTGTGATTGAAACAAAAGAAAGTAAGGCTACATGCATCTGGAATGAGCCTTGGTGATGCACTCCGACGTTGAGCTCCATGCTGAATGTTCTGGTGTTTGCCTTTTCCACGACGTTGTCCGAGTATTGTGGTTGACGAAGTAGGAGCGACTGATTAGTGAAATATGACATTCGCATTCGGCAACAATCAATATCTATGTTCAACGATGAGTTCTTCGCGCCCGGTGATACTTTCTCCATTCTACCTTTGTGAGCGTATTGTCTTGATATACTGTTTCACCATCTAGCATCATAAACTGTTGCCACCTAGGAGGGAGCACTTCATCCCGCCTGCTTCTTGTTGAGTAAGTTAGTAGGTATTGTAACATGGTTTGCATACCTTCTCAAGGTGCGTTCTGGCGGTGGTGTCACTGCTGTGTACCATATGGTAGCAGATCCTTCGCACTAGTTTGAAGACGTGCAACGAACGTCGGCAAGTATAACGGTGCTTCTCGCCTTACATCTCTTTATTTTGCTGAGATGCTTGACTCGGCCTCGTCACGCATCAAAACGGTCATGCTGATCGAGAGAGTCTGCCTGCTAATGCGCAAAATCAATGGTCGAAGATGAGAGACGGTGGAGATGATGAAGAGATCCAATGGACGGTCCGCCGTGCAACCAACAAGACCTTGCTTCGCAAGGTAATAAGCGTGGGCAACAAGGCGTTCGGCATCTGCCGCAGCAGAGAACATCCCAGACTTAACCTCATCGTGATCCACAGTACTTTGTCGCTCTCGAGAAGAAGAAAATACAAGGAGTACAAGAGGGGAGATACCAGGTGAGTTTATCTGTATCCTCTGCATGGTAAATTCCGCATGACCGAACCTCATAATAGCACCTGGAAGTTGCAGTCGTCGGCCCGGGCCGTGGCCCGATGCTCGAGCTACCGATTTCACTTCACCGGTACCCATGGGCCATGGTCAACCGTCCTTTAGTCAGAAAAGGACTGATGGCATATGTGCGTCTTTCCCCAATTGTGGATTGAGGTTACTAGGCAAAGCGTGTCACTCATCCGCGTAGGCGAAGTCTTTCTGCCTGAATACATGTCAGTTACGTTACCCAGCAGCTGCGGCTCTGATGATAAATGTTTCAATCTCCGCTTCCCTCACTTCTTGTCTCCTGCACATTGCAGTACCGTCACTCCAGTATCCTGTCCCATTAATAATCTATGTTTTATCCATCTCTACCCATTTGCATAACCCCGACCTTGCCTGCAATGCACCCATGAGCCAATCAATTAATCATGGTTCGCGCTCTCAGCAAACGCAAATCTGGAATTTGAATTTGAATTTTTATATTTGGCCGCATCTACGCTCACAGTTCAGCACCACTTGTCACATGACTCATAAAAAGGCCGATGATAAGGTGGAGTCAGGGCGGGGTTGGCATTGATGTTGGCGTCTTCTCACTTTCTAACCATCTGTACTGCATTTCCATCCCCTGATATCTTACAATGAGTTCTCTCAATGGTTGGCACAAAGGTGAACGTACCATTCAGGAGAAACTCGGATTCCATGGAGCTGTATCCCAGTCTTGGACTCAAATCCAAGGAGAACTTCCTGAGCAACACCGAAATTTCTACTCCACATGTCTTCCGTTTATTCCTATCACTACTCTTGATTCTATGGGTCGTCCTTGGTCCTCAATACTTGCAGGTCCAGATGGAGAGATTGGGTGGGCTTCCAGCGAGACGTACGACCAATTGTCTATGCGGGCGAAGGTCTGGGATGGTGATCCGCTGAAGGCGAATGCGGACTATCATGCTAATACTACAGATGCATCTCAGAAGAAGATGCTAATTGCTGGTATTGGTGTACAGTTCTCAACTAGGCGGAGGAACAAGTTCGCGGGTTTGGTCAAGACCATTGAAAAGCAAGGGGGTTTATTAGATATCTGCACGTCTGTTGACGAAGCTATTGGGTACTTTCAAATTCTTTTGAACTCGCTTAAATTGGTGATACATCGATTGTCCGCAGAAATTGCCCGAAATACATCACGATCCGCAATCTTGTTCCATTTCCACATACGAACCCTCGAGTCACCTATCGAGAATTTAACCTTCCCCCGACTGGCCGCCTTTCTTCAGATCTCATCGCATTCATTAATTCATCCGACACCGTATTCCTAGGTTCATCATACTCGGCCTCTGAAACAGATGCACTGAGGTTTCCATCTCACCTCGGCATGAATCATCGCGGGGGGAGGCCTGGGTTTGTTCGTGTACGCAACGATGGGCGTACTCTCGTTTTGCCAGATTATTCAGGTAAACACTGTTGTATCTGCATAATCAGATCGATCACGAATCCCCTATCAATATTCAGGCAACCGAATGATGACATCCCTCGGAAACATAGAAGCCACACCTCTTGCTTCTTTGACATTCCCGTCATTCATCAACGGATCACTCTTATATGTTACCGGAACTGCCCATAACCTTGTTGGCGCTCCCGCTCAAGCTATTATGCCTTCGCAGGATGTCCTCACCACGATTGAAATAACAGGTTATATTTTAATCGAGGACGCGTTGCCTGTACGTCAACGTGAAGGGACAGAGCCGCAGAGGAGTCCGTATGCCCCCCCTGTGAAGCTGCTCAAAGAAGAACAAGCTTCTTCGACATACTTCAGCACCGAAGACACCATACGCGCGACGCTTTCCCGCATCGAGCTTCATTCTTCCGATCTCGCCACATTCACGTTTGAATCTCCTCACAAGCTTAATATTATCCCAGGCCAAGCTGCCATCCTTAATTTCACCTCGTTCCTCGGTGCGTCGCCATACAAGCACATGGCACCCGAGAATCCAAACTTAGTGAATGACGACCGTATAAGGACATGGACTATTTCGTGGTGCAGCTCATGGACTTCGGTTGCGGATGGGGTGAGCACGACATTCTCCTTGACAATGCGCCTGAAGCCTGGTGGTGCTGTTACCGGGGCACTATTCGACATTACCAACAAACTCTCAGCGGTCCGCCCTGAGTTGCTTGAGGACTCACGTCCGCTTGGACTGAATGTTACACTGGTTGGAATAGCAGGTGGCTTCGTCCTCGAGCCCACAGACCCTCACGAGAACACTGAAATTGCAGTGTCACGCGAGGAAGAACAAATGTCTGTCCAAAAAAATGCTCCAAGGAGACTCCTTTGGATAGCTGGCGGGATTGGAATAACACCTTTCCTCGCTATGCTCTCTGGA
Source organism: Suillus fuscotomentosus (assembly GCF_016647785.1). Lineage (NCBI taxonomy): Eukaryota > Fungi > Basidiomycota > Agaricomycetes > Boletales > Suillaceae > Suillus > Suillus fuscotomentosus. The sequence continues at coordinate 384,382 of NW_024539549.1, read as the reverse complement.
ATTCCCTTATACTCCGCCGAATATGAAATCACCCTTTTATTGTCGACGCGCGAGCCAGATGTGATGCTCTCTATTCTTTCTCATGCCATCGAAGTCGCTGCCCACAAAGTCAACCTAGTCGTTCATGTCTTCTCATCCACTGAACAATTCAAGAATTCCTTACCTTCTTCGGTATTGCTTCATCGTCATTATGGACGGATCACTTCCTCGTTTATCTCCGACTTCAAAGCTGAATGTGTGTATGTTTGCGGCCCAGAAATCTTCGAGCGAGAGGTCACCCAGGGTGTAGTGGGGAAGGTGAGAAGGGAGGGATTTGCTTACTAATGTATGTCAAGGTTGGGCGCGGTGTCTTTTGACTTTCATTCAAATTGTAGGGAAGTTCTCCGAGGTCATAAACGCACGCCCATAGACACGTTTAGTCTGCACCATCACTTTACTCGGTCCTCGGCCACACATCAGAGGCTGAGGCAAGTTTTTGTACACGGTCGTGTTCAAGTGATAGCGCTCGTGCCGTATCTGATCGATGATCCGCTGGCGAGGAAGATGGCAAAAACAAGGTGACTGAAAGTACGTAAAGACTTGGTGAAAATACCTTTTGCCTGGATAACGTAAGCAATGTCAATGACGGTGTTCCACTAAACTGGTGTTGTTTTTTTATGGTCCTCCGAGTCTCGATTGACAACCGGTGATTTCCAAGGCTATTTAGAGAATAATACTGGAATTAAATTCGGCGGTGGCTTCAATGCTTTCGGACATGCATCGATAAGGTGGAGCGCTGAAAAGTTTGCTGTTCGGCAGGGCATGGGCCCCGGCCCCTGATGTTTTCCCCATTCATCAGGCCTTCAGGCCTGGGTAGTGAGCCACTCATCCCCACATCGAGCAGGCAACCAGAAATTTCCTTACAAGGAAAAATAATAAAAAGTGTTGAGACGCAATCGAGTCTTCGTCTTACTCTTTTACCTTCCCCGCTAACCGAGTGGCTCATCCCTTATGCTCAGACTAACGCACACGATTGCTTTACGCTTTTTGCCTTTAAAGGCAGAAATGCGCGCTGCAGAAAAACAATCGTATTCGAAATCCACAGCACACCTAGTGGTTCAAAAGAAGCGGGAGAAATGTGTGGACTGACCACAACACACGCACCATTGTTTCATTCCAGGGATTTAAACCCACTTTGCAGATCATTGACAATCGTTTCTCTTCTCTCCAACACTATTCCAAAATGCCTGCTACAGGACGTAACTCAGTACGCTTGCAGCCTACCTCACTTCTGTTGTCTTGTGCTCATGACAATTTCTCTACAGAAGGCTGTTGAATGCTCTGTCTGCCGCAAGGTTATTAGCCGCAAGGCCGATCTTCCTAGACACATGCGTACTCACGCTGAAAACAAGGAGGCCCTGTAGGTGCTCGTCCTTTATTAAACCAGATGATTCCTGACCAGTCGGCCATCTTCATCAGTATGCACGCATGCCCATATGATGGCTGCGATTACAGGACCCTCCAGAAGTCTAACGTCCAAACGCACATCAGGACCCACACCCGTGAGCGCTCAAAGACGTGCCCTCACCCTGAGTGCCCCTTTTGCACCACCGACCCAGGAAGCCTGACGCGCCACCGCAAGTCAGAACACGGCTACAAGCCCAAAGCGCGTCGCATTCCTGACGACAAAGCTGCTCGAAAGGACGCCGCCGCACCTTACCCCCCAACCACTCGAATTGCGAAACCAGAGGTAGAGATTTCTGCATCTCTGAATCTCAATGATCTAATATTTCTTGAGCACACAGGTCTCACGCCCTGCGGTGCGCTCTCGCCATCCGAGTCCAGCGACTCCCAATTCTCGGGCGAGTTCACGGTACTCACCTTGGACCGACTCGTCCCCAATCTCTCTGCGGAGAAGTCCATCTCCATATGTGGTCAGCCCTCTCAGCTCCCCGTCCCCACCCCGAACTACTTCCAACCTTCAACCGTCCCCACCGATCTCTCCACTGTCCACATCGAGCCGCAGTTACTCTCCGATACCGCGCGGCCGCACGTTCACGATTTCGGATTACTCTCTCAGTCCCAGCCCATCTCCTATGAGGACTTACAGCCCGTCTCCGGAACCGATGTGAACAACAAATTACCAGTTGAACTGGAGGAACTCTCACAAAAATATGGCTCGGGGTCTTTTGAAGGCCGCTGCGAGTACCCTAAAAATGCACTGTATTCGATGGCAGAGCCCTCGTTTACAAACGAACACAACGTTGTATTAAAATCTTCGTTCTCACCTTTCATGCTGTTGTCAAATTACTTGTGCATCAGCATCATAATTGCAGGTGGAAGTTGGAATTATCATTATTGGGCATTTATTTACATCACACCACTTGCATCTTTTGTACATACTATCACCTTGAAATCACAGGATGTACCAGCGTACACGAATCTCATGACTACAAATTAATATATTCTTTTGAACCTGAACGCGACTATCAGATCACGTGGCTCCAAAATCACACTCAAGTCATCAAGTGGTGTCTTGACATAACCACTACCGCCACTCGAGTCAGAGATGCACGCTGCCAGCACGTTTCCTTGAGCCACGCTATAGCTCTCTCCACACTGTTTTCCTATATCAATCACCTTTATTTTATTTTATTTCTCTCTCTCTTCTCCCTCTCTCTCTCACCGTTTGACGATATACTTCCGAGTCAACGACATACAGTCTTGGTTATCTACTACATCACAATCTGTATCAATTTTCGTTTAATAACCGTATTTCATGTCCACAATTCTCTCCAGCTCGGAAACGACAAACACTTCGCCGACTCCGATCAGTCCTTTCTCCAACTATTCAGCTGCTAGTGACGCTACTTCAGATGGTGAGTCACTACCATCGGGATCTTTCGCTATTCTATTTTGGTGAAGTGCAATCTGATATAATAAACTTTGATTTGTGGGCGTTAGAGTCACCCGACCTTGGGGCTTTCACCACTGTCTTTAGGGCTCTCAACCACCTTCAGCCACTCGTGCCTCCTCGAGGAGGTGCCTACATCTACCCAGAGTTTGATACACCCTCTACCGACGCTGTCCCGCTCTCTTCACTTCCGACTGACTCGGAGTTCATAGAAGGCTCTACGGTATGGAACCAGAGCATGCTAGCGTCTTACCTCGCATCCTCGAGCTCCTCACACACACGCTCGGCATTGACCAGCATGACCGCAAGCCCGCCCCTTCCAAATCCCGATGGTAGCAATAACTTTGATGATTCCTGGAGAAGAGACGGAAGGCGAGCTTGAGCCGCTCACATTCACGTTCACGACACCTAGTCGATCACAGTCTCATAATTCGGATGCGGACCTGAGTCATGATCCTTCGCTTTCTGATGGAGATATTGACTTAGGAGATCAACCCACTCTTGGTGACCTCGGTGGCGCGTTTTCCTTCCTTGCTGCAGAGCGTGCCAGAATTGCTGCCCGTGATCGTGGCACAGGCAAAGATAGCTCCACGAGCGATGGCGCTTGGAGAAACGATGCGGAACCTCGCCGTACACGCAAGCGGAGAAGAAAGAAGGCGAGGGTGATTCAACTCCTGCAGCGAGATCCAGAGAACGTGGAACATGAAGGCACGAGTCACACCACAGGGACCAGCACAATTCTGGGCGTATCTGGGACAAGCGAGCTTATCACTGTCTCCTCGAACCCAGAGCCCGAACCTGAGACAGAAGAATCGTCGTCTGGCGATAATGCTGCTGTCACTATTCCTTCGACACCTGCACACAAGTCATCATTAGATAGGCTGCGCCACAGTCGTTCTACCCCATCATTGCATCTATCACAGATACCCACCAATCCTCAAATTCTCAAGTTACGTTGCCTTGCCCATAAGCTACGACTCAAGTTCCCGGAGGACTACGACCGCATTACGGCGTTGCTCACGCAGGACTTTAGCGGTGTCGATTCCGACTTTTCAGACCCTAGGGGTCCAGCACCGCGACCTAGAGATTCTTTGATTCATGTTTTTATTGACCAGTAAGAATTTTTGTGATTTGAATCCAATGGCTACTAATGTATCATTTCAGCTCGAATATCCTCAGTTGGTTTCTTAACCTATGCTCGCCGCCACGCCTCTCACTCGGGTAGGAAGCTACGCCTCTCTCATGCAGCCCTCGCGCTCCTCCTTGAACGCGGACGTCCCATCACGCGGCGTTGTCCTGGTCACCTCATCCCCACTATATCAACCAACAGACACAGCCGAACAGCTCGGGTACGAAGTCTGCATTTTTGTGCGCGTGCCAGACAGTGGGAACGGGCAGTACCGTCGTCCACCAAGTGCCAACACTAGTGCAGAATCATGGCGCAAGGGACATGCGCGAGCGTCATCAGACTCTGACAAAGGCATAGGTGGTAGCGGAGGCGCAGGCTTAACTGCGTCTGGGAGCGGCGGCCGTAATGGACGTGTCCGCTATCGAGAGCAGGGTGTTGATGAACTGTTGCAGCTGAAGCTGCATCAGGCGATTGCGGATGCGGACGTGCCGCGTCCGGGTGCAACGATAGTGCTAGCAACAGGTGACGGGAACGTCGGGCAGTTCAGCGACCAGGGCTTCCTTGGTCCTGTGCGAATTGCACTGAAGAAGGGGTGGCGCGTGGAGCTATACGCATGGGAGGATGGCCTGAGCCGTGCTTGGAAGAAGGAGTTTGGCGAGGGCACGCCGTGGAAGGATAGGTTCCGCATCATCAAGATGGAGGATTTCGCGGAGGACTTATTGGAGGTCGAATAGGGGCGGTGAGCTGTGCCGTCTGTGTTTAATTGCTTTGTCGAGATGTTTGTTCTTTTATTGTTGTGCATGTTGAGGGTACTATTTCACGGGGGGTTGGCCTTTATGCATTATGCTGACCCAGCAACGGCGTTCTTTTTTATCTTGGGTTGTAACTAGCATTCACAAATTTGTATCTTAAGCAGGTACGAGTTACTGTTATCATGAGTTATGTAGACGTCGGTTGTACGTAGTGTCTACTATGGTAATTACAAAGTTAACTTCCTGTGCGCGGTAGCACACTTGAGCTGGTTGAATGGGAGACGCAGATCATCGGTCCCCTTCACCCCCCATTGTGGCTGACTTGCTCTCAGTTTAGCGTCCTAGCAAGCGGTGATGTTGTTGGAAGAGCTCCTGCATTCGATTGCACCAAAATTATGTAATATCGAATGCTTACTATCGGTTTGTTCTGGCCCACCACTGTCTGCGCCAGCTACCATTGCCTGGCAAGACTTGCCAGAATCCGTTAAGTCCTATGGAACCCGCTTACAATCGCTCCCAGCTGTTCCGCCCACAATCCTAGATGAGGCAGACTTGCGGCGGCCACCTTCGGACCCACTTTGGAGAAGTTTTGCTGTGTGGCTCGTGGACTTTAGTGGAGCTATTAATATTATTCACACTATAAGATGCAGGTATCGAAGAACGCATTTGGGAAGGTGCTACAGCTTGAGCTTTCACTATGATCTCTCACACTCGCAGGGCCTTGTTATCGCTCGTTTTTACGCCATGGGTTTCGGCGGCTCCTGCCATGCAACGCTCGGAACTGTTGCTCGTTGAATCGCTTCCTGCGTCATGCAATTTCGATTTAAGCACGATAAAACATGAACTGTGTACAATTGTGCATGATTTGGTGGAGATCGTGGATGATGAAGCTGCTTTGAACACACCTTACATCATTGATCTGAGCGAATACTCAGTAAGTTTACTTGTGTTTTGTTTCAAGTTGATGTCCATTGCTAATAAGCTTCGTAGTCACGGTGGTCCGAGAAGGGTGAGCGCTGTGTTTATCTGACATATCTCAGCGCAGAGTACGAGTTTGTTTCCCAGCGGAGAGATTCACAGCCAGTGCAGCACACCTGCAGACGATTTCTGACATTCCAATTGCTGCCCAATCATCCAACCACGATTCAGGCGCTAGGCGACCAGCCATTGAGCATAATACTCGGCCTCGTGAACATGTGATGAACCGTATCATCAGCTCGATTAACAAGTTAGCAGCTAATTTTGCTACTGTCAACTTTCCCGAGATTCAAATCTCAACCAACGGCGGACCTGTTTTGATAAGCTTTGTATTCATGCCTGACAGGCACATGGATGTGAGCGCATTTAGTCCTTGTTGTTGACAATATGCAGAACGTACTTAAACAGAAGCTTGATTCCGTACGGTGCACTTGCCGCTTGACTTGGGAGTCACTTAATGGATGCGATCGAGAGCCTTTGGAGTCTTTGAAGATAGTCCTTCCAGATAATGATCGACCGGAAGGACGTAACCTTATGGAAGAGCTTCTCAGGGGCCAGGTCCAGTGGGAAAGGCACGGGGACAGCGATACGAATAGCGATATTTTCGAGAATAGAGGGAGCGAGACGAACAATCGCCCTAGAGATGGTCACAACGTCGATATACGCGGTGATGAGGAAAATGTGAACGAAGATAATGATGAAAAGCCAGATGACAGACCAGAGGAGAATCCTACCGATGAACAAGATGACAAACAGGAGTCTATTCCACCAACTAATCGCAACTCTTGGTCGCTAACAATTATCCTATTAATGACTAGGTGAGTGTCAGTGCTACTGATTACTCACAAAACTGATCAATGCACCCAAGTTATGTCTTGATCATTGCAACAAGGCGGTACTATCCCCGATTACGGGGGCTCCTCAGGTCATACCAGAAGCCAAATTGCTTTCGCGTTGGCGAAACAGTTCTCTTGCGCTGGGCACGTGAAGATATGGACTTCGATGATGAGGAAGAGGATACTATGGTCAATGGGAGCGATAGTCTCATCAGGGGCGAGGAAATCCCATTGAAGCCTAGTCCTAGAAATAATTTTGTCCTCCAATATGGCACTGCGCAATGATTACCGTGTGCAGGGAGATAGTGCAGATAGAGTATTTTCAGGCCACAAGTCCTTTCAATCGGGCCGGCGAAGATCTGGGCGGAAAGGGAGAAAAAGACATGACAGATATATTACGAGTGGCTACTAATTATAACCAGAGGGAATGCAATATTATCCCGGGTCCAGGAATACTTGGATGATCCAGAGAACGAACAACCTGCCATAGTCTTGCTTTAACAGTTCACCACCTTCGGCCCAAGAGAAATATTACTTCAATTGAACTCTGCACATTGGTCAGTTTCCGTTTGATGGTCTGGATTATGGTCTCGAGAGCGGTGTTGTCGTGCAAACATGCACCCAAAACTTGTCGTAGTCACGCAAAAATCTGGGAGTGCTGACCGTCACTCGTTGAATCAGGCCGTGGCTATGGCTCCAGCACGCCCGAATCTTGAATGTTTGTCATTATACACCCATCCGCCATCGCTCAGTGGACACTCGACACCCATAGACGCTCAATACACCAAGGCCATCCAAATGCATCTTGCGCCCAAAAAGATCATGTAGTCTTATAAGCTAAGCGCATCCCGAACCCGACCACTAACAACACCAACCCCACTAGTCATCATCTCGCATGGTCCAAACATCACTCCATAAACGATGCTTAATAAGCCACAGGATAAACGCAGTCTAGTCTACAGTTGACATGCCGGTCATAGGAGCAAGCATGAGGGCATCAGAGCCAAGTATATGATAATGTTGATTGAGATGCCAGAGATGGAGGTGCATGCGCGTAGCAAGGATAGCAAGCACATAGAATTGGAAGCTGTGTATTTTAGGAAGTCATTAGGGTGAATTTGCAGCGGAGTCTGGAGGCACATACTCATCGAAGACGGAGTGATATGCGTACTGGGTATGCGGAGCATCAATGACTTGGCCATCAAGGGTATTGGGGATTTACGCACTTGGGAAAACAGCATTTGCATTATGACGTTGATGGCTGCAAGGACTGTCTCAACAAGAGTCATCACTGATGAGCACAGAAACATATGTATGTCTTGACTCACACAAACCGCATGCATAGTATAATATGTCATGCTTCACCAGAACGGTGTACAAAGGGCCGTTGACTGTCTTCCAGCTCTGTATAGCACGTACAAATGTGAGGGAGATTAGTCCTAGTGAGAGCGTGGTCAGCACAGGCCTGTAACATATGTGTAATCCCAATTCATGGCGACATACCCAGTTCAAATACAAATAAGAGAAGAAACGGCATAGAGAGTTGGATTCTGCGCGAGGTCCGATAGCAGCCTGGGAGGATCGTGCTGGTCGTAACTGTAAAAGTGGGATGAATATGTGCGAATAATAGTTGGGGAAGGCGAGAGCAACCATGTGAGGTGGCAACAGTGGCGAAAACAATATCGATAGCTGCTATTACTACAAAAGCCTGACCCGTTCATTAATCATGAACACGAGTGTATCGAGAAGCATGGGGCTCACAACAGCGATGCATACCGTGGCCACCAAAACGAATCTATTGTTGTTCCAGAGCGCATATGTTCTGAGCACAAACATAACTGGATAAATTGGATCAGAAGTCCGCGTATGCGACGAGAAAATGTGAAATACATTCAGAGCAAACGACTGATATAAAGCTGAAACCTGCGAGAGAAAAGGGTAACACTCGACAAGAATGTGCATGCAGCATGTACCACGCACGTACTCGAGTAAATATTGATCAACATCCCGCATTTCTGGTGAAGTTATGTAATAAGCGTCATTCACCAGTGAATGAGTTCACTGCACGTCGACACACCTTGGAATCCTCGTTCGGGATAAAGTACACTGAAACACAACATGTCAATTCATTGTCAAGAGGATGTGTGCTAGGGCTGAACGCACGATATAACTCCGTGATAAAGATGGCAAATGGGATATTTCGTACAATTATATAAAGGCATTTTACCTTGGTCCAGCGCGACCGAAGCAAGAATGTCCACTTTCAAGACAGCATACCTATCATCAATATCAAAACTGAGGTAAATCAGGGAACAGACGGCATCACCTCTTCGTGAAGCGAACAAGCATAATCGTAGGTCTGGATAAGCAAATTTAACAACAGGTAGAAATAGATAGGGACGTGCCTACCCAAAATGTAGCCATCGACACTAAGCTGTCATGTTAGAACAGGAAGAAGTAGTTCAGGTAGGACGCACTGCATAGGCGCTGGTGTCATATGGTAAGTATATTTGTTATATCTGGCTCTTATATTAACAAGAAAGTGACACACCGCTAAGAACTGCAGATCACTGGCCGCTGCGATATCGTCAGCAGAACACTCCATCTGCATTAGTCGCGATTCCAAAAGTAAAAAACGGTTCACATCATGCACCTTCTTATAGTCCTACAAACCAAAGGTTCCCAGTGAGGTGAAATTCCTTATCATGATCATAATTCGCACATACCATTCATAAGCAGTGAACCATCATCGCAACCGCAGTCGCAGGCTTCAAGTGGAGATGGTTTTCATGAGGGGTATCGACAGATCTACTTGACATCTCATCAGGAACAGACATAAATAATGGAAAGTACGCACTGGCACTTGACAGTTACCCAGCAGTTTGACCCAGTGGTGTGACTAGATGCGCTACAAATGAGCAATTTCAATCAAAAAAGCAGTGTTAGTTAGCACTGCATGCCCATGAATGAAACAACGGACCAAATTGCAGTCTTGATAGCCACAGGTTTCACGCACAGCGCCTTCTTCCCTTTGAACGGGTACCGCTCAACAATACACACAGCTCGGTTGATCATCAAGGCTGAAGAGCCCATTGAAGAAAGTTGGGATCAAGACTTGTGCCAGAGAGCTCACAGCCGCTGAGAAATGCGCGACCAGTTAGCTATTTAAAGGCAGGTGGGACAGGTGGGCGACATGATAAGCAGTTACAACGCTGTATGATGGTTCTGGACTTGACGAGAAAAATAACAAATAAACTCACCTCATATAAACTCAAGGGTTGGGTCAATCGTGAAGATGTTATCTTTCCAAAGGGTGGATATCACTGAGTTATGAGCGTTAACGTGGAGAGAAAGGTGAAAACTCAGTAATCATTTGCAATATACTGTAGCTTAACTTTAACTTTGAACCATAAGTAACAAGCGCCATGACCACCAGTCACGGAGACAGCTGTCACGGTAACGTACTACCACTACGACATCATTCAAATTGACACCCCCGGTTGCAATCTTGAATCCGCGAGTGTTCCACAGTCATACTTTCCTGTAAGCACCCATAAGTACGCGGTATCCGTCTGACATCGAAATATGGCCATGCTGAGGGTATTCACCAGCCTGGGCGCATGGCCTTCCATTGGGGTCTTGTGCTATAACGATCCCCGCAGTACTGCGGCGGACATAATCGTAATGGTGAGTGAGATGAAGCTTGGATGATCCCAGGCTCCTTCCCAACCACTGCTTCGAGTGTGGAAGGGCTACATCCGAGGTCACATGATACAACAAAATTTCAAACCCAGCATAACCTTATTCCCCTCACACTCTCAGCAGCGGCTGGAAGATAACATTTGTAAACAACGTCAGCCACAGTGGCTGAACCAGCGGAACGCGAAATTTATTCATGTAGAACGAACTTAGGGTTAGAAAGATGCAGGTATTTTTGTATTAGAAAATTCGTGCTACAATTGAGTCCGGGACAGTAGCACATTAATGTCACAGTTGATGTTGACAGTCGTACAATGGAACATTCATTTCAATACCTATTGACTACATTTGAAGATGCTGGAATCAAGCCTTTTCAATTCTTCTCAATGCTACTCACTCGCCAGGAGCTCAACAACCATCCACATGTCCATGAACTCATTGTACATTCAGAAGACTTAATCGGTGCAATTATCAAGCATCCTTCGAGACCATATAACTCAGTACACACGGTGACCCAACTCATAAAAGGGGTATATGTCCGTGAAGTGCGCACCATGGCTTCCGAAGAAAATGGGTCGCACTTTGGGGCATCAAGTGCAAACATGCAACAACTCGAAGAGTTCAGTATCGAGGAGACCGCACAGACGTGTTTGGTGAGTGTTGCGGATGTAATCATGATAGGGACTGCTGGAGGCAAGATATAGCGGAGACGTCCAAGCTCCTTGTACTCTGGCCGAAATTCTCCCCAATCGGTAAGACAGTGTGCCTCGTCAATGATGATACTGATAATGCGAGAGCTGAACAAGTCATCCTTTAGTAACCTTTCAAACTCTCCATTCGGCTTCATAATCTGTTCGGGGCTAACAGGAACTGCTTGGTACTGGAGTGCACGAATTGCCTTTGGGTATTATTCGGTGAGTAAAATTTTGTGGTTAGAAATCAGACTCACAGCGAAGTTTGCAGTAGTCGCAGTCTCACTGCTTATCGAGATAGCTCGTATGCCTGCCTTGGCAAGTGATGTGGCATTCTGCTTCCCAAGCATATTCAAAGGTGTGATGACAATTTGTATGCCCTGCCGGAATAACAATGGTATCCAGAATCCAAGTGTCTTGCCCATTCCTGTGCCTGCAGTACAGAGCACATCATGGTCCCCTTTTAGCAGCGCTTGTGCGACCTTCACTTGCCATAAACACGGTGTAGAGACTCGCGCGTCTCAATGACGAATATCCGGCCTTTAACCATACATTCCTATACATTACAGCTCTACTCCTAAGGACCAGTCTCGCGCGCACTCGCGCGCGCCTTATCCGAACTCGCGCGCACTTACGCGCGCCTTACCTACGCACGCGCTATGCGCGCTTCGCGCGCGCGTTCGTGCGCCTCCTCATAGGTCTTCGCGCTATCGTCCGTCCATCCGTCCCATGTCCTTACTGATTCGCTGGTGCGTTATTTCTATCTTATCCATTGAACTAATAAAATCTTCGGTCCGACATCCGCGCTACTTATGGAAAGTTTATTTAAACTTAGTTATAATTAGAGTTGATATGGTTACTCGGTTCGGGAGCGCGCTCGGAAGCGCGCCTTCTCCATTCTTAAATACAGAAGGGTTTCCTTTAGTTCTGGTACTTACTTTTCCCTTATCTTTGTGTACTGGAAAGTGAATAGATCACCTCCCCACTTGTTATCTGATCATATCCTCCTGTCAATCCTCCACCTTTGCACTCACTCCTCAGTAAGATCTTGCCTCTAACGCTTTAGGCGCGCCTTCGCTTCGCGCGCGCGCATTCTCGGACCTCCCGCTCACGCGCGCATCTCGCGCGCCTTCGCCTCGCGCCTATTAGTGCCCGCCTAGCTCACAGAGTTTCCCTCCACTTTATTTCGAGGAACTTCTCTCAGTGGTTGTCCTTTGGGTCGAGTCGTTGTCTCGTATCCCGGTCTTGCTGTTGAGCACCCCTTTTGTTTTAAGTGTTTTCACGTATAGTCAAGATTCCTCATCTACAACTGGAGCCCACCGCGAGGGACACTTCTGAGATAGAAGGTCGGCGCCTCAGACCCAACAGTCGCCGCATAGCCAGAGAAGAAGCCATCGCCGCATTCGACAGAGCGGTAGAATCCATTATACCAGGACCCTTATTCATTCAACACACGCGCGGTCGTTCGCGCAATATATCAGAACCTCCGCGACCAGATCCAGCGCTCTTCGCGCACGCGCCTAGACAACTGATATCGCCAGTCACGCCCTCGCCTGAAGAATCCGTCAAGGAAGAGTCATCCGACGGCTTCGAAGCAATAGATAACCCAAGGAGCCAACTTCCCGGAGCATTCCTCCACACGCCCAATCAACCTCCTTTTAATACTTCTAACCTGTCAGCGCTAAGTGCGCTAACCGAGCTTGACGACTCTAGCGACACTCCACTTAACGCGCCAGTAGTTCCTGCGCGCGAGAACGCGCTTCCTACAACGGGAATACCTAAGATCAAGCAAGAAGCTTTAGAAACCCCGCGCGCGCCATTTTCAATCCCAGGCGGTACCGTTATATCAAACCTTCCTTTCGCGAACACGCGCCAAGCACTTGTCAGTCACAAGATCCCCGCGCCTGCAAATTCCCAACCGCCCGTCATGTCCACAGTAAGAACCAGAATGCCTGTCCGTGGAACAACGGACGCGCCTAAATTTGATGGCACAACCGACAGCCTCGCCGACTTTATCGACCTATACGAGCAGCTCGCTGACGACGTAGGTCTACAAGGTCTCGATCGCATTAAGGGTATCATCCGCTACCTTGAGCGCGATGACCGAGAATTATGGGGCGGAATGCCGGAGGCGCAAGTAAGCGATTACAACGCGTTCATGAAAGAAGTCAAGGTAATGTATCCCGGATGGGATGGCAAAAGGCGCTACGCGCTTTCGGACCTACAAGCCATCGCGCACGAATACGCAAACAAGACGATGCCCTCGTACCAGGAGTTAAGCAACTACCTTCGCGCGTTCAAGAAAGTCATGCAACCGCTATTGGCAGAAGATCGCATTGGTAAAGCCGAGCGCGATCGCATATTCATGGAAGGGATTCCCAAGGATACTCAGACGCTAATACGCACGCGCCTAATGATTAAATTTCCTGATCACTACCCGCAGGATCCATACCCGTTCATGGACGTCTTTACAGCTGGACATTTCGTTCTGCCCGCGAATGCGCCTGCAGCAAGCGCGACGCCTAGCGCGCCTACGGCAGCGCCATTCACTAACCTAGTCACAGCTACCACGTCAGCGCAATCGCCCGCGCAAGGCACAGTAACCAAGCGCGAATATAAGCGCGACGCGCCTACGTTCAATGACTGCGCCTTTTGCGGCAGTCTCGAACATTACTACCCTCGTTGCGCAGAGAAACAAAGGTATATTGACGCGGATAAATGTAAGGTTAGCGAAGAGACGCGCAAGCTTGTTTTGCCAAATGGCGATTGGATTCCAGGCCGAGGATTACTCAAGGATCGTCTAGATCGACATCACGCAAGTCGCGCGACACCGGATACGACCGCTAGTACAGGCGCGACAGCGGGACTATTCTATCGCGCGTCCGACGAGATCGACGCGGTAATTGATGTAGGCTCATCTGCGTTTGTGCACACAGTCACGCAAATGGAACTCGAAGAGGACGACGAGACGGTGGATCTCATGACAGAAGCGATAGCCTATGTAGCTGCAAGGCGCGACCAGAAGCGCAATGCCAAAGGTAAAAGTGTGCGCTTCGATGGTGTAGAAATACCCAGCGAAACGCGCGCGCGTCCGAGACCTGCATCTAAGCAAGCCACGGTAGAGGAGGAGATAATCTCTCCCGAAATACAGGCTTCGTCTGACAAAGGTAAAGGAAAAGAGGTAGCGAAAGTAGCGCCGTTAAGCGCGCCAATAAGCGCGCCAACAAGCGCCAAGGCGCCTCCTAAGGGCGCCTCGCCCGCATCGTCAACACCATCATCGTCCGTGCCAGTATCGTCATCGTCGTCATCCCCATCTCAATCTTCAGTATTGCCACCATCGTCGTCATCAACACCAACCCAAGCACCAGCACAGTCATCATCATATTGTTATGCATTCGCGCTTGAAGACAAGGAGGCCGACAAACGCGTTGTCGAGCGCCTTCTCGATTCCAATCTCAATATCCCAGTAAGGGAATTATTAGCTGTATCTCCCGACGTTCGCCAACATTTCCGCGAACTTACGACCAAGAAGCGCGTCACAGTAGGCGCAGTATCTGTGCACGAATTATCAGGGCACCCCGCAACCGACCAATGGCTCAAGCAATACGAGGATGTGCGCATGCGAAGCGACGACGGTAAAATCGTCGCGGATCACTTCGCGCCCCTGCGCTGTATTCGCGCTAAGACATTGGAAGGGCGCACTCTCACCTGCGTCTTAGATCAAGGCGCGGAAGTAGTAGTCATGCCAAGGGAAGTATGGAAAGAGCTCGGCGTACCGCTCAGGTCGGACCATAGCCTCAATATGGAATCGGTAAACACGTCACGTGACGCGACGCTAGGAGTCATAGAGAACGTCCCGCTTGATTTTGGCGCAGGACCCTTATACTTCCAAGTCCAGGTCATCGAGCGCGCGACCTTTGAAGTTTTACTAGGGCGCCCATTCTTTAAGCTTACCTCGTGCCGCACATTTGATCTGCCCGACGGAGAGCAGGATCTCATACTGACTGATCCTAACGCGCGCAAAGAACTGCGCATTCCAACCCTACCTTGGGTCAAGCGACAGCTCGCAAGAGACGCGAAGTGCGCGAGTCACGCGCACTCGCACGCGCTCAAGGAGGAGGAACAGGGTTTTTAAGTATCGATGATCTGCAGCATTCGCGGGGAGAAGCCCATACGCATTCGTCTTCCCAAGTATTTTCCTTATCGCATCAAGTTTCGCATTCTCGCATCACGCCTAACGCGCCGCGCATAGCGCGCGCGGATAGCGCGTCCCATTTTTCGCTCTTAAGGAGCAGCAACGCATCGCCTTTAGTCTCTACGCATCAATTTTCTTCATCTTCTATCCCGCAGTATTCAGCGCGTTACGCGCATCTAACATCCACGCAGACCGTTATAGATAAGGCGACTATCGACGCCTTTAATTCCTTTTATTATTATGATCCCGTACTTCACGCGCTGGTTTATAAACCAGTCGCGAAGAAAGTGCGCACGGTACCTACCACTATGCCCGCAGAGTATAGGGTAGTGCGCCAATTACCAGATGACCCGTTAGCAGGATTACCCGACTTACCCACCCATCCTCCAGAATTCATGCCAGGCGCGCGCTTTACGCAGGCGCGCGCAGATAAACTAGACCTTGACCCAGCAAATTGGCTATGGCCAGAAGAACTCAAGTTGGTGCGCTGGCTCGTGCGCGTACACGAACTCGCATTCGCATGGGACGCCTCAGAGCGCGGGCGCCTCAATGAGACCTACTTCCCGCCATACAAGATTCCTACGGTTCCGCACACGCCTTGGTCTCAGCGCAATATTCCGATCCCGCCAGCCACCTTAGATGAAGTAGTGCGCATCATCAAGGAGAAGATCTCGTCGGGAGTATATGAACCATCAACGGCCGCGTATCGCTCGCGCTGGTTCTGCGTAGTAAAGAAAGATGGAAAATCCTTGCGCCTAGTTCACGACTTGCAGCCGCTTAATGCGGTAACAATTCGCGACGCGTCGCTTCCGCCTTTTGTTGAACTTCTCGCGGAAGCGTTCGCCGGATACGCGGTGTACGCTGTATTGGACTTATATTCAGGTTATGACCAGCGCGCGCTTCACGTAGATTCGCGCGACTTGACGACCTTTGGAACGCCTTTGGGTCCTCATCGGCTAACCACTCTTCCTCAAGGACATGCTAATGCTGTACAGGTTTACCAAGGCGATACCGCGTTTATCTTGCAACACGAAATTCCAGAATTCACGTCGCCATTCATGGATGATGTTCCGATCAAATCAGTGCGAACGCGCTATCAGCGCGAAGACGGTTCTTACGAGACGATACCCGAAAATGCAGGAATCCGGTGCTTCATCTGGGAGCATTGCATTGTTGTCAATCGCATTCTACAGCGCCTAGAGAACGTAGGTGCAACCGTATCCGCATCAAAGTTTGTTCTAGCCGCGCCCACGGCAATCATCGTCGGACACAAATGCACGTTTGAAGGGCGCGTACCAGAAGAATCCAAGGTACAGAAGATTCGCGACTGGCCAGAACCGACCAATCAGTCGCAAGTGCGCGGATTTTTAGGAACTTGCGGTGTCCTGCGCATATTCATTCGCGATTTCTCGCGCATCACGCACCCGCTAGTTAACCTCACCAGGAAAGACGCGCCATTTATATTTGGCCCTGAACAGCGCGAAGCCATGCAGACCCTCAAGGACTCAATTCTAGAATTGCCCGCGCTAAGGCGCATCGACTATGATAGCGAGCGCGAAGTCATCCTAGCAGTCGATACTTCCAATATCGCTGTAGGATTTATCTTGCTGCAGATAGGCGAAGACGGAAAACGCTATCCAAATCGATTTGGCTCAATCGCGCTAAACGACGTGGAAAGGCGCTACTCTCAAGCGAAACTAGAACTCTTTGGACTCTTCCGCGCGTTGCGCGCGGTGCGCGTATACATCTTCGGGGTAAAGAATCTGACGGTGGAGGTAGACGCGAAGTATATCAAAGGTATGATCAATAATCCGGACTTGCAGCCTAACGCGACCATCAACCGATGGATCGCGGGTATCCTTTTATTTTCATTCAAACTCGTTCATGTATCCGCGCAAAAGCATAAAGGGGTCGATGGTCTCTCAAGGAGACCAGTCGCCGAGGACGATCCCATAGAGGACGATAATCATGAGGATTGGATTGATCGCGCATACTCGTTCGCTATCGCGCTTCTAAACGATCGCACGCATCGTATAGCTGGTGGTTCGGGTGACATACGCCACGAAGCACATCGCACATGTTTCATCTCGCAGAGCGCGCGCGTACCAGCGTTGCGCGTATATTTTGATGTCGCACAGACTGAAGAACCAGAACCAGATATTCCGCGCTCGGACGCGGCGCGCGCGCAAGACGCGCTGATGACCACTATAGAACAGTTTCTTACCACGCGCGAAAGACCCACTGACGTTTCAGATGAAGAATTCGAGAAGTTCGTGAACAACGCGGCGCGTTATTTCGTTCTGGAAGGCAACCTATGGCGCAGAGCATCGCACGGCAAACACCAACTAGTGTTACCTCCAAACAAGCGCTATCGCGTTCTCAAGGAGGCGCATGACGACCTAGGGCACAAGGGTATCTATACCGTCAGCGCGCGCCTACGGCTACGCTTTTGGTGGCCGCGCATCATCGAAGACATCAAATGGTATGGACAAACGTGTCACGAATGCCAAGTTCGCCAAACGAGGAGGCTGCATATTCCTCCAATCGTCCCCATACCAGGAGGTCTATTTCGCAAAGCGCACATCGACACGATGAAGATGCCCAGGGCGGGCGGATATGAATACCTCGTGCAAGCGCGATGCGCGCTAACGTCGTATCCGGAATGGCGCATGCTGCGCAAAGAAAATACTAACGCGCTAACCGCTTTTATTTTCGAGGAGCTCTTGTGTAGGTGGGGCCCGATCACAGAAATAGTGACGGACAATGCGCCCGCATATAGGCTCGCAGTAGACGAACTCGTGCGCAAATACGGGATTCACCCGATCCGCATCTCGCCATATAATTCTCAGGCAAACGGTATAGTCGAAAGACGACACCGTGATGTCCGGGAGGCCATCATTAAAAGCTGCGACGGAGATGATTCTCACTGGTATCAGGTAGTTCATTCAGTTTTCTGGGCCGAGCGCGTCACCATTCATAAAGCGACGGGTTTATCGCCCTATTTCATGATGCATGGCGTCGAGCCAATATTTCCCTTTGATCTTGCAGAAGCGACGTTCCTCGCGCCTTTACCAAGCCGAGGCGCGTTCACCACTACTGATCTTATAGCATGGCGCGCGCGCCAATTGCAGAAGCGCGTAGAAGATATTAACGCGATTAGGGATAAAGTAGTCGCCGCGCGCTACAAGTCCATACGCGATTTTGAGAGACGCTTCCGCGCGTCTATCAAATCGCACGACTTCGAACCCGGCGCTTTAGTGTTGGTACGCAACTCGAAAGTCGAATACGAGCTGAGCAAGAAGACGAAGCCACGCTATTTGGGACCTATGATCGTAGTGCGTCGCACGAAGGGAGGCTCATATATGTTGGCCGAGTTGGACGGCGCAATCTCAAAACTTCGCTTCGCCGCATTTCGCGTCATTCCTTACTACCCGCGTAGCGAGGAGCGCGTATCGGTAACCCAAATGACTGGAGTAGACGACGAGAGCATCGACGAACTAGAAGCGTATGAAACCGTAGAACCCGATGAAGACGAGCCCGAGCGCGTGCAAGACGGTTAGCGCGCGCGACCATATTCCGCGCGCCCGCGCATCACTGAATCATATTCGCGCGAACGCGCGCCCCTCAAAAACATAAAAACAAAAACACCAGATAATACGAAGAACACAAAAATATTCCATTAAGTACATACTCTCAGTTTTACCCCGGGTTTCGTCCGGTGATATCTCTCATATCATTTGTTCATATAACGCGCATTGCCTGCACATAAACCCCACAGACTCTAGAATATAACCAACGCACTAAGAAACACGCTAATACCCCGCAAGTACATACTGATCACTACCTTAATTGTATAGCGCGCGCATAATCACCTCATTAGACTTTCACTTTCTAACACGCGCGCGGCGCCGCGCACCTTTTTTTTCTCTAACTTTCATTCAAGCGCGTGCGCGTCATCGTTTCGACGCGCGCGGCGCAACACGGCAGGAATAGATGATGGAAGGCGCGCGAAGAAGACAAGACGGGCGCGCACCCCGCAGAAAATTCAGTAAAGTCCATTGCATTACCTTGATCTCGTTGCGCGCTTGTCATTTACTTACATACTTATCATTTTAAATTCTTAAGCCCAGTGAATCAGATAAGGACATGGACATGGACATGGCAACACAGGATACATTGTACAGGCGCATTGGCGCTCAAAAAGGAGTACACAGGCGCATTGGCGCTTAGGAGACAAGAAAAACAAAAGAGAAGTGCATCTACTTAAGGGAGTCGTTGATCTGCCTCTCCAGTTCAGCCCAAGCGTTAGACATAGCGAAAAACTTGTTGGAATAGTTGAGGAGGTCCGCCTGTTGGGCGCGCGCATACTGGCGCATCTGGAGAGTGGAAGTGCGCAAGTGCGCATTTTCCTCCTTCAAACGCGCGGCTTCGGCGCGCGCCTCCTTCAACTCCACCGCTGGATCCTTGAACTTGTCCTTTCCCTTAGGCGCAGAACCAGACGCCAAAGGACCAACGGCGCGCACTGGAATATCGCGCGAGGCGCGCACGACCTTCTCCTCCACAGAGCGCTCCCCAACAATCTCCACATCCATCTCCGACTCCTCGGATTCTTCTTCATCCTCAACCGCAATAGAGGAAGCGGTTTCCTTTGCAGACTCTGCGATAGGGCGCTTGGGCATTGGTTTGCGCGGGCGCGCCTTAGGCGCATCAGTAAGGTTGCGCTTAGCTAATCCACAGCAGTCAGTGGCGCGCGCCAATGAAAGACAATAGGCGCGACTTACAGAAAGTGCAAGCGCGCTTGGAAACATCACAAGGAGGGCACCGTCGACCAGGCGCGCCTCCACAGTCAATGTCCTTGGCAATGCAGGCGCCACAGCGCCGCGCCTTGGTCACAGACATGCGCCCAACGCGCGGCTAGCGCAACCAAACGCGTTAATAGAGAGGCGCGCCAACAGGAAATAGAGAGGCGCACCTTTTTGCTGGCATCAGTACCAGACGCGTCAGTGGCGCGCGCATCGACTTCGGACGCGCCAGTGGCGCGCGCAGCTTGCATGGGAGGCGCCTGAGGAACTGACGCAATCGCCTTCGCCTTCCAATCTTTCACAACCGCCTCAATCTCCTTGCAACTCTTCCGCCCCTGCTTCAACAACTCCGCGCTCTTATCATCCATCTCCAGCGCCACCGCTAACACACCCGCGCGCGTGGAACAGCCGTTCAAGGTTGCCTAGAAATCTTAGGCTACAATAGATCTAGACATGTAAGCGCACTCACCAGCACAGAATACCACTCGCGCAACCACATCTCCTGATCCTCGAGGAGTTCCGCCTTGAGTTCAGGCGCGGACATCACGCATCCTTCCAGGGAAATGAGGATGGAGGCCCAAGCGGTCAAGAGGCGGTCGGTATCGGATTCCGCGCTAGCGTCGTGCATAGGCGCGTCCTCAGGAAGCCCTTGCGCCACTGGAACAGGCTCAGGGGAAGGAGTAGAGTTCAGCATAGCAACGTTGAAAGTAGGCATGATGAAAAACTGATAACAAAGAAGTCAAGAGATCGCGAGAACGCGTCCATCTTCTTATCAACATCTCCTCCGATTACATCATCGATGCTCGCGATCATCAAAGGACGGCCCTACTCTCGCGATCACCTGATCCCTGTCTATCACCACCTCTCTAAGTCCAAGATCCTGCGTTATAGCACTGAGTGGGGACACTCAGAATGTAAGTCCCCAGGAGATGTAGAGACTCGCGCGTCTCAATGACGAATATCCGGCCTTTAACCATACATTCCTATACATTACAGCTCTACTCCTAAGGACCAGTCTCGCGCGCACTCGCGCGCGCCTTATCCGAACTCGCGCGCACTTACGCGCGCCTTACCTACGCACGCGCTATGCGCGCTTCGCGCGCGCGTTCGTGCGCCTCCTCATAGGTCTTCGCGCTATCGTCCGTCCATCCGTCCCATGTCCTTACTGATTCGCTGGTGCGTTATTTCTATCTTATCCATTGAACTAATAAAATCTTCGGTCCGACATCCGCGCTACTTATGGAAAGTTTATTTAAACTTAGTTATAATTAGAGTTGATATGGTTACTCGGTTCGGGAGCGCGCTCGGAAGCGCGCCTTCTCCATTCTTAAATACAGAAGGGTTTCCTTTAGTTCTGGTACTTACTTTTCCCTTATCTTTGTGTACTGGAAAGTGAATAGATCACCTCCCCACTTGTTATCTGATCATATCCTCCTGTCAATCCTCCACCTTTGCACTCACTCCTCAGTAAGATCTTGCCTCTAACGCTTTAGGCGCGCCTTCGCTTCGCGCGCGCGCATTCTCGGACCTCCCGCTCACGCGCGCATCTCGCGCGCCTTCGCCTCGCGCACGCGCGCCTTCGCGCGCGTTATCTTCTCGCGCCTATTAGTGCCCGCCTAGCTCACAGAGTTTCCCTCCACTTTATTTCGAGGAACTTCTCTCAGTGGTTGTCCTTTGGGTCGAGTCGTTGTCTCGTATCCCGGTCTTGCTGTTGAGCACCCCTTTTGTTTTAAGTGTTTTCACGTATAGTCAAGATTCCTCATCTACAACGGTCTGACTCCAAATTTTTGCTGCGTGACAGACTGAATCTGACCTAAGGAAGGAATATCCGAACTGATTGTGAGTGATGGAATAGGAGCGGCCAAAGCCATTAATGGCAAATGTGTGTTGCTACGTCTACGTAGCACGAATTTTCTAATACAAAAATACCTGCGTCTTTCTAACCCTAAGTTCATTCTACATGAATAAATTTCGCGTTCCGCTGGTTCAGCCACTGTGGCTGACGTTGTTTACAAATGTTATCTTCCAGCCGCTGCTGAGAGTGTGAGGGGAATAAGGTTATGCTGGGTTTGAAATTTTGTTGTATCATGTGACCTCGGATGTAGCCCTTCCACACTCGAAGCAGTGGTTGGGAAGGAGCCTGGGATCATCCCTTTTTTTGAACCGAAAGTTACACACAGGCAGTAAAGGGCGGTCAGCCCAAAAACATGCATCTGTTGTGTGCGTTAGACTAAACAACCTAATGCGCGCCGTGGCAACGCGATATCCTATGGCGCTATATCTGCACATTTATTATTTGCGCGTTCCGCGGCTTGCGCGCTGCATGTTTTCGTCAATCCAGAGTGGGCGCGTTTTAATCAAGAGGTTCCGCATTCCCGCACTGCGCGTTTTCGCCAATCCAGAGCTGGTGCGTTTTGATTGGACTCAAAACTCAACTTGAAGTTTCCACCATGATAATTATGATCTCTACTTTCCTTCAAGCAATTTGAGACTCGGACCACTGCAGTATAGTATTTGTACTGGTACAAACATCACTCTATACAATTGAACACGACGAGTCTACGTCGTACGATGGATGAAGTCCTTGTGGTTGAACATGAGTAAAACTAACATGAGTACTAGTAAGACTATGGCGAAGGAGGCTCAGGCTCGAAAACCAGTTTCTCTACTAGGAAGCTGCAAGTCTCAGAAAGAAATTGTTTGGCATGCTTGAATGCCGCTCCCTGATCGAGAATCTTGAACATGAGGTCTTTGCATCCTTCACTGACACGTCCAAACTGCAGTTCCTTGAAGTGTTTGACAGCGTCGTCGTACGGCTGTGGATTCCTACCATCAAGAAGAAACCGGCCCATACCATTCCACCAAATTGCGTGCCAGTCCTCGTTGCAACCAGTTGGGTCTTGACACTCAGTGCAAGATCTGGCAAACACTGTGGAAAGTCGTGAACAGGTAAGCACTACCATCTGTGAGCATGCGAAACACACGTACCAACTCATTTTGATTAGCAACTAACTACATGGTACCATTGGCGGAAAAACCCTGCTCGCCTGGGCTGCACGAGTGGTGTTAAAGGAGCTTTGAAGTTCGACACTGTGTTAGCTGGTGGTGTAGAACTTAAGGGGACCCGGGCACCGCAAAAAATAGACATTTACTCCTATGAATACTATGGAGAAAAAGTCAAGGACACTGCAGACGCTGAAATCAGAGTACAGAATGTTACTGACCGCGGGCCAAAGCTGAATAAGCACCGTGAGGTGTCTGTGTTCAAGTGAGTGATGCGTGATCAAGTTGATGAGGAAGTGCGCTTACCTAATATTATGAAGCTATCACGTTGGCGAACTTGAGAGTGGGGCACAGTTTGATCAGACTTACGCCAATTTTGATGTGGTGCAGGCTGCATTTCTAGCCTTCGTCAAAGACGCTCTCGGTACGTCAATATATGTAAGTGTCAGTTCAAAAGCATGCACTGACCTTTTCACTAGCATTTGAGTCGACACTGCCCCAAGACTCAGACACTGAGGAGGCAGAAGATTCATCATCAGACTCGCATGATGGTTCAGACGAGGAGTGGGCAAGCTGCCATTCCCTTGTTTTTGACGGAATCTGGGCCATCGACAGGCTCTCAGCCATTTCCATTGACTCAACTTGCTCAGTCCAATAGCCTCAGTGAGTTTTCCATTCGTGCTACTTGTTTAAAATTTAACCTGTGCTGTTGTTGCCAGAAACGGCGTCGTTTCGTAGCAGTCCACTTGGAGTGCCAGCTGGTACTGCCATTCAATTCCTAAAGTCGAAGAGTGCATTATCGTCCCCACCTGAATTTGTGTCAGTCAGCGAGGCGGATGTCTTGTGTCGCAGTCGATCACACGTTGACGACCCTTTTGCACCGGAGCAGATCAATCCCTGGGATTCTCGCTATTCCATGAAGCCCGCTAACCTCCAGCTCATGTTAGGAGGGTCGGTTACCGTTTCCCAAACAATGTTTGACAAGTGACCAGGTCTAGTATTTGTTGATGACAGGCATGCTAATTTGGTACTAGTTTTTGTCATTTCTCGTGCGTTGCAGTACATACCATTATCTCATCCTCATCCTCATCTCATTTTGTGGGTCCATCAAAACAGTATGTATTTGAAGAAGAAAAACTATAATACTGCGTGAGCCGCTAAGTTAGCTCTGCACAACTTGAATGACTCGGTTAGTAGAGACTTGAACAAGCAAACGCGCAGTGCGGGAATGCGGAACCTCTTGATTAAAACACGCCCACTCTGGATTGACGAAAACGCGCAGCGCGCAAGCCGCGGAACGCGCAAATAATAAATGTGCAGATATAGCGCCATAATATCCTTCACTTGGCTCCTTGGTATCTTACTAGTGTCAAGCTCGCGTGGAAATTTCATAGAGACGATCCGCTTTCCCGACGATCTCTAAACGAGTAAGTTCTACTGCAGTTCTTCTTGCTGTCCAAGTCACTGAGCTTATCTGACCCCAGAGTATGCTGTAAATCTTCACGGCAATCTGAAAGTACTTTTTGTGTAGGATAGTTTTCCGGATGAAATCTTGCTGAAATTTCTACCATCTGACAGCGATATCAATTCTGCCAAATCGACCGAGAATCAACCTTGAAAACTGCTACTGTGGCTTGATTCAAAAATTCTCTGAAATTACCTTGATTTTGTGAAGGAGGTTTTCCCTGATGGCAGTGCGTTCCATCTTCGTACGGCCTTCCAATATTAATCATCAATGGCAACTATCGTTCATTCAATCGACAGCCTCTCGAACTCAAGCTTAGTGAACCACGAGCAAGACTAGGCACAGTTGATCATTTTCAGATAAATCCAAACATTTACATTGGTCGAGCAGCACGAAAATTTATCCACAAACAACTGCACTGATTGACTCCGAACTAGGTATTGCACCATCAACCATGATACCAAGGCAAAAGCAGAAGCGTGACTCACTGTCGCGATGCACCACTAGGACTGCCGGCTCAACTTTAATTGTGGATGCAGTGCGCTGCTTGCTAAGGCGCGCAGGTGGGTCATGTGACTGAATCCTGGATGCACGGCGACCGCTCATACTCACCCCAGGTGGTTCTATACAAAGATAGTTCGAACAGCAATCCGTACTTGATGCGCACGGTGTTTCGCCACATGCACTAACAGACATGGACGCTGTCAACAAAGTAACAACGGCGAGGAAGGAGAAATGCATTTTCTGTGCGAGGTGATATGGAATCTTCTGAGGGAAAATGGGTTTGCGAATGATATCTCTGAGGATGGGGGAAAGCTGTAAGACAACGGCCAGCTTTTATATTCTGCATGCATATACTTATGGGCATGCTTCTGATCGATCTGGCAGAACTGTTTTTGCTGTCGAATGGTATAATCACAATTTTCGGTAGAACCTGCAGGAGCGTGATCAGTCACGACCCTTGTATCACTACCTGCAGTTAATGTGGTCGTGTCGTGTCAGGGATATAATCAATGATCTGTGAGTTCTTCCGCATGAAATTCTCACTGGTTTGAACCGTTTCTGAATCCATCTCTTCGTAGCGCTCCACTCTTTGCAATCTGGAAATTCGCTTATGCTGTTTGCATGTTGCTAGTAAAGAACAAACTGTTTCGCTCTGTGACCTCGCGTCCGCTGCCTGATTTCTGCTGGTCGTGCCCGCTACGGACTTGGCACGGCTGTTGCATGGCCAGCTTCAGTAAGTATTCTACTTGATTTGAACTTCTGGTTAGCTCCATTGACTGAGACTTAGGGCGACCCAAGGCCGTATCAGCGACGCGGCCTTAGGTAAATCCTAATTACGCGAGTTGCTTCGTGGCTCAGGCCGCGGGTGACCAAGTGGCACCTCGACTTGGACCTCAGAAACCAACGCCTGCAGCGCCTCACCACCCGCTAACCGGTTTTTTACACTAGATCCAACCAAATGCAATCCCTATCCTGATCCAACTGTGTAAGGTTACCCTTTAAAGTTAAACTACTCTCGAGAGTCGACGGCCGAACCTGGTAACTCCTCTCAACGTCCACCAACGGATCAACGCGTAATCGGGTCCTCGGTTCGGACCGCTGGCTCGACGCCACTTCAGAACTCTCCGGGTCACATGCATCTTTGTTATGGTAGTCATGTTCCACGAGGATCGTGCAAAATTTAAAATTGGCAAAGTACACCTCCGCATAATATAGAGAACAACAAAATACGGTACGACCCCATTGTTAGTTCTTAACGCCATTCGAAACAAATGTGCTCTAATCATAGAATACAAGGGTCCTCAGCTCGATGGATTCCCGAGGCGGCGCTCCCTCTGGGGTGTTCGGGTCTTGGAAGGCTGTATGAGCAGCGAGCCTCGCGACACTCCCATCTTGTACGGAGTCGGAGCTAAGATCTCTTTAGTATGACAAAAATCTTCGCGAGTGACTTCGCTCACCATTTAATAAGAACAAACTCTTCTGGTGTCATCCCTTTCAGATATTTCCACTGGTGGTTGGGGTTGTATTTGACTCCAAATGTCTCACCCTCGCGGTCAGGGTATATGAGAGCGACAGGCGTCAAATCTTTCTCGAAGTCGACGCTTCGGAAGTCACATAATGCAAGTGGCCAATCTACAGCTGCATGCGATATAGGACGCCAGAGGTTTATGATTTGGAAGCGTCTGCGAAGAAAGGCAGGAGCTTCTGTGGGCGGGAGATGCCTATGGACACGAGCAATGGACGCCGCAGGCGTCTGGTCTACATGAGCCTGCGGGACCGGTTGACGTTTCTGTGGGCTATTGCCTAGCTCGCCTGGGCGGCGGCGACGAACAGCTGTGACGTGAATTAGGGATCAAGACCTCGTTTGAAATTGGTGATCAACGTACTGTGATCGAAGATGACAACCTTGGTCGCTCCCGTTACCCTCTTGATGAGGTCGATGCTCTCAGGGTAGTATTCGCGCTCAATCTCATCATCATTCAAGAAGCTGGTATGCTTCGCCGCTTCTCTTCCATACTGAAATCCAGCGCTGTCAAGCTTGTAAAGTTCCTCCTTCCCGCGCACGTCCTCGATTTGCATTTCATGCGGGTCCTTGAGCCAGTTGTTGACCGGCTTTCCCTTGGCGGTATCTGCATTGATGTCAGTGTAAGGCTGAGAACCGTCAAGCGGAGCGAGCAAGTAGTTGAGGGTGGTGGTGGCGGTAGAAGTCATGGTTAGTCTGTTGGTGCTTGATGTAAAGTGGAGTGCAAGCGTTCTTGCTATGACGAGCAAGTGATATCTTGTTTATATAGGTCTTCAAGGACCAGGGTAACCGCTTGGCTTACATATCACCTTATTAATTCTCCAGGCTGAGCGCTGATTGTTAATGTAGATGAAGTGATCTCATAAGCATGTCGCCACTAAAATGCGGGATATGAGTGATGATGATTCCATAGCACGTCGTACCTTGATTACTAAATTTCTTCGGCCAAATTCTCAATATCAGAATCTCCAATTCAAGTCACCTTTATAGACTACCAGTGAGGCCCAGAAATATCTCTCAAAGGTCGAAGACAGGATCTCGCCACAAAGGCATGATTCATCGCATAAGGCTGAGCACCATGTAACTGCAATGGGAGGTCATGGGCTCCGGGGCCTGGGTAGTATCAGGTAGAAGGGTGGAAAGAGCATCGATGACAAACAAATGCTGCCATGCCAGGCTTCCTCATTATAGGCGCGCCGGGCCTCGAGGGTAATTTATCTGGTGTGAACAGTCAAGGACCGACGCAAACAGCGTTGAACTTGCATATCACAGTGGATGCGGACTTGATCAAGTTGCAGGTGCAAACGGGGCGCACAATACTAGTTCAACTGGGAACTATCAATGCACAGTCATGCCGAATCCGGGTGGTATGGAAGCACCTGGGACGTGGCCAAAAAAACAGAGATGCGATTCATACCGCGAGACATATATCCATTTTGAATGTCGTCCAATCCGAGCAGCATTCATGCCCCCTGGTCTGGTGATAACATTTCCGTGCGCGTGAAGTACGAATTCTGTTTGCCGGGCACCATACATAGCCAAGAGACTATGGAGTAGTTACCAAACAAAGAGAAACCGAAATCCAAAAGGGAAACCCCCGACGACGCAGGCCAGTAGTGCAGTAGCAAGGTCATCATGTCCTCCGAGTTGCAAGCAGAGCTCGAAGAAACAAGGGCGGCAAAAATTTGATAACCAAAGAATGAGGGCGGTGCCCTCATAATAGTGGTTAAACTATTAAGAACAGATACTACACTTGATCTAAGCCAAAAGGCCAGAGTGGTAAGGATTCAACTCGTTCACCCAGCCCTTTTATATAAAAGCACACGAGTGCACGGGCCACCGTTTCGATTTGGGAGGCTCAAGAGGGCCCAAAATGGGTTGAATTTAACAAGGCCAAACAAGCACCACGGTGGCGTCCTTCCATTTCTTTTGCAAGGTAGATTCTAGTCGGACATGCCTGCTTCCTCACAATCCAATGGAGACACCAGGGTGGTCGATACCGGATCGCTCCGCGCAACAGATGGTCGATTGGTTCAATGTTTGTCCGGGTCATCGAAACACTATCTACACACGCAGGGGAATACTCAAGTACACAACAAGGCGACACATACCTCTTCATCCATCCCAGTCGTAATCGCTTCCTCTCTTGTTCGTTTTACCTGTAATCATTATGTTGAGCCAATTTCAATGTTTAGAATCTCACTCACCCCTACAAACGAGTGTATCAATTGAATGGGAATGAGATGTTTGCTCGATACTCACTGCATCTGTTAGCGAAACATGACGTGCCTACTATGTGCCACCGGTCAGATCTCACTGCGCGGCGCTTCTGACTGATCCTGTACCACTGATATTACTTTGATATCTCATGGCATGTCTTTCTCATTCGTTACTTCCTTGTAGCACCTGCGAGTCGCCTAGGCCGGTGACCCTGCAACTACTGCCAGTGCGCAGACATAATGAGGTATCTTTCATACATCGATACTCATACTCATTCTTGACATGCGCTTGGTCAAAGATCCCTGGTACTTGTCACGGTCCAGCATCCACAACTTCCTGTGAAGTTTTAGAAAATCACAACGATATCAAGTTAGCGTATGGCATACCCCGATGATTCCCTACTTTCTCGGAGACAAGGAATGTCGTTGATGACCATTAACCAACGCTCTTCCAAGTCCCTCTTCCTCGTCAACCGTCCCTTGTACCCCATCCAACACTCGCTCTATGACGAGAACCCACTCCAGAGCTCCTACGCTACCCTTTCATATCAAGTATCGCGCAAGCATTGATATTAATCCTCTTCATCTTTACCTTTGTCGCAGCCTTTTTTTCATTTTCATCAAAATGCGCGCTCCCGTATGACCTTGAGCTTCGACTATATACCAGAAAATAACACGTCTGTCATTAATCACGATCAGCAACGAAGTGACATCTTTTTGGCTCCATCAGAGTGATCCACGAATTAGCCTTCGAGGCCAACGTTAGACGAACAGATTCAAGCTGCTTGGTACGTTCCATGTTCGTACATCACTTATCGACAGCAACGATTCCTTTCGACAGGCTCTCGAACTCAAGCTGATTGGACCATGAGCAAGACTAGGCACAATCGATCATTTTTAGATAAGTTCAAACATTCTACATGGATGGAGCAGGACGAAAATTTGTCCAAACACAACTATACTGATTGCTAGGTATTGCACCATCAACCATGATACCAAAGCATAAGGAGAGGCATGACTCATTGTCGTAACGTGCGGCTCAAGAGGGGGTGTGTATCAGTTAATTGGTGGCGGTACGTTGCACGGGACACGACACAGGCTGCAAATGATCAAGCACTGCAGGCAATATCGTTTGGATTTCCGTTGTGTCACAGTTAGATATGCAGGAGATAGATACACATGAGCAGTTTAGACAGGCCGTACATAGAAGATCATTTTCTCTACATGCCATGGACAAGACCAATTTCGGAAACCATGTCTGTCCACATCCTCTGCAGCTACCAAGGCTCTTCATCTGAGCCAGTTTCCATTCCATCCCCCTCCTCATCTTGAACACTGTCCTACTCAATCTCCTCGATACCGCTGTATGCTACATGCAATCAGTACAAAGACATGCTCTGAAATTGCTTAACATAGAGGCACGCACTGTCTATTAGTGTAATGAAAGAGTTAGTATCCATTATGTATCACAAAAGACAAGATCACATACCATGTGAGGGCGCGACATGACCTAGTCCGTGGGACTTGGCCGGGGTCTCACGAACATATCGTAAAAAGTCTTCCTGGTCGTGTGAGGGTCAACGAGCGGTAACAAGCCCAGCAGAGGAAATCACGCACTTCCTGAGAGCGGGACATGGCCGTGGCACCATCAGCGTCGCCTAAGAAGGTAGAAAGACCAGATCACGCACATCCTGAGAGCGGGACATGGCCGTGGCACCGTCAGCGTCGCCTAAGAAGGTAGAAAGACCAGATCACGCACCAACTGAGAGCGGGACATGGCCGTGGCACCGTCAGCGTGGCCTAAGAAGGTAGAAAGACCAGATCACGCACAGACTGAGAGCGGGACATGGCCGTGGCACCGTCAGCATCGCCTAAGAAGGTAGAAAGACCAGATCACGCACCAACTGAGAGCGGGACATGGCCGTGGCACCGTCAGCGTCGCCTAAGAAGGTAGAAAGACCAGATCACGCACCAACTGAGAGCGGGACATGGCCGTGGCACCGTCAGCGTCGCCTAAGAAGGTAGAAAGACCAGATCACGCACCAACTGAGAGCGGGACATGGCCGTGGCACCATCAGCGTCGCCTAAGAAGGTAGAAAGACCAGATCACGCACTCTCTGAGAGCGGGAGGTACATCGTGATCTCAGCTCAAGATTGCTAGCGAAGTACCAGGATGACATACAATTTGCTGAACATGAAAGTTGCGAACAAGAAGCGTTTCTGCGTCAGTCTTGTGGCTGGAGTCACTGTTAGAGAGTAGTTTTCTCGGGTCCGCAAAACCACGGGTGATCTGGAAGCATCGTTTGCATTCTTGACTTTCTCATAGTTAGGCACCATCAAGACCTAGAAACACAAACATGCTCACCATTCAGTCGAGCAAACAGTCCGCCCTCGAGACTCATATTTCACAGATCTAGCACCAAGGCGATTCACAGCGCCGCAAAAATGACATCGATAGTCGACTCCAGATAGTGATGACGTCTTCTGTTGAATGGTAACCCTCATCACAATCTTCGTGCCTGGTTCAATGCTCGACCAATTGTGGCTTGTAAGTGCGGTCACTTGCTTGCCCTCGTCGATGCACAAATCGTACTTTCCTTCTTCTATATATCGCCTTTGAATTTGGGCTTCGACCGCATCGCGTTCAAAAAGGACTCGGAGCATGGAATTGAGTTGCTAAAGGCAATTTGACGAGTAAGCTTCCACAAGAACGATTTTTAGGCCAGCGAGCGGACCTGATATGAGGTGCACAAGTTCACTGATATTGCTTGGTGGCGGCCTGTTGCGTCTACCAGCGTCACGCAGCCAGACGCGACGCTTCCAGGTAAAGGCGATACAGATAGTGCTGCGAAGGACTGTTCGATGTTCTGAAGACCCTCATCCCGCCTCCGTGCAATTATAAGCAGTTCGTGTGTTTCGCGTTGACTTTGCATTTGAGACGACCACTGACCACAGAGTAGTGAGCAAATGCAAGCATCTCTAAGGGGTAGAACGCAACTAAAGACTCCATCAGATAATTGTTGATGTCAGCTGAGCATCCGATGATAGCTTGTGTGACAGACGTGTACACGAGACGACGTTTTGGCAACTTTTTCAGGCGGAAAGAGGTGTCTTCCAACTTTCTGTGTACGGCTCAGTGTCGGGTAAAGTCAAGTACACATTCATAAGGGATTTACCTAGCTAAAATGTCTCTCCGAGAACGTTCAAGAGGATTCAGAGCAGGTGGGGCGTTGCACAAATGGCAGCATAGTCGATGGAGTCGCGATGTCAAGTCGTCTAAGGCCGCCTTATTCTCATCGCATCTCTGTGATAGCCCATGAAACCTAGAAACATTCTGATCATTCAATAAGCGCTCACCTTTATAGCTTGAAGAATTCCCAACAACCCGCTAATAGCCGCGTTCATCGGAGCACCGACAAGTGGAATTACACCCGTAAAAGCCTGTACCAAAGGCAAAGCTACCTGAGCAATGTCGAAAGCTTCGTGGGCAGGGGATGCACCCCAAGGGTACACTGCGGAAAGAGAGCTAAGGAAATTATTTTCGAGACCTGGTTTACTGTCTGCAGAAACAGGATGCACTGACGCAGAATTCGAAGAGTGCATTGGTGCAGGAACGGAATTGGAGAGGCCTGTAGGGATAGAAGGATCGCCCTCATGGCCGGCGGTTGTCGAGTTGCGTTGTGCGCTTCCTTGGTTTTCAGGGCGCTTCGAACGAATTGCAATAATGTTTTCGAAACCCTGGAACAACTTGAATGGAAAGGGCATCTCGATTAGATGGCAAGATCAGAGAATAGGGCTTTTTGCGTTCAAGATTCAGCTAGGAGAAACTAGAGGATAGGTGAGAGGAGATGTAGGAGAGCGAAGGAAGGCGGGCAGGAAGGTGGTTGATGTACTTAACCGAATTAACCATCAGGAAGCCATGAGGCTGCTAGCTGTGCACAGCACAACCCTAGCCCAAAATCGATTCTAGATCTACCAATCGAATTTATACAAAGGCAGGAAGTTCTGTGACTCTGTCTTAACCGACAAAGTTTCCCAATGTCGACGATTCTTGAACTTCGCGATCGGCAAGCAATTTGCAATTTGAATGGCCAACTCTCTGTTTTACTTATCGTAGATCCTGTGCGTGAGGTTCGAACCGTATGTAGAGCTTATGTAAGTGGTTGAACGAGTGCACAGACTTCTTCTATAGGAAGCTTCCCACCATTTGTATTAATTCCTTCAATGCTCCCAGTCGACGAATTCAGCACAGTTTCCCAACTTGGGTGAAGTCTAGAGTCCGACTCCGGACAGTACTCAGTGGTCTAGGTCATTCGGACATGCCCTATCCTTGCGCGACGCTTTCGAATGACCCTGCCAGTCCTACATAGTATGCGATTCGGACTTTGTGAAGAAGTCCAAGATCAGAAGAGAGCCGAAGGAATCCTTGCTCCGACTCAACTTTGTTCGCCTTGTCTGATTGGTGTCATTTTTCGCGCAATTGAACAACAACTGATAGCATCTTTCCATCGACCATGTTGGACTAAATGGAGCTCGATGCTTGTACTCGGATTCCGGCTGATACAACTTTTCGAAATGACTACTACGGGGTGTACACGATGCTTGTCCGGGGTTCTCACTATTTAACTCATCTAATGTATGGACTCCCAGAGCATTCAAAGATCCCTGTCTCCTTTGCGAGGGCAAGTCTCTTCATGACTTTCATGATCGCTCTTGCCATTAATTTCTGTTCTCTTTGTTGAAATTCAACGCTCTAGTGAACTCAATAATCCCTAAGCCAGGATCGCTGCGGATAAAACCAGATTTCGTAACCATAATCACCGCACTTAGACTTCATGATCACCGTCATGGGACAGAGACTTGCATGGGTAAATCAAGTGGCTCAACAGAGAGGTTAAGGACGATGGGGGTGGACTACTGAAGCTGTTTTGCTCCACCTGCACAACCTAGAGCGCGGCCGAGTATCACCTTACGGATTCATCAATCAGGCAACCTGTGCAGGCTCTGGTAGGTCGTTTACGCCGTCGAAAGCTTCAAGTTCGGCTTCTACTGCTATATTTGCAACTCCACTTCCAGAAACGAAACTGTTCAAGGTCCATACACCTCTACCTCCAGCTCAAATCGCGCTACAGGACGATGACGAGCCTGAAGTTGTCAAGACTTTCTACCACCAATGCAGTCTCAGATGTACGCAAACCAGACCCAAGATGCAATGTTCCAAACACCGTCTAGACCGACAAATCTATGGGAAAAGGTTTGTCTTCCTCCACTGGCCGTATTCGATATTTTTAAAGGCGTCGAGAACGATGTTGAGGTCGATTCCTCATCAGGCACGATCATATATGCCACATCTTATCACGTCCGGCGCTGGTCTAGATAGTCACAATTCTGGCCATCCGAAGCCCTTCAAATGTTCTACCAAGCCTCGCTCTGCGAAAGCCGTCGCACTCATCAAGCAGAATGTTAACAATTAAGCTTGCGAAGATGAAACCCGGTAATTGGGGTACCACATCGCATTATTGTACCGTACATGTCTACCCATATATTACTTCATCTTGTAAGAATAATTT
This sequence comes from Suillus fuscotomentosus, assembly GCF_016647785.1. Lineage (NCBI taxonomy): Eukaryota > Fungi > Basidiomycota > Agaricomycetes > Boletales > Suillaceae > Suillus > Suillus fuscotomentosus. The sequence continues at coordinate 350,123 of NW_024539549.1, read as the reverse complement.
TATAGTACGTGGTCTAGTATCAATTGCGCTCGCTGGAATCAGCCTGTAGTCTGGCACCTCCCTCCCCTTGATCAAGAGCATACTCAAGTCCGTCCAATGATTGCAGCCAGTAATAAGTACACCACTCCGGAATATATTGACTCATGCTGTGTGGTTGATATCCATTAAATATAAGACACCATCCATATCGTGAAAGAAGCCTGTAACACGCAAGAAGCCCAATTCCTGATTGTATAGACTTGTGTCGATGGCCACTTATTTCAGTGATATTTTTCACTCCTAATTCCAGTCGTAGCCGGTAAAGCTTGCGAGTTGAAAGCGAGATCCATTATATGAGCAAAGAACGTCATTGTCGGACCTGCATCATGCTCAGTAATTTCATGGGCAGGTTACGAAAGTCGCACCGTATTCTCATTGTTGATAGTTGCACATCAGCAATTCTCCATCTTCGCGTGGACATCCTCAGCTCTGGACGATGCAATCGCCGTGTCTAGTAGAGAACCGGCCATACGAGCATGCCTGCACCGTATATCTGCGCCTCGTCATGGTTCTCCGAACGTTTGAAATCCCCAAATATTGCTAAGCGTTTCCCATGGGCTTCGACGTTGATATCTTGTTGTTCGAGAACGGGAGGCTCGACTGTTGTGGTCACTGTCTCAGTTTCAAAGCTCCCGTGTAGGTCCATCCATGTGTTGGCGCAGATCGAATGCCAGACACATGAAAGCTATAATGTGCTTCCTTGTGGCACACTAGAAACAACGGCGATGACTCAAGGCTTTTAGTATTGCCCTCCAACTCGACAGTGATAGAGTATCAAATAAATTGTGGAAGGGGTCGTAGAATATGCGCATGAGACATGATGAAGCAAAGATGTGAGCTTTGAACGGTTGTTGGATATGTTGTCGTTATAAGCACCAAATGGCCGCTGTGCTTTGCAAAATTGTGAACAGCGAATCACAGCTCGAACGACGGACCGAATAGACAGTTGGGGGCGAGGAGATAAAATCAGAATCTTAGTGTCAATGCTGTAGGTGACTGGATGACCTGGCAGGACCAATTTCGCTGTGGTGGCGGGCTCCTTGAAAGTTGAGGCTTGCTTGCTGAAATAAGGTGGTCGCCGATTATGCCAGTTCAGTAAAGGCAGCAAAAGCGCTGCTGTTAATGGTTACAGTGTCGACAGTCCAGGGCAAGAACCAGGGGCCATTTTGGGGAAGGTGGCTCATGACCCACACGACACTGAGCACGATGAACCAATAATATCAGTGTTTGTAGGCACGCACCAAACATAGTACGAAAGATACGGACTCACGGAGCACATCTGTTCGCGGCAGATTTGAAGTTGCGACTAGTTGCCGAGACATGCCGCCGCGATTGTACTCAATCCCAGATACCAGACACGTGCACTTCCTCTCTTTCCCTACGCTGCGCCGTTTGTCAATATCAACCCTGTCTTCGGACATCAATTCTGCTGTAGCCCATTGTGCTGCCTTGGAGGACTTATTCATCAGTAGGTCTTATGACGACACACCAGATGAGCTATCCCTGGTGTCTGACATCGTCCGTTTGTGCAAGCAGCTTGTAAATCTGTCGTGCAGTGCATTACTCGACTGAGCAGTATGGAAGCACCTCTCCGACACCCCTACCCTTCTCTGACTCGCTATTGTGGGACGGTTTCCCGGTTGAATCATCACGCTTCAAGTGCGAGCCTTTCCTCAAGCTCACGGGTCTTTCTTTGACTTTCGAAACTGCCGTGGACAATGGACATTACCACAGTGATACGACACTCGGAATTCCACTCACTACAGGGGTTCGAAATGCCGCGGCATGTCCTCGGTTGGACCAGGGCGGAGGCCGAGCATCATTTTTTGTGCACTGTCACAGTGTAATGGACGCCGGACATCAAAATCAACTCCAACGAGCGGTCGTGGTCTGATGGGGAATTGGGTATGTCTTATGACAGTGATCAGGCAGTTTCTTTGTTCCACGCAGCTGTGAGAACCCTTTGGATTCACATTCGTTACCCCATTTACCTCGACGACGACCTTCTTGTGGAAGCCATGTCAAGTTGGCCGCACGTCCGCTTTCTGATGTTTTTGAGTCACCTTCGTCTACCTACTGTAGACTATTCGCAGTGCTTCGTTTCTGTCATCATTTGCTTACCCTGTAAGTAATGATCGATACTAGTACGTGTATCGATATCGGTCCTGCAGCTGAGTCTCTTCAACATACTCCCTGCGGATGTTACGCGTGGGCATGTCTATTTTCTCCATCCATCCTTGTATGGACTAGGTCACCGGTGGGGTGGGAGAGGCATAAGAACGGGTGGCCCGAGGCCAACCAGCATCTCGAAGCTTTTAGATCTTCTCCAGCTCTTGGAGCAGCGCGGCGCCGACGACCTGAGTTTGGGATGATGTACTCGTGCACGGGAAATTTACCCAGAGTTATGTTCAAATACTTTCGTGCATTGAATAAACGACGAGCGAGGTAGATCATATAGGGTTTTTTCATTGTTACCTCATGACTATAATATTCGGTTGGCTCGTTATACAAGCATCTATGCTCTTGGCTTAGTTGGCATGGACAATCAAGAGAACGCGACAACTAGCACACGTAACGTCTGGATCAAAAACTTGTAGAGCCTTATTCTCATCCGTATTATAGAACGAACGAGTGACTTGCCTATAGCACTACATATACTTTATGTATTGTCCACCTATATCATGTACGGCTGCAAGGACAGATAAAAGAAAATTCCAAAAAAGCTCTCACGAAATTTTATTCGCTGGGGTCCTTTATCGAAGATGGCGCAACGAATTTACCACTCCCAGGAGAAAAAAGATCCTGCGCACCATTAGATGAGCCCTGGGATAAAAATGCCACACTTACCTTGATCATTCCTCTCGAAATGAGCCGAATGGCAGCTCTGCTTTCCCACAGGGGGTATAACACGACTGCGAACGCCGACATGAATGTCCAAATAATACCAACTATCACCCATACCGAAAAGCCGGTGACGCTGTAGACCGTCTGGGCACCAAAGAGGGGGAGAGGGATGAGTATCAGCAGTACCAAAGTCTGTAGATCAAGCAGCTTCAGTATACGAGCAGTTGCAAGGAAGTATTAAAGCACGAACAAGTACTATTGATGCCCTGGCAGCAAACTTAAATGCCTTATTTAGGCCAACCGGGTCCAGCTCCGGATCGATTTGCGCCTCATTTGACACGGATGACACTGTCACATCTGGAACTTTCTTCTCATCCTCTGACTCCTCTAGTTCGTCGTTGACATTACTACTAATAGCGGCACTACGGCCATTGATTGCACGAGTCGAAGCAAAATCGTAGTCATCTGGCCACTTCAGGATCAATTAGCTCATGATCTCAAGGGATGAAACAGTTTACGCACGATAAGTGAAATGGCAGTTGACATAATAGCACCAACACCGATCGATGCAAGGTTTCCTGAAAGCATTTCGTAGTTGCCTATTAATCATTGGGTCAATTCAGCTTCAACAATATTGAAATTGGCGGTCATCTAACCTCCGCTCGTCTGATCACGCGATAGGGTCAAAGAGGTGAAACGATAGAAACTTAAGAGACGTACGGTGACATTGATCACTTTTTGGTTAAGCGTAGAGGTGGTGACCAGCCAGGCAATAATACCTGCGGCAAAACCAACGAGCGCACCGCTAATACAACCCACTTTATTAGCTTTTTTCCAGGTAATGCAAAGTGCAATCGGGCAGACAGCAGAGCCGAGGATGACTCCCATAAATGTCTGCAAACTATGTCAGGCACAATGTATAGCACGGATATAGGCACCGACATAAAGCCAACCCATGGATACTCCGATGTAGTAGAAAATAACACCGGCGATACCCATCACAAGTGCAAAGATAACAACCTATCCATAACAGTCAATGAGGAGATTAGGCCTGCCAAAAAAAGACGCTTACCCCTGCATGACTCATGCGTAGAATTTGTTGTTCCGTGGCCTTCGGATTGATATATCTCTATATAATCATTGGTAAGCAATTTTGGCGCCGAATGCTTGATAGGAACATACCACATAGACATCGTAAGTTAAAATAGAAGAGACCGCGATGAGCTCCGCACTCGTGGCACTGGTCACGGCCAGGAACAGGACGACGAGAAGTGCAGCTGCGCCCGATTTCCCAAGCAACGTCGCAGCAGCTAGCGAAGCTGGAAGACCCTCTGAGATAGCATCTTGCGAGAGTGGCGCAAGCATGGGAATAAGGCTGCTTGATAATGGGTCTTGGGACAAAGAGTTGGCAGCAGGCACCGCAGAAAAAGCCACTGCAGCAAGGCCAAGTGTCGTTGAGAACGCAAACGGAATAGCAAACCTACGCTTGAATCAGAAATGCCGGCACATGCTGGTAAAGACACGTCAACTCACCATGCCAAGCCACCAATAAGGTACGCCTTGACAGTTGTAGAAGGTCTGCTGGCAATAGCGCGCTGCCAATACGCCTGATCCTGGAAGACAGTTGCGAAGTTCCCAATGAGGTTGATAACGCCGAAGATAAGGCCATTTTGGGAGCGGAGAGTGAGGTACGAGCCACCAGCATTACCGACCACGGGTGAGATCTGGGATACCTCACTCAATAAATAGTGCATGCGACTGATAGAGCCAATGTAGTCCGAGGTTGCATATACGGTGAACACAAACGTCAAGATGATGGCGAAGAGGACTGTGGTATGTGTACTGAAAATAAAATGATGAGTTAGGGAACATGGCATGTAGAATGTCGACCTACTAATCGCAAAGCAGTGTGGAACGCATTCCACCAACGACGACATAAATGGCAACACCCAGCGGGATGAGGAAACACGCAGCAATGGTGCTCATCCCAGTCAGACTCGTCACAGTAGCCGAACCACCCAAGACAAGCATTGAAGACACAATCAAGTTTGTCGCAAGACCGAAAACCATAAAAATAAGATGCGCTGTAGTTCCCCACCGCGCTGCAACAATCTCAAGCCAGGTGTGTGCGTAGGGTGCATTAAGCTTTAGCTTTGCGGCAAGCTGGGCGAACAAGAGGACCTGCACTGTCGCACCTGCGGCATACCACCATGGTCCCGAAATGCCATATCTATAAGCGACAGCGCTAGACTGGAGCTAAGTAATATTGCGCGCTAAGCCACACGTGAATATGTATGTTGAACATAAACATACTAGCGTTGCTGCCCAGGTCCAAGCAGAGACAATCCCAGAGGCAATGAGCCCAGGCTTCACTGAACGCGAAGCAGACGAAAATTCCTCGGAATCTTTGGGAGAGACACCCGTGTAGCGTGCCTGTAGAGCAGTCAAACCCACCATGAAAGCACTGAAGAACAGTCCAATCCCTGGATATCTTTAGCAAATGACAACAAATGGATTGAAGTGTGTTTTACCGATGACTGGTAACATTATTGGATATCAGTGTTTGAAACATGCGAATCAGAAACCAACTCACCGACGCCATAGCCTGCGCCTTGGGGGAGAACTTCACTGGTCGACATGCGAGCAAATGGGTTCAGAAAAGAACTCAGGGCCTTACCTCATTTATACTAGCAGTTGTTAATAAATCGCACTTCTGAATCTTATCACTAAGACTGTCATGATCAATGCAGTGCGTGTATCATGCAATGACATGGGGAGCCAATTCACACAAACTGTCTACCGTGACAACAAATGCCGAACAGGGTAGTAGCTTACATACGCTTGCCAAACTCCGCGGCCATTTCATATGTAACTTTAAAAATGTCATCCTCATGCTCATACTATCCCCAGCCACGGCTGAGTGCTCCGTATCATATTTAGTGTTACTCAGTACCTGCAAGTCAGGCAGTAAGTACATGTCTCTTCCTGGAGCCAAAAAAAAGGAAAAAGAAAGTTTCTTGACTGGAGCGTGATTCGAACACGCGCCCTTTCGGACTAGATCCTGATTCTAGCGCCTTAGACCACTCGGCCATCCAGCCTTGCTTAAATCTCCTGTGTGTGGTAATCAACCTATTGATGGTCCTCATGAGGCGCGTTCAACTACGGAACAATCATAAACAATCTCTCCATGATTAGAATTTATTTACCGAGGAATGACATGTCATTCATTCAGAGAAAAGTCTACATTGTCACACATCCACTCTCTAATATATCCCATGCAGCCGCAATGCAAGCCAAGCAAACAATTGTGCGTCCAAGATAGCCATATGAACCTGGGCATGCGATTTTCTAGAGCCACTATTGCATAGCAGTCGGTGCCACAGTGGGAATGATGATGAATCCATTTGAAGGGATATCAATCAAAAACGATGGGCTATCTATCGGACGACGGGATTTACGCCCCTTGCAGCCAAATAGTCCTTCGCCGCGCTCGGGCTCTGCGAAACGATTTGAATCAAGTTTGAACGGGAGAAAGTAACTTCTTACAAGGTTCTTAATAAGTTCATAAACGCTCTTGTCATGATACCTCAGTCCAGTCCGAGGATCGGTATACGGTGCCTAGTGATTCGATATCGACAGGATATCCTTCCTCGCAGGATAGATGAACACTAACCTCCAGCCCTGTGATATCGCAGTAGTGTCTCTGTGGCAGAACAGATGGTGGTGCTTCTATCGATAGATCTAAAAGAATCAGTTTCGCCGACTGGAAAACCCGTGATCAACTCACAAGTTGAGATTTCCTCGTTCACCTCAACAAGCTCTTTCTTAACTTCGTCAATATCCATCGCCTGACTATCTCTCTCTTGTCTCCGCCTCTCCCTTTCGACGCGCTCTTTCTCTCTTTCCTGACCTAGAACGGTTTTCAGGTTCTTGGTTCGACGATTCGTATTTTTGGTGTAGTTGGGATTCTTGAATGGACGAGGGCTGTGCAGGTATGACAGCTGCTCGGAAAGAGTCTAATACTCTGTATTGAGCGACCGAATCGAGCGATAAAATGGCACGAACAGGCGTATGAGTGGTGGAACCATCGTTCGCAGCCTTCTTCCTGGTTGTACCCTTGGGCGGCCTGTAGATTCAACATTAAACCGACAATAAAATCGTCATAATGCCCTACATTAAATATGCTTCAGCAGTGCAGGGTTTCGCTTTGGAGCGGCGATGCGTAAGGGTTTGCAAAGGTTTCGATGAACTTGGATTTGAAGAACTCGGTTTGGTCGTTCAGCTTAGTCAGCTGAGTTTCTGCAGTTTTATCCAATCACTTTCTAGCAGTACTAGTGATCAATCGGTCACCGGGCGAGGGCGTACGAATGGCGTCTTCTGTAGATTCCTTGTTTGTCAAGGCACAAAATACTACCCTACCAAAATCCCTTCGCCCTACCTCTCCACCACCAGACAATGTGCCAAAGCATAAGCACGTCAAGGACCTCAAGCTAAGAACAAAACTAAACCGGCAGGCAGCACATGCTGCGCGTTCAAAAGCACTTGTCGAAGATGCTGAACTGTTGCTGACGAACGAAGCAGGGAAGATGCAGGTGGAGACTGAGCTGGAACGAACTTGGAGAATAGGCCAGGATGATATCGTGCAAAGTGCTAGTCAGGAGGCTGCCAAGGGACGACGGGAGCTCAAGTTGGATGGTGGTCCATATCGCTCAAGATACTCGAGGAATGGCAGACATCTTGCCATTGTCGGCAACATGGGACATGTCGCGACCTTTGACTGGCAAACGGGAACCATGCATGCTGAGCTTCAGCTGCAGGAAACATGTCGCGATATCACGTACGTCCCTTGTTACTTGCACGTAACAACTCTCAATCGTTCAATAAAGATTTTTGCAGGACCAGTCATTCTTCGCGGTCGCACAAAAAAAATATGTATTCATATACGACCGTGATGGTGTTGAACTACACCGATTGAAAGCTCACATTGAACCCACACGACTGGAATTTCTTCCATATCACTGGTTGCTTGCTAGTGTGGTCAGTTGTTCCAACTCACTGTCAACTTGTGCCAACTCAATCGATATTAGGGGAACAACGGATTTCTAAAATATCAAGACACTTCCACAGGTCACATCGTTGCTGAGCATCGAACCAAGCTCGGAGCATGTCATACACTCGCACAAAATAAACACAATGCGGTGCTACATCTCGGTCACTCCAATGGCGTTGTCACCCTCTGGACGCCAAATATTCCCCATCCTGCTGTACAAATCCTAGCACATTACGGTCCAGTTGTGGGGCTGAGCGTTGATCCAAGTTCTGGTGGGCGCTATATGGCAACATCAGGTCAGGATGGCGTCGTAAAGGTCTGGGACTGCCGAAATTGGAAGGGCACTGTGCGGGAATGGACGACAAGAGGTGGCGGCGCCGAGCTGGAATGGAGTGCAAGGGGTGCGTTAAGTGTCGCTGTAGGTGGAAGTGTCAATGTGAGTTACTGCACTCTTGCCTGTGCTGGTTCTGATCCATTGCGCGCCAGGTATACACAAAACCGTCAATACAGACCCCGCATGCACCTAAAGCACCGCCACCTCTTTACCTCACACACCCAATACCACACCGACCGCTTACTTCGGTGAGGTTTTGCCCTTTTCAAGATATCCTTACGATCGGACACAATGCTGGTCTGTCGAGTATTCTTGTACCTGGAGTTGGCGAACCAAACTTCGATAGTATGGAAGCCGATCCATTCGAGAACAAGAAGGCAAGAAGGGAAAGGGAAGTCAAGGGTCTATTGGACAAGGTATACTTAACGTCTAGATCATTCCTGTGACACTGATATGGACTATCCATTAATCTAGATTCAACCGGACATGATCACACTCGACCCAGATTTCGTCGGAGCTCTTGCGCCGCCAACAAAGTTAACGACTGCTGTCAATGATACGCATGATATTCCCTTCGCTCGGCTTCCTCGGCTTGAGCGACTCCGTGTCCAGGGCAAAGCAGATGAAACGGAGCTCGTTGATGATGACGACGAGGACATTGCTGACGGTGACGCCGACAAGAATGCCAAACCACAGTCACGAATGGAGAAGGAGAAACGGAAAATGCGCGGCAAGGGAAAGAGTGTCAAAAGGTATGTACTCCGTATAAGACACTGCAGCCTATCATTTATCATATTCAAAACTCAGATACCTCCGGAAGCAACGCAAAAATGTCATCGATCCCACTGCGGTAAGCCTCAGTCAATCGCTCCATTCATTAATTTTGTGCTCATGTTCGTGCGCTCTACAAATATAGGTCGCTATTCGTGCAAAATTAGAGAAGCAGCGGGAGGAAAAGCGCGTGGCAAAGGCTATCGAGAATGGTTCGATGGAGGCGCGCAAACCATCGGCGCTCGATCGATTTAGACGACCGTGATGGTTCTTGGAGAAAATTCATATGTATGGAAACTTGTCAAGTCAGACGAGTTACACTCAGTCGGACAAGACTATGTAGACTAGCATAGAGCCTAGGTACGAATCAGTACACGTGACTGCTATGAACTGCAAGATAACATGCCCCGACGAGTACGATGAGGTGACGAAGGTACAACAACGCCAACATACCTCCTTGCCGAGACTTGGACGCCTGTCGGAGTGGAGTGACATGTTTCGAGATAGACGGGTTCGATGAGTAAACGGCTGGAGAGCCCTGATAACCGCAGATAACGGAACCTGGTTGCGCAGATAACAGGCCCGCAAGAGCCCCGGCGAGATGCAATTGTTTGTCCTCAGTGAAGAGATGGAAAGGCCTGGTAGCATTGATTGCGCCAATGTGGCCATGAAGGGGATTGAGGGATTTCAGTGAGGACAAATCGATAGTTGGGGATGAAGAGATGTTGCTCGGCTGGCCGCTGCGCCGCTATGGAAAGAAATTCTGGATCGAAAACATCTCCAGGAAAGAAACACCCCGGATACGAATTTGATGTCGCTCTGAAAAGTTCGTGGCCAAGCTCGAGGAATTCTGTATATGCATGCACCTGAGTCATTAGCAAGAATGTTTCAAAGACAAATGGAATCATTGTTGATGATATTCGAAACAATGACATTTTCCGCAGGAAAACCATCCGCCGCAGCCTTTCTGGCATCAACACCGACGGAAATGGAGTCGAGCTTTAGTATCCAATAAAGTAAATCATAATTTGACGTACAACAATAGCCAAGGTCGAGGAACACGGCATCGGAGGGCTCACCGCCAAGCTTTAGGATGTGTTCATACACAGGGTAAGTCGAAATGTTGAGGCTGAACACAGTTCCCTCATTATGATGATGGATTGACTCGGATACATAGACTGCAGGTCAGGTACCGAAGAAAGATGAATCCGTGGATACAAGGATACGGTGCAACTGTTTAGCGGCAGTGAGTTATTGAACTGATGGTGAGGTCGAGTCTGCAAGTGACTCACATGGTATGCTTTCGCCTAGTACACCTTCAGGATATGCCTCTTCAAGTCTTCGTCATCATCGATACCAATTTGCGCTTTAAAGAACATAGCTTCTTCGGAAGACAAACCGTAAAGGCTGGTGTCTACGTTGGCAGTGATGGGGTCTGAAGTATTAGGTCGCCCAACAACGTCGAGTCATGGTGTGTAGCGGCACCCTCCATCGTGATAGATTGTTACTTGTGCTACCATAGCATTTTGCAAGGCAACTGGCTCTAAGCGTCTCCCGATGGGCCCAGCGGCCACTGGTGGAGGTGTGACTAGCGATTTTTAATTGACCAGTTCACTACTATTGGTTACCACTTGCTCGTGCACACCACATTTCGTGCAGTCACAGAAAAGTCACGCAAAGTCACATGTTTGCCAGGTTCAGATTTACAAAATCAATGCTGTGACACAATGTGACATCTATGTCAACCCAAATTTTATTGTTTCTAACATCTTGCATCAGCATCCCTCTGGCAGCATCTTTTAAATACCTTTTTTTCTTCTATCAACTAGAGCTTTCTTATGACATATGTAGCTATAGTTCCATGTAATTACATGAAAATGAGGTTCTCAGATTTTGCAACTCTGGCCCAACGATAGTATTTATTAATGGTGACACAGGTATACTTTATCTATTGGTAATAAGCAAGCAAAACAAAAGTTGAATATTGGTTTGTTGAAATGTAGTGAAAATTTTGAGTAATCCATGCCCAAATCAATAACATCCCAGTGTACACAAAGTCACTAAAAAAGACTTGACTGCTTTGGAAGCACTGGGAATCTCCGCAACCTGTCATGACAGACACGCTTGTTTCAAATCAATTATTGCAACAAGGACATCGCGACTAGGCGGGCTGCAAAGGACAGAGGGCTGGCGGACACGAAAGAAGATGCATCGATGAGCAACGAGGGACAAAGGTGCTGGGCAGGCAAGGCTGATGAGCGGACAGTGAGCAGAGTTGGGGCGGAGACATCCAGTATTCTAATAATGGTGGGCCGCGGCCTGAGTCGACCGATATAAACTTGGCTAGCGAGGTTTAAACTCCGGTGGGCGTGCCGCTGGCTGCCGATGTGATATCCTTTGAACTAGACTTTGGCCTAGACGTTGTCTTAGACAAGTGATACTGAAGGACCCCGGGAGACATTGCAGGCTATTAGACATCGCTCGAATGGCTAGGGATGGGTTTTGTACTAGCCATGGGCTCGACCTCGAAGGATTTATAAACGGATTGACAATGATCGAGAACTTCAAAAAGAACACAAGTAGGAGCGGAAATTGAAGTGATGGCCGGTGTCCGAGGGCCGAAGCAGGAGGCCACGAAAAAAAAGAGCAACGTTATTTGTAACTTAAGCCAAATTTTGAGCCCCTTCTAAGGGTCACTTCACCTCACCTCACACTCTTTTTCGCTTGCTGGACAGTCCTCCTTTCGGTCGTATCTTCCATATTCTGTCTTTCAAATCATTTAATCTTGTAGTACGACCACCCAATCATGTTCACACCCGCTGCTTGGCTGGCCCTCGGGCTTGCAGCGTCTTCCAAGCTGGCAGCTGCCCAGCAGGCAGGTTCCTTCGCTCAGGTCGGCAACACACAAGTTAGCGCTATGATGGTACGCAATTGTTTGCCTTGTTTTTCTTCTGTGCTGAGTGCTCGCTCCGAAGATGTTCCTTGGCAACGAGGAAAAGGTCTACATTCTCGACAAAACGGAGGGCAATGCTGCTCAAATAGATGGCCACCCTGCTTGGGGCGCTGCATGGTACGTGCTCCCGCATTCGCTGCATATTAATAGCCCGCTTAACTTTGCGCCCAGGGATGTCAATACTCACTCAGCCCAGGTGATGGAAGTTTTGACCAATACCTTCTGCGCTTCTGGTATGCACCTACCAAATGGCTCGTACGCGACATTTGGCGGCAACAGTGCAATTGGCCCTCTTGGTTCCACTGGTAATGTTAATGCAGGTGCATATGATTCGACCTATGGAGATTATGACGGAAGAAAGTCTATTCGTATCCTCAATCCTTGCACAAGTGCCGATGACATGTCGAGTTCTCAATGCCAATGGTTCGATAACGCCACAGCTCTGTCTATGCAGAAATTACGGTGGTACTCTGCCGCTGAGGCTCTTGGTGATGGTAGTATTGCATTGATCGGCGGTTTCGTCAGTGGTGGTTACATCAACCGGAATTACCCCAACACGGACCCAGAATACGAAGGCGGTGCAGCTGAACCAACGTATGAGTTCTTCCCTTCAAAGGGACCTGCAACTGTCATGAACTTCATGATCACTACTTCCGGTCTTAATTCCTACGCGCATACTTACCTCCTGCCTTCTGGTAACATGCTCATCCAGGCCAATATCTCCACTGGTATGTCTTATTTTTATGCTCTTGTCCATCTTTCTCTTTCTTACGATTCCGATCAGTCCTCTGGAATCCTGATACCAACGTTGAAACACCCCTTCCCAACATGCCAGGCGGTGTCGCTCGTGTTTACCCGGCTTCTGGCGCCGTTGCCATGCTACCCCTCACTCCCGCCAATAACTATACCCCTACTGTCATCTTTTGTGGCGGCTCTGACATGCCCGACGAGTATTGGGGTAACTATTCATTCCCCAACTATAACACCTGGACCTACCCTGCTTCCAAGGACTGTCAGCGCCTCACTCCAGAACCCACAGATGGCTCTTCTCCTGTTTATGTCTCAGACGATGACATGCTCGAGGGCCGTACCATGGGTCAGTTCATCATCCTTCCAGATGGTACCCTTTTGGTTATCAATGGTGGTTTAAATGGTACTGCTGGCTACGCTCAGGCTACTGGTCAGACCCCTAGTTATAACCTCATGCCCTACGGCGAGTCGTTGGCCTCTGGCCCTGTCGGAACTCCTGCCATCTACAACCCGAATTTGCCCGCAGGCAGCCGCTGGTCGAACGCCGGTCTGAGTAGCACGAACATTGCACGTCTGTACCACTCCAGTGCCTTACTCATGCCTGACGCTACCGTCATGATCGCCGGATCCAACCCTAACATCGATGTCAACCTCACCACCATTTTCCCCACAACCTACACCGCGGAAATTTTCTATCCACCATACTATAGCGCCAGTAAACGCCCAACTTTCTCTGGCGCACCGCAAACTCTCTCTTACGGTGGTAGCTCCTTCGACCTCACTGTTCCTTCGAGCGCGTACAGCGGCTCTGGCAACGCTGCCGCTGCAAATACGACTGTTGTTCTATTGCGTGGCGGTTTCACTACGCACGCCATGAACATGGGTCAAAGGTACTTGCAGCTCAACAACACGTACACCGTCAACAGTAACGATTCAATCACGCTTCACGTGGCTCAAGTTCCGCCAAACCCCAATATCTTCACCCCCGGACCTGCTCTCATGTTCGTCGTGATCGACGGTATTCCCAGTAATGGAACGATGGTTATTGTCGGCAACGGTCAAATCGGGACGCAACCCACGCAAGCTGCCACTGTTCTCCCTGCTTCCGCTCAAAATCCCTCTGCCTCAGGCTCGGGCTCGGGCTCGGGTAGCAGCACTTCGTCAAACAGTGCATCGGGGAGCAGTCACACCGGAGCCATCGTTGGCGCTGTGATCGGAGCGATTGCTGTTATTGGTATTCTCGGTGCGCTCTTTGGTATTTTTGTGGCTCGACGTCGGCGCGCCGCCAGCCGCCAGCATCCTGCGGCTGCGTATGCCATGAAAGCCACAGGTGACGGGTTTGGTAGCGGCGCGTCCCGCGGAAGAGCCACCGATGATCGAGTGCGTCATTCTGACTCGAGTGCATTTGTCCCGTTGCAACAGGATAATTCAAGCACCTCATGGAATGCGAGTAACACTAGTCTGCATTCACCGTATCGGGATACGTATGGGAGAGAGGGGGCAGATTATGATCCATATAATTCAGATGGCGCAGTGCAACATAGCAGTGGACAGCGGTTATGAACATTGGACATGACAATAGAAACGGACAGACAGCGCTTGTTGTGTGGACTATCTCAGTTTTTTTTTGTTTCTTTCCTGTTGCTCATTCATTTATAGCTACAACTATATATCGCGTGCGGTGATGTTGAAGCTCTATTGTTCCGTGTGCTTCAACGTAGTATCTGTCGTTTCGGGCGTTTTTGGACTTTTGTTATATTAGAGCCACGGGCGCTCTGTTGTCACTCATTAGTGTTGTTACTTACGGATAAATTTGCAGTGGAACGTTGAACGTTCTGTCGAAGTTCGGCAAACATTTTCGTCGAACAAAAGCGATAGATCGTTGGCGAAAGCTGTAGTGTGTCGGATGTCACGGACAATCTGTGAGGGACGTACATATGCAACAGTAGTGCGCAGCAAACTTGGGGTGATAACGACTCGGTCGTATTCTGGATAGCTGAGGGGAAAAGGCAAGTTTGGTCTAGGTCGAGAAACAAGGGACCCTGCAAGAGAGGCGAAGTGTGGCGCGGTAGGCTATCGCTGGTGTGTGCTCTCGTCGAAAAGGTCTGTTACGTGCCCACTAGCCTTGTCAGCCTAGCTGACACCAACCTGCTGAGACACTCACTAGTAGCACCATATCACGAAGGGACTCGGAAAAGCTAGTACGAGTGGAGTACTTGCACGCACACAAGTCTAACGTTATAAGTAGTCTGGCTAGAATGCGGGTTAACCAATCTACACCCCCGGTAAGTATTACCACAACTCAAGTTTATTCTGTGACACACATGTTCACATGAACAGCGCTGGTGACACCGAGACCAGACAAAAATAGAGGCCTCGAGATCGAAGCACGGTGCGTATGGCATAAGCATGTATTAAACACCTCCCCCGTTGGGGAATGAGAAGCTCATGACCGAACTCGGTTTAGGTGGTGGGTCGTACTATCCCTAGGCAGACTGACAAATAGAAGGATGCCGGTTCTTGAAAAGTTGCGGTCAACTTATTATGGGCTAGACTGAGAGATCCGGCGGTCTGTATCCACAACTACGACTCGGAAGCCGCATACAAGGGCCTACCGTAGCCCCACCGATTGTACATCTCCACTCTCAGGCCGTAGCTGCGTCATAGAATGTTCAACGTTCAACACCCTCGTTCCTCCCTCCGAATAAGCCCGTCGGAATTGACTAGTCGGGATTAAGAAGGTCGTACGATGTATGATACGCTGGAGGTATGTCTTATCGCGTTAATCATACACCATCTTTTACAAATTTTGAGTTCCGCATCCTACCGATGCGACGTCGCGCGAATGCAAATATCGAACAAGTTATCAAGTGGTCTCGCTAGCTAGACACTTGTCTAGTTGCGGTATGGGGAAAGAAGACAGACCAAGATCCAGACAAGTTGTTTCTTTCATTTCTTCTTTTTTATGATACTCGACAGGCACCTGGAAATCGACCCTGATCGGTCCCGGAGACACGAGGCAAAGGTTACATACATGAGGAAGATGAGCTGGCCATTGCAACCCCTATCGACTCGTAGTAACGTTTGCCAAGGCTCGCGTGTCACGGGATGTGATGAGCCAATCCGCTTCTGCCCCGTTCACCTCCGTCACGAATGAACAGTTCGAATCCTCGTCACACAGCCTGTTTGACGTGCATCAATCAATGAAACACATTTTTCTTGCGCAGATGATCACAGACCTTGATATGATCACCCCCACAGCTTGGTAAACGGTTCATTGGTGAGATGATGAGGATTGTTTCAAGGCCTATCATCGCTCTACCAAGCCGGTTAGAAGACTGCAAAACTTTTCAGCCAAAGAAGGATAGATGTCACGGATGTATACCTATTTGGCAATAATAGCTTCTTGAATATCGTGACTATCGTGGACGCTGGTTAAGCGGGTGCAATTCTGTGCTAACCTATGTTCGATTGACCACATATCGTACGTGCCTATCTAGAATTTCATACATTTGTGATTTCGCTACTCATCATATATTCTATCAGATTTCTCGGAAATTGATGAAGAAGCTTGATCGGCTCAACCTCGTGGCTTGCCACTGCTCCCGCGAAAGATGCTCGATATTGGAGCTGTTCACCAAGGTCTGTGAGCGCTCGTTTTTATCCTATCACCAACTGTTTTTGAGACGAGGCTATGTAGACACTCTTGGCAATTTGACGCCCAACTGGGTGAGTATCTGGTCGTGTTACTCCCACAAGCACCTTTGTCTCCCAACAACCGCCTACACCTACAACCGCCCTTGTGCCTCATGCCCACGGAATCTGTCTTTTTATGAAATAGTCAACCGATCGGTGGAATCGGGGTTTCGAAACATGATGACGATCAAACAAACTTTCATCATCGAATTACAAGATATGCTTACATCGCCGTAGGGTATTTATACCGGGCCGTTCACTCACTCCTCAGTAGTTATTACAGTCCAGCGGTACGTTACTAAAAGGCCAGGGCCTTTTCCATTCCCCTCACGATTCATCATGCTCTACCTCCAAATTCTGTATTCATTCACGAGCGACGACATCACCACTACCATTGTTCCCATTGTGTGTATCACTCTTTCGCCGTTCTGTCACCGTACACTGACCATATCAGACGCTATTCGCAGTCGTGGCTGGGCCACTCTGCAATTTCCAACGTTTTTCACACATTGTGTTCTGGATTTGGCTCCATCTACTCCATTTTAATGTCGCCAATCAAATAATCGATCCTCAGGAGGATGGGAAGAACAAGTCTTCTCGACCGATACCTGCAGGACTAATAAGCCTAGAAGACGCTCTTGTGTTACGTTGGGCTCTCATTCCCATATGTCTCGCCCTATCCGCATGCTACAGCTTTCAAGTCTTTGGCTTAAGCCTCGTGTTGACGCTGTTCATAATCTTCTATAATGAGCTTAAAGCCCACGAGCATTGGATCTCGAAGAACTTTATAACGGCAGTGGGTTACGCTTGCTTTGAAATTGGTTCCACTCTTATCGCAGGTTCGTTACCGAACATTTTATCTCCGAATGAATGCTTTGCTGATTTATTGCTCGAACAGGCAAAGATATGTCACGGTTAGAACCCACCGCGATTTCAGCGATTTGCTTAAGCCTTGCCGTATTCACGAGCACATTGCACGCTCAGGACTTCAAAGACGTGGAAGGAGACCGCCTTATCGGCAGACAAACATTACCCATAGCATTCCCGAATCTCGCGCGGACATCTATGCTGGTGGCCCTTCCTCTATGGTCCATCTGCTTGTCTCGTGTTTGGGGAGTGGACACACTCTGCACGCTTGCATTCACAGGATATGCAGCGATGGTAGGGCTCAGATTCATGACCTGCAAGACATCAAAGGCAGCGCGAATGTCTTGCAAATTGTATAGTGTGAGTGGCGTTCTCTGACTGACGTGCGTCTTTCCTGATGTGATGTTATAGCTATGGTTTTCTGTCGCACATCTTCTCCCTGCCTATTGGCGGTACTTCCACGAAGGACAGAACTATGCCTTTTGAACGTCCTAACTTATTGATAATGTGACGCGACTGTTGTACGACCAAGCCTGTAAACGATGTAGTTTTTGGAGGTTGTAGTTTGGTTGTAGCTGTAATCTGTATCACCAAACGGATGCATTTCTTTTGTTCGGCAATGACATGTACCACGGACCCGGCGCTAACTTGTCGGCCGGTATCACACAACTCCACCGAGCCGCATGGAGGTCGCCTGACATATCCATGCACACTCTTATTTATAACGGGAAGTACATCCAAACTTGAGTATTCTCGCGACTCAGGCACTTGAGAAAGCTGTGAATCTAGATGAGGCCTTATTCTCTCAGGGGTACTAGGTTAGGACGACACACGGAAGATAATCTTAGCTGCCAGCCAGTGCCAGGGTGGGCACCAAGTATAGTCATCAGTAGCAACTCACCAACACGTGTAGGTTGGCCATGTGGAGCTGCAGTGCTTCGCGCTTGTCTGAACGTTGAACAGCCATCAAAGGTAAAATAACGAATGAATGGGACAAAGGAACAAACAAGGGTCTACAAGAGTTTATGTGGATCTCCTTCCTGATCGGGAGCAGGCGCTTTTTCGCAGCCTGGGTACGGTGAGTCCGAACGGTCACAGACAGCGATTAGCTGGTGCTTATTCTGAACTCGCAGCAACTTGGGATCTGCTCTAGGTCTGGTGGAAACACTCAGTGACTGAAAACAGACAGCATCGCTCTAACAGTAGACTTTCGAACGTCGCAGCCCGAGTGGGCCATTGAATTTTCATTGTCCGTCTCTTTCATCTCAGTGACGATTCATTCAATCCTTTTCAACTAATCGTGATCCAACGTATAAAACGTATTTCTGACGGTCTTTTCTCTTACCACATTTGTTTACAACGAACTAGCACTCTGCAATGGACTGGGACGTAGGACCATCTCCTTCACAATTCCCCTCATCATCTCAATGGGCGCGCGCCAGTACTCGGCCTACATCTGCTAACATGAGCATCGACGACGATGTCGGCTACGTGACATGGAAGCAATCTCAACCCGACCCCATCATTCGAGAACTGATGCACAACGCAGAGAGCAAAAAGGAGGGAAAACGAGAACAGAAACGTACGTGCTCTCATACGAGAACATTCGAGGTGTTTTTGACTTGCTTTTGTTCTGCTTTCAGCCCGTTTGGATGCGTCTGAGCACACGTCCACATGGGCATCAAGCACCAGCACGTCTGTTCCTCACCGCACGGCATCCTTCCCCGGTTTTTCCACACCTTCGACAAGCACACTTGCATCTACGTTTGCGTCTAATTCATCGAGAAAACTACATCCAATGAAACTCATCTCGAAGAAAGTACCCCCGTCGCGTGCGTATTCAGCTACCGCACCCGTGAAGGATGGCGTATCTTCCGAATCAGAACTGGCCGCGAGATACCTTCATATCATACGTAATGGCACTGCAGAGATGGACGAGAATTCGAGGCGAAAGCAAGCTGCGAAGGCGAAGGCAGAAAAAGAGGCGGCGAGTGGCACGCCGGGGGATATCGCAACCCGGAAGAATACCTGTGCATCTTCGTCTGGGTCGAGGTCCACATCTACCGCGTTCACTGCAAGGCCTTTAAAGAAGATGGCTAGTATCTCGTCTACTTCTTCTTCTGCACCTCTGCGAGGAAATGTGATCAGTAGATCATCGAGCTCTGCAACTCTCAAACCTACAGTCAAAATTTCTAGAGACAGTGGCACATGCGGAGACATCCAGATGACGTTGGACTCAGATCGAGATACGGATCGCGAGGAAAGTACTTTCACCAATTCTGCAGGTGACTTTGCTCCAAACGAGTCTTTCTCGATGCATGTAGATGACGTGCTACCTCCTCCCAAGCGTGCTGTGGGGAGGACCCCCAGTATTGTTATGGACACCAGCCCTACCGCAACTGCATCCACTTCTGCATCTACAGCAGTTCCAGAGAAGATACACCAGTCGAGACATGTTGTAGCACCCTCAGCAACTCAACGAGGTCCCCCGCCGCTGGGGATGCGCCGGCACCACAATCTCCCAAATTCCGGATTCCCTTTATCGCAATCGCGCTACGCCACCACGCAGTCGCCCTATGCGGCTTCACAAGCAAAGGGACAAAAGCCAGTGACGCTTCCGCCCTTCAAGCCTCCGCTACTCAAGAAGCCCAACTCGATCCCTACTTCCGCGCCAAAGCAGGTCTTTCAGACTCCTGAAAGCCCGCCGACTTCGACGCCCGAGCTGGTCAAGGACGATAGCAACGATGATGGTGATGATGAGGAGGAGGATAAACTCGGTGTGGCAGGTGCAGATTCGTCGTTTGATGTGTCTTTTGATGTGGATGTGGATGCCTTGGAGGCGGCCATGCGGCAGTATGATTGATGGGGTGGACGTATGGGTTTTTGACGCCAGAGGATGCGAGGTGGGTGTATGCTATGGAAGGTGAATACCATGTTTTCGATCTGTCTTTGTTAATCCATCTACTCAGATACATGTACACGCGTTCACATATAATATTCACTTTATGATTTCGAACTGCATATCTGGACTCTTGACTGCTACGTATACTACATACCGGCCGGTATACCAGTTGCTAAGTATTAGGATCCATTTCCAGACATCATCAAATTTGGGTCAGGTTGGCACGAGTCGACACGCCAAGTGCAACATCAAAATAGCTTAAGTCTGCTAATGTGTGTCCACTGATGCGCAGGATATCATATCATTATACATGAGATTTAATCATGAGCCAGAACCTTCAAACCAGCTTGTGCGCACGTTGCTGTCTCCCCATATCATGAACTACTGCTGATCACAGTGCACGTCCTCCTGTGGCCATTGAGCATACATAGACGCCTGAACTTCCTTCCGCATGAGTCACATGAGTGGCGCACAACCCGCCCATGAACCTCATTTATATGCCTCAAGAGGGTATCTCTTCTGAGCACCCTATTACAACCATCCCAGATGCACTGGTTGCGGGAATTGCCTGAGCCACGAATTTCATGGACTTCACGTAGGTGAGAAGAGAGATCGTGGGGATGAATCAAGTGATCGCAAGATAGCCCGTTAGGACCATTCCACTTGCACTGAAACATTCCTTCGAGAGAATGGCACTTGTGCAAGGGTCGATTAATCATGGTGAAGCACGGTCAGAAGGTCGATAACTTACAGATCCTGGTATAATGGAGGACTCAGATGCTCCATTATACCTGTTGTCGTAAAAAATAGTTGATACGGCAAATGCAGGAGTGAAGGCAGAGAAATTATCTGCGACCGTGAACAAAGTCTTCAGTTCATAATCAGAATAGAGTGGTAAACTGTCGGGTGGTTGCTCTGTTGTATCTGAGTCGTTGGAACCACCGCGCGGGGAAGTTCCAGGGAAATCATCCGGCGCGTCATCGGGATGATCCTCAGGCGGTTTACTACAAGATTCTTGAAGTTCATGTCAGTCGATGGTGGAAAGCGCCGCGAACCATGAGGAATTACCTGGGGAGGAAACCCTATGCATGACAAAGTCAAGCACTTCATTTGCTGAAGGTCGAAGTTCAGGTTTGGATTGCAAACATTCCTGGATGAATTTCCAATCGGAGTCTATTATTTCAGGATGAGCATCTGGACGCTGCGGTCTAAAACCTTTGGATATCATGGCAGTAATGCATGCCACCGGCCTTGAAGATTTAATCTCAGACCAAGGGGGCCGACCCGAGAGAATCTGTTCAATCAGTCCTCAGGGGAGCGTTTTGTGACCAAACATCAACTCACTTGAAGCATTACACAACCGAAGGAGTAGATATCAATTTTGTCCTCCAACCCTGGGTCACATGTAGTCTCTGGTAGAATGAGTTCTGGTGCAGCATAGGGGATTGCGCCGTGATATATAGATGTCACCGCCAAATGCGACTGGCCAAGAAGGGGTTGTGTAATGGTGGAAAGACCAAAATCGATCAATCTTGCAAAACCTCCGTTGTCGATCAGTATATTTGCCTGCATATTCATGAGATTTCAAGAATAACACAACAGCTCTGAATTTACCCCTGTTATATCACCGTGCACGACAGAATGTGAGTGCACTTGCATCAAACGTAAGTTATAACTTGAACGTTTTGAGAAAAGATGGAAACTAACGGTAACGAAGTCCAACGCTGACATCCTCCAGCTTCCAACTTCGAGTTAGTCTTGAAAAGTGAAAGGATGTGATGGTAATGACTCACCATACGCGAACGGTCCAGGGCTATTAGGTCGTTGTGGTTAGATACTAGGTATGCATTCAATGTGCCATTTGGCATCCACGGAGAAACTAAGCAGCGCAATTCTGGCCTAGATCCAAATCCTGTCACTATACCCAATAATGGTACAATGTTGTCATGGTGTAAAATCTTCAATATGCCGATTTCTCGGCTGATTTTCTAGGTGCGTCCAAAATTAGTGTAGGCTAATATGCGGTCCTTGCACAGAACTTACCCTGTTGAGTGTCTCTAAATCATAATGTTCTGGAAGTCTGAAAGCCTTGACCGCAACCTTATCGATCAAGATCATGATCAGCCAGTTGCATAGTAAATTGAATCCAACACATGGACTCACGAGGGTAGAAATACCATTTGCATTAGTATAATTGCATTTCCAGACATCGCCACATGAACCTGCACCAACGTGATCCATAGCTATTCGAGTGATAAATGGCGTCAAATCGTCTGGCAAGTCTTCCATGCTGCCAGCGCGGTCACGTCATAAGTTCAGTAAAACAAATACGGCGACACCAAGCACGGTGACAATGTGCTCATACCTCACATCGTCGTTCTCCATACTTTCTCGATCAACTTTATAAGTGATGAAATGTCAACTGTACTATCCTGTGAATCCACGGCTGGATGTAGCCTATAGGCGTCTAGCTATGCGACTCGTGTTAATTACTTAATAGCAGTGCTCACCATTATTGACCTGCGCTAAATGGTGGATATCGATAGAAATTAGCCCGGGTATCCGATATATCAAATTCTTGGTCTTTGAATTCAAAATGGAAACAGATACCAGATCATTAATATTGGCACAAATCATCCGAGTCGCCGCGTCAAGTGCAGCGTAACTTATAGCTGGTACACATATGAAAATTCGCTCCTCATGGATGGCAACAGAGGCCTGAGCCTTTCAATACTGACAAGTCACAGCTTTTGCAATTAATCTGTCTCTTGTACAAAACGTACAGTCTTTTCTCTCACTTGTATTTGATTACATCCAACTAACACCGTGTGTGCAATGGACTGGGACGTGGAGCCATCCCCTTCATTCCAAATTACGATTCTCCTCTTCGTCCCAATGGGCGCGTGCTAGTACTCGGCCTGCATCCGCTAACATGGGCATCAACGACGATGTCGGCTACGTTACATGGAAACAATCCCAACTTGACCCTGTCATCCGAGAACTCATGTAGATGCAGAGAGCAAAACGAGGGAAAGCGAGAACAGAAACGTACGTGCTCTCACACGAGAACATTCGAGGTGTTTTTGACTTGCTTTTTCTACTTGCAGCCCGTTTGGATGCGTCTGAGCACGCGTCCACATGGGCATCAAGCACCAGCACGTCTGTCTCTCGCCGCACGGCATCTCCTTGATTTTTCCACACCGTAGACAAGCACACTTTCATCTACATTTGCGTCTAATCCATCGAGGAAGCTACGTCTCATGAAACTCATCTCGAAGAAAGTACCCCCGTCGCGTGCATATTCACCTACCGCACCTGTGAAGGATGGCGTCTCTTCCAAACAAGAACTAGCCGCGAGATACCTTCATATCATACGTAATGGCATTGCAGAGCTGGGCGAGAATTCGAGGCGAAGGCAAGCTGCGAAGGCGAAGACAGAAAAGGAGGCGGCGAGCACGCCGGGGGACATCGCAATCCAGAAGATTACCTGTGCATCTTCGTCTGGGTCGAGGTCCTAGATACATGTACACGCGTTCACATATAATACACTTTATGATTTCGAACTGCATATCTGGACTCGACTGCTACGTATATACTACATACCGGTATACCAGTGACTCGGTATTAAGATGCAAACTCTAGGCCATGCACGTCATCATGTGTCGGTTGAGGGTATCTTTACGCGAGAACATCTTCCCGCATCCACAGGTGTACACAATTCCTAAATGCTTCTCTTCCACATGCTTCGAGAGGGATTCTTTGTTAAGTTCCATGTTACAACCATTCCACATGCAGTGGATGCACAATACCCTGTAGGTATGATATATTAATATCTAGTATTGTAGAAGGCTGATGTTATATCAGAGCCTGTGGTCCATAGACCATGATGTATCAACTCGCTCACCTTTCCTGCAGGCTGTGCTGTGATGTATCACGTAGACAGTGATACATCAAGTCCGATGTCCTGCATCACATGATATATCACCAGTTTGCGTGATGTATCACCTTCAAAGCTTGAGAGGCCCACGTGATATATCATTAGTTTGTGTGATACATCACCTTAAAAGCTTGTGAGGCTTGCATGATATATCACTTTCATTAGTCTGCGTGATACATCACTGGTTTCTGTGATGCATCACCTTGGAAGCTCTACACGAGGCTCGCGTGATATATTGCTTGCGAACGGAGTTTGCACATCATATCACCTTCAAAGTTTGAGGCCCGCGTGACACGCGGGCCTCAAACTTTGAAGGTGATATATCACTGGTTTCTGTGATGCCATCACCTTGGAAGCTCTACACGAGGCTCGCGTGACATATTACTTGCGAACGGAGTTTGCACATCATATCACCTTCAAAGCTTGCATGATATATCACTTGTAAATACATAGTATATTATATACTCGCCCTCGTCAAAAGGAGGGGAATTGGGGTTTAACTAGGAATGAAGATCAACTGCGAGGGGAGCTTGCCATGAAGAGTTGGCTGCCCACATGGATTTGAAGTGGACAGCCATTTTTCGGCGTAGATTGGCCTGGCGTTGGGCATAAGCAAGTGCACCCTCTCCGGCTTGCAGTGAGCTAAAAGTACGTCGTGAACCTTGCGTGTCCCACCAGCCAGCGTGCCAGTCGAGAAATGCAATGACGCGGCGCATTTCCTCACGCAGTAACTGCACTTCTTCCTCCCAGCGATGAGCTCGCGCTCGTGCCTTGCACCATTCAACACGTAGTGCTATAAAATGGCCAGGTCAGTGAGAAGCACCAGTGGTTAGAGCGTACTTACAGTCCTGCAGCCCTAGCTCGTTGCTGTTGGAGCCTGAAGTCTTCCAGATCCACGATATACTTTGCTGCCCCATTGTTCGGCCATCGTCGTGTTTGAGTGGTACCGCATCCTTTTGCTTGTCAAGTGGCTTCAGGCTCCTCTCCCAGTTGTCGTTCTTGCCCAGCCTTGATGCCAGATTCAGAAGTGCGCTTCTAGAGGTGGAATACTTAAGTGATAAGGCGTCGATGCGACGTTCAGCGTTATTGATGATTCCGTTTGCTCGGGTATTTGCTCGCTGTCCTCGGATAAATGTATCCTTATACTTGTAAAGATGGTATCGCAGGTTGAGCACAGTGCGGAGGTCATTCAGTGTGTCATACGCTTGAGCTTCACGCAACTCCCACTCATGTTTGAGCAAGCGGTCGTCACACAGTACTCGATGGGGTAGAGAGGACGGCAGGAACAGGTTAATGTTGTGAACCTTGGCTTCAGTTGCAACGTCATCCGGCGACCGCAGGCGGGAGACGCCAGGCATATACAACAACTGTACCCGGCCCCATGTGTCAATGCGTCGGCAAAGAGCATTCACCCGCTGTAAGAGCTTTCCCTTCTGAACATCTGTAGTGTGTTGTCCAACCACCTTGGCATCAAATTCAAGACGGCGCCTAGAATAGAGTCAGTTTGTGATCCAGTGAAGTTCAGAAATGTCAATGCAACTGTTGATCTTCAAGTTCTAATCCCGATGAAATCAGCACTGATGGCGAGATATCATCATGTAGGGACACATCGTTACCGCGCTCAATCTCTGTGGCCTCTGCCGTTGATAAGGCCAGACGCACGGCAGCCTGAGTCATTGCTGTTGAAAACACCATCAGCTTCTCAAAATGCGTTGAATAGAGTACACGTACTTGTCGTAGCTCTGTCTTCAAATGGGTTCGGTCGTGAACGGTCTTCCTCCCATGCCTCAATGTCCTTCCTCCATTCAGCTAGCTCATCTGTGGCAAGAGAAGCCTCGAAATTGGTGAGATCGTTGACACGTTCTTGGACCTCAATTAATGCGAAGTTGTACTTTCGGCGGAAAATTAAACCTGCGAGACAGAAACTGTAAGTTCAGATATTCAGTGAGAGGCCAAAAACTCACCCATTGCGCATATCTTCTTCCAATTCCAATCATTGAAGTGGTCGTCTAAGGTATCACGCCTTGAACCGGGACCCATTTTGCATGTACTTGTAGCAATGGGGTTTATGTCCGCCCACCCGCGCTCTGGAGCTTCACTGTCCGTGCGACCAACACCCTTGATCAGATTGAAGGAGAAGGATGTCTGGCATTTGGCGATGTGGGCTGGCAGGTGAAATTTCGGTACGAGGAACACAATGGACTTTTCGTGGTGTTTGATGTGGTACTGGTGCGGGAAGGCGGACATACGTGTCCAGATATGCTTGCTCCATTGGCAGGCGATATCGTACGATATATTTAATGCCACTATGTCCGATGAAGACCGCATGCTAGAGAAAAATAAGTAATCCATATTAAGGTACCTGTATTGTGCTGTTAATAATAATATGACTAAAAAGTGAATGTTATGCACCGTTCACCCTTTTGTAAGTCGCCGACGGAGCAGGGCCGTTTGAAATTGTGTCGTGCACAATCAATGGTACCGGCGCCAGTGGCCGCAAGCCCACGCGAGACTCTTGTATCTGCGAGATTTACTGCATTGTGACTGGAGCACGAACTTATCTGCACAGAGTTATACTTAGTGCCCAGGACGAATAGAATGATGGACTTACCTCCTGGGCAGCTCGTTCTTGTGAACTGATGAAACTTTTGTAGGCATGTTCCTCTACAAAAAAAGCATATCCGTGATTGAGACCAGGATCGGCCGTGGCCGAAGAGACGTTACGGCGAGCCAGACGAAAATTGGCATCAATGCCCAGAAATAAGGCATATAGGAATCTGGATCTGTGTGAGAGCAAAGTCGGAGGGAAAAGATGCTAAACGTACATACCGTATTTCAGATGGTGCGTTTTCCCATCCATCTGGCAGATTTTTTCCTACATGGGGACATGCAGGACATAATACAGCACATGCGCCTGGTTCAGTTGCTGCGATACCTTTGGGGTGATGACCTTGACCAGCGCGTTGCATCTGCTTGATGAACCGCCACTCTCGCATCATGCGCAACATAGATTCATAACGGTCCTAGATTGTAATATGACAAATTAGAAGAGAATTAGAATTAACATTAGCACATACCTTTGGTACATGAATTCCTGTATTGTCCGTCAAACGGGCAGCTGTTTTGTAAAATTCAAACGTGGAAACTTTGGACTCGAAAGACAACATTTGAAAGTATTCCAGTGCCCGAAATGTCACGGCTGTTTTGGGATCGACTGTTGTGGCAGGAAAGAGACGAACACGTAGTAGTTGAACGATGTGTGGCTGAGCAGAAGCGCATCCGCAGAAATCTAACCCCACTTCGTAGATACCGTTGTAGTGGATGATAACGAAGTCGTTGTTGAAAGCAGGGAGTGGGTTGTCACAACAAACACCAGAGGTGTGTCCAAGTTGCAAACGTATCCCCATGGACTTCGAGGTAATATCGTCGAATGAGATGCCATCCCAACGCTAAGTTTAAAACACAAGAGTCAGTTGATGTAAGGAATGTGAGTATCTATGCACATACCTCCATTTTATGAAACGGCTGTCTTGCATGTACACGGACCATACACAAATGACAGAACATCTCGGAACCGTGACAATCCTGACAACGATATATCGCAGCTTCCTCACCACAAACACAAATGTCTTGCGAATAGTCGCCCTGACCCTCCAGACGGAGGAATTCCTCCAAGAACAAGTTGGCATCAGATTCCCATAAGCGCAAGGCCTCACCATGAACCACAGTGCGTTTTTGCCTCGCGAATTCTACAAACTCCGGCGTGTCATTTTGAAGGTTATCAGGAAAGTCATCGAGAGTTGTAAAGTTAAACTCTGTAGTCTCCAGTAGGACTTCTGAATCTCCACGACGGCGTTTCCCTGGAGAATTTGGAACGGTGTAGTAGGTTGAAGAGACGTTCAACCGCCCACTTTGTCCTGTTTCAAAACTGCTGTGCTTGCATTGTTGAACATCACGTGTGTGTTGAGGCGCATCATTGGTATCGTTATTCACTGATTTTGAAGCAGCAGCACTGTGCGCATAGAAATCGCGCTGATAATGCTTCAGGGCTCGCCGTCTCTGGCCTCCAACCATTTGTCGTCGGTGTTAGTGAGACGCAGTTCACAAATTCGGCTGGTTTATATTAAGACTTGTCTGATATATCAACCGCAGTCTGCCAAACGAGTAAGTCGGCGAACATTGCCTCATCATAAGCTTCAACACCTCCTTCGTCTATTATTGATATGACTTCCTTCTCTATTGCAAGCCGTCTCTCCATCAAGTCCACCAGTTCCTGGCTCTGCTTCAACAAGAGGTGATATCCAGTCCCAGACGTACATTCAAGTTGTTGCACGGCATCATGTAACTTGGTAGCATGCACCTGCAGACCCAGCAGAGTAATACATACATCATTCAACTCAGGGCGTAGCACACTCCAACCCTCGTCACTCACTCTCCGGAGCACTGCGATAACGCGAGATTGCATAATGCGTGCCTCGGGAACACCAGACTTGTACCCAAGTTCAGTGCTCAGTTGGTCTAAGGTGCGAAACAATGCAACAACATCCTGTTTGTGAAAGTGTAGATACATATAGCACTGTATATCAAGGAAATACGTACATCATTAAAATGACAACTTCGCACCCGCCAACGAGTTCGAGACTTTGCCTGCTCCGTAGTCTTATTGCTACAAGAAAACAAATAAAATTCATTAAGTATCTTGATAGACTCTGAGTGATTGAAATTGAAATTGACCGTTGATAATGTTGTCGTTTGCTCTGCAATCGAGCTCTGCGGCGTTCTTCTGCAGTTCCATATTTTGGTGCCATTGCGGCAATGATCTGAGGGACAAGGTGTATGTAGTAACGTACCAGTAATTAGTGTAAACAACTCACTGTATTGTTTGGTGGCATATGAGCCACACTTCGGGACAGACCTGTACTATGATAGACAATATAAAATTCAATTTTTGCAACGCGGATGACTTGGTGTCTTGCTGGATACTGGCCAGATGGTGGCGAGCTGGTAGGTAAGTGTCACAAAGTAATATACAGTTGTACAACATTTGGTGTGCTTGCGCAAGAAAATGCTTTCGACAATATATTTTAACACAAGTGGCACTGAACAAAAAAAAACAAAAAAAAAACATTACTGAAGACATCCTGAAATCAAGTTGCGCTGTTTATCAACATCATCATGTGCTCTTCAGTAATGTTTTTTTTTTGTTTTTTTTTGTTCAGTGCCACTTGTGTTAAAATATATTGTCGAAAGCATTTTCTTGCGCAAGCACACCAAATGTTGTACAACTGTATATTACAATATATGACGATATATGACGATATCTTCTTCTCACAGGTTCTCTGATGTGACTCAATGGCAGACCTGGACTTTCTGATGGGCCTGTGATATATTATCGGCCATGCGAGAATCACTGTTGGCATGCTGAACCGAGCTTAAAGCTTATCAGATGACGTTGCTTGTGAGGCCTGGGTCATACAAGACTCGCATGTCTGATTCAAACGTAAATATTTATCATGATTGAGTATCTAGCATATGTAAGAATGAAACGGTTAATCCCTGCGGAACCTATTCATTGGGGACACCCCATGATATTTTGAGTTTGCAGTGACAAACAGTACTTTCACGTTAGACCGTCTCACCACACCACACCGCCAAGGCAAGCCTGAAATACTCCTTAGCTTCATGGAGTGTGGTGAAGTAATGGACAGTTGTGCCTGGGGCATGAAGCGTCCGGGTGGTAGATCTATGAATAATTAGATGCAGTTCAGATCAAGAGCAATAAAAAGCGACTGACATTTCACTGTATAGCCCCACACCAAAATGACTAGTGGTCACGAACCAGTTAAATTCAAGAGCAGGGTCGAGGTCAGCGAGTGTTTCAGTACCGCTCATACTGGACTCTCCCCCATTTTCGGAAGAGGAACTATCGAGACTGTTGTCAGCAGCAGCAGCCGCGGGGCCAATACAAATATCGTCAATAGAGACTTCTGAGGAAGTGTCCTCCTCTTTTGCCGGGGAGCGGTCTTCTGGGCTATGAGAGACTGCGCAATTTATGAGTAAAATGAGAGAGGAAAATGTATGCAAGTTCATGGTACCTGTTTGTGTATGGACTGAGCACACCTCATCTTCAGGTCGGTAAGGCCATCCATATGGTTTCGGTGACGATGGGGGAACTGTGTGAGATGTGATGGTGAGCAAGCACTTTGGTGATATCATAACGAAAACTTACCATGACCGTTCTGTACCATACGTATGGCCTCGATGAATTGCTCCATCGTGAAACACGGGTGGCGGAGCATTTGTACGGGTTGGTTGTGGGGGCATCTGATGTCAGAGCTGCTGTGGTCCATGTTGTGGGTGGAGGTAGAGAGAATTATAGTGTCAGTTCGAGTGCAAAAATGTATTTGTACCACTCACTCACTGATTGGTATTGCTTGGTTGTAAATATGACCGGATTCATCGAGGAAAAAAACTTTGCGGCTGAGTAGGAAAAATAAACATCAGTGGGTCAAGTCGGCACCGCACCTCCCTGTTTGGCTCTGTACGAAACCGAGTGAAAAAAAACAAGTGGTGAGTGAGTGAGATACCAAGCATAAATAACAGATACTCACCTTACATCCAGATGGCGCCCCCCAGATGGACAAGCGCAGAGCAGTTACTCTGGCTGCAGAATGAGATGCCTGGATACTTGCAGATGCAAAAAGAAAAGAAATTGCCTCGATTCTTCGATTCATTGTTCCCAAGGTGGTTTAGCGACTTTCCAGAAGAGACAGAACTAAATGGCAGCCCACCTTGTGATGAGAACGCTGGCATAAATGAGCCCAGCAGTGCAGGCATCGAGTCCGTTATCGACACAGCCCAGCTCGATTCTATAAACACACCCGATTTAGTCGAACAAGAAGACAGCCAGTCCAACTCACCTCCAATGGGAGCGGCAGAACGACGCAAAGTATGTGGTGTTCACATTGACCTAATTATAGAATATAACTTCGTTAGAAATTGCGGGAATGGTTCCGAAATAACTCAAAGGGAAAGACAACACCTGGTGGCAGCTCAACTGGTAGAGCCCTGTCTGTACTACTTGGCCAGCGCGCACGAGGTACTCGAGACCTCAAAGAGATTGAAGTGTATTCCAAACTGCACTATGAGTCAAAAGTCAAACCGTTGGTTGAAGACGCTCTTAAAAATAATATTGTGCAACCTACCCAAAGGCTTAGTACGGTTCGGCTACACACCACTGAATGCTTTGCAGAAGAGTCAGAAGAAGTTAAGAAAGAAATTCGGGAGGAGACTGTACGTCTCAATGCTTCCAGAAGATTGGGCGATGTTGAGGGTCAGCATCCGAGAACAAAGGAAGAAGTTTATCGGTAAGTAAACATATTTGATTCGTATTACTAAGTACTGGTACTGATCACTCACCATTTATGTAAAGGACAATTCAAGAGCTGCCTTTGATTCTAGGTCAAGTTTTCGAGGAACTCTCAGCATTGACAGGTGGATGACACTACACCGTTGTCATGGGTGGAGCTGATCCGTTGTGTGAAGGTGACATCATGACGTTGAGGTATTTCAAATTCCCTCTTTGCGACTGTTTGTTGATTCATCAACAGTTACCACCATGGTAAAACCGCAGATGGTCTGAGCTTCAAGGCGTCTACCCCAAACTTCCATGAACAGTATCTATTACCATTTGAACGACACCTTGGATACATCCATGGTAAGTGAAATTCCAGGCTACACGACTCAAAATTTATTATTAATGAAAAATACCATAGGTCCATCTTCGAAGTGTATATCAGCACCCTCATCTACCCCGACCTCGTCTCATCTTGCGCCCGTTGGCCTCATCTCACTGGACGAATTTCCGAACGAGTCCTCACTTGGAGAGAATGTGATATCCGGGCCTGTGGTTGGTCCTTCTCTGTTGCAAGAACCGGGGGACTTAGTGTTGAATCCTTACATCAACCTGGACTTCGGTGGGTCTGTGGGAGCGAACGAACATGGTGACTGGTTGATGCACACTAGTAGCAGTGACCCAAACCTCCCATCTCCCCATAACATGACAGACACGCCAATCACTGCTTGGAGAAAGTCAATGGCGCTCAACGAAGACCCGCTCGCATCCCCCACCTTTAATCGCATTCAACAACGAGGTTTGAGCGCAGTGGGTCCATCAGCCGAAGCAGTCCCTCCTTTCCTACCTCATCCATTGTCACTGCTTCATACCACCCTCTTGCCCCAGCCTTCTTCGTTCTTTGTGTTTCCTGCACTCGAGGAGGTCGACGCGCTGCCCACGCTCCAACACCGTGATCCATTAGCGTTTAACCAGCCCATGTTGAATTCAGGGCCACGCTCACCTCCAGACCAACCGATTCCGTTACCTTTGTCCCCGCTTGTATCCACAGCCTCCAAGTCACCGCATTCCAAGTCTGTTGAACATCAACCTTCGCCGGCGTCTCACCAGCCAACTCATCAACCTAATTCGGAGGCGATGACAGTGTCTGTTGACTGTCAATCTTCGCCAGCTTCTCACCGGCCGACGCCTCACGACATTGTAGGTGTTTCTGCTGATGATCATCCTCAACCCAATTTGGAGGTGAGGACAGTGTCTTCATTACCTACCGCTGCCTCTGGCAGACGCTCGGGACGCGCACCACATCCTTCTACGCGAGCTGATGGAGCCAATAAAATTGGTGGCCATAACTCACAACGTGAAACAAAGCTTGCACCAAAGAGGAAGCTGACTGAAGTCCAGCGTGGTGTTGGAGGGTCGAAGAAAAGGTCTCGGAAGTAGTTCCGTTGTGTTTTCAATGTACCTAGCTAGATAACATCATGTCCTGAAAATTTAGATGAAGTTGAATAATCCTAGACGCGAAATCATGTCAATGATGACCAGAAGAGAAAATTGATGTGATTGTGCAACGGTCCAGCGCCGTCCTGTTAGTGCAGCCCCTCGAGAGGATGTATCCTACTGAGGGCATTAAGGTAGGTGATATATCATCAAAACTTGAACATGCAATTACTGCAGCTGTGGGAGGCGGGAATATATGATACATCATAGGTATTGCTGCCGCGCCTGAAAATGCATGATATATTATGTTCTGAGGTATCAAGGTAGGTGATGTATCATAAAAATATACAATTACTGTAGCCGTACGCAGGGGGAGGGAATATATGATACATCATAGCCTATAGGTATTGCTGCCACGCTTGAAAATAGTGATATATCAGTTATTGCAGCCACCGCGTGAAATAGTGATATATCAATTATTGCAGCCACTGCGTGGCTGCAATAATTGATATATCACTATTTTCAAGTGTGGCGAGACTGGGAGGAGGGTGTATAGAATACATCATATGTATTGCAGCTGTGCTTGTGTGTGACCCACTGAGGCGGGTGACGCCTGGCTACTAATGAAGGAAGCATCACCCATCCAGTAGTTCAGAGGATCATTCAGCTCGTTTTCAGTGGGTGATATATCATTAAAATATACAGTAACTGCAGCTGCAAAACTTGAAAGTACCTGATATATCAAGGCTCTATGGCTGGTAGTATATCCTCTGTAAGTATGATATATCATGGCGCTAGTATGATTGATGTATCATCTTCGGCTGCTAAATCCTCAGTAAGTACATGATATATCATGGCGCTGTGATTGATGTATCACTTTCCCACACATTGTGTCATAGACCGGGATATAACACCTCTCTTCTACTATGAGAGGAATATAATACATCATAATGACACTATCGCCTGGTGGATGCGAGATTTGCCTGGACCACAAATTCCATGAACTTCACGTAGGTGAGCAGAAAGATTGTAGCCAAAAAACAAGTCATTGCAATGCAACCCGTCAGAACTACCCCACATGCACTGAAACATCTCATCGAGTAAATGGTTCATCTGCAAGGGTCGATTAGTTGTAGTGAGGCACGGTCAGAGGGTCAACAACTAACAGATTCTCATCTAGTGGAGGACCCAGATATTGTGTTACTTGAGTCGTTGTAAGAAAGATGCGGTGTGGAAAATATAGAAGTACTCGAGGTGGAGGCAGACAAACTTTCCGCGGGCGTGAACAAACTATCCGTGACCATGAAAAAAGTCTTCGGTCCATGATCAGGGCGGGGTGGACTGTCGAGTGGTTTTTCTGCCGTATCTGACTCATCAGAACCACTATGTGGGGGAGCTCCGGGGTCATTATCCGGTCCATTGTCGGAAGGATCGTCAGGTGGTCCACTGCCGTGACAAGGGTCTTGAAGCTCTTGTAAGTGGATGGTTGGAAAGCATGAAATACGTAGAATTACCTGGAGAGGAAAACCTATGCATGACAAAGTCAAGCACTTCATCTGCCGAAGGCCGAAGTTCGGGTTCGGATTGCAGACATTTTTGGATGAATTTCCAATCAGAGTCTATTATGGTAGGTTGACCATCAGGACGTTGCGGTCCATGACCATGCGAGATGCTAACGATGATGAACGCTTCTGACGGGATCTCAGACCAAGGACGCCGACCCAAGAGAACCTGGTCAGTCAGCCCTTGAACGAATATCTTGTGTTCGAACTAAGAACTCACTTGAAGCATTATGCAACCAAAAGAGTATATATCAGCTTTTTCTAGAGGCACTGGTAGCTCACGGGTATTGTCTGGTAGAACGAGTTCTGGTGCTGCATAGCGGATTGCGCCTGGACGTATGGATGTCGCGGCCAAGTGGGACTGGTCGATAAGGGGTTGTGTGATGGTGGAGAGACCAAAGTCGATTAATCTCGCATGGCCTCCTTTGTCGATCAGTATATTTGCCTGCGTGTTCATCAGTTTTCAAGAATGCCGCAGCAGCTCTGGGCTTACCCCTGTTATATCCCCGTGCATGACAGAAATTGAGTGCACTTGCGCCAATGGTAAAGTCACAACTTGAATGTCTTGAGAAAATAGATGAAAACTAACAGTAACGAAGTCCAGCACTAACATCCTCCAGCTTGAAACTTCCAGTTTATCTTGAAAAGTGATAGGATATGATGAGAAATACTCACGATACGTGAACGATCGAGGACTGTTAGATCGTTGTGATTAGATACTAGGTATACATTCAATGTGCCGTTTGGCATCCACGGAGATACCAAGCAGCGCAACTCTGAAATTCGTCCAAATCCGGTTGCTATACCTCACAAGGGTACGATGTTGTTATGGCGTAGAATCTTTAATATGCCTATCTCTCGGCTGATTTTCTGGGTGCGTCCAAAGTACAAGTCAGCACGTGCTATTATCCAGTTGTCATACGAAGCTTACCCTGTTGAGTGTCTCTAAATCATAATGTTCTGGAAGTCTGAAGGCCTTGACCGCAACCTTATCGATTAATGTCCCGATCATGATATCGATTAGCAGGTTGCATAGTAAATTGAATTTAACACATGGACTGACGAGGGTAGAAATACCATTTGCATCATGATTGTAGTTGCATTTCCAGACATCGCCAAATGCACCTCCACGAACGTGGTCCAGAGTTGTTCGAGTGATAAAAGGCGTCAAATCGTCTGGCAGGTCTTCTGTCCTGCAGCACAGTCAGCATCAGAAGCAGATGATATGGCGACGCCGAGAACAGTCGGACAAGTACCTCACATCATCGTTCTCCATGCTTTATCAATCAGCTTCGTAAGCGATGAAAACTCAGCTTTCGGAGAATGTATGTAGATCAGATCCAAAAGACCGGTCGTAGGCCAACATCAGAGAACCTGTGAACAAATGAGAATGATATTTAAAGTAATATATTGTTAAGCATCGCAACAATCAGCGTAAATTTGCCAACTGCTTTCACATGGGAATGTTTGGCATTGTCGAGGAAAGACTAATTTGCAAGTACACAGGCCTGGTAGCCCTATTTGCCTCGAGGACTTTTTCACTGGCACGGGTCTAGGAGACAATGTGCTCGCACAGGTTCATGCATTGGAATATGAGCCTGGTTTGAGAAGGACAAGGAAGGAGGTTGCAGCGTGCAGAACTACGAGACACTCGGGCGATGCTCATCAGTGAAGAGAACGGTGTCATTTGGTCTTTGCACAATATATTTTTGCTCGCTGCAGATGACTACCGAATGGGCGAGTAACTTGCTCTGGTAAAAAGTGTGAGTAACAGTAGACATTAATTCTCAACGAATAGTTTGTCCGTATTGACCGAATGTTCGACGAGTGTCACTTTGAGTGGTATATTGCATAGAATAGTGACAATGTTCTGAGTTGTGTTAAAGTAGGTATCACTGCTCGATGGACGCCGAGTTGCAATGACATAGAAGAACCGGAGTCGCGCACGCAAAATGTTTGTTGGTAAACTGTTGCACAGAACCATGCAGTCATCAGTAGAAATACACGTTACTTATGCTGCCTTAAACAGACTTAAAGCCCACTTAAGTGACTTTGGCTAACTTACTAAGGCTATGTATGGACTGGCAAAATTCGCCGAATCAAAATTCAACAAATCAATATTTCATCAGGGAATTGACCGAACAAAGATAATGTTTTATATTGTATTGTCTAGTCTAAATTCAATCAAATAAGCATCATTATGATAGATCAACAGACAAAGCTTTATATACCCGGAGTTACATCGATGAAAGGTGCCACCCCTATCTTTTCTATATAGGAGGGAGATGTCATAAAGTCTATCAGCTTGCTGGCTCAATGTCATCTTTATCACTTGCTAAACAAATTGTGAATACTTCCAAATTGTCAATCACACCAACTGTTTGCAACGCATGGTCACCAATTGTAAGGTGTGGGAAACATGCTAAGTTTGAAAATCAGCTAGCATCTTGACATCACTTGACAGTTGCTGGTAAGGCTTGGTTCTGAATTATGAATCTGTCAAATGTGCCATGAGGTTCAAAGGTGGCCTTGCATCGCAAGGTAAGTCTCACATGGTGCTGCTGCCAATATCTCCCCAATGGCTGCAAATTTACAGTGTGTTACGCACTCAAATAGATCTGTTATGCGGAGCCCTAAGAGGGGCGTCGTCCGCTAACGTTCGTGACGTAACCGGAAGGGTCCGGTGTAGCGACTGAGACTGGCGACGTTGAGTCGGCAGATATCAGAGACGCGCGTGTCACGTGACTTCTAAGACGGATGTCTTCAAAGTCACTGACGTTCTCAAAGTAAGGACAGTCTTGTCCGAACTATGAGGTGGTCGATCGAGGTAGACTTAGGCGCGATGAGCACCTAAGAAAAGATACTAGAGACTGAAGCTGAGGGGGCTTCAGAGGGAAGTATGTTCGAGGGAAGATTGAGTAGATTCAAGTTAGGGAATCTAGTACAGAGTGACCGACTACTTATACTAAGTGGAAAGGGTTAAGGGCAAGGCTACCGTACTGTAGGTAAGGGCAAAGGGGAAACGGAAAGGGTATAGGTACACTGGTAGCAGAGCCTGATTAGTGATGTAAGGTCGAATGCGGAATGAGACCGAGAAACGTTGGAACGAGCCAACGGTAAATGATACAATGTGCATCATGCACGAGTCAAAGGAAAGATAAGACAAGATAAGGAAAGCCACATTGGTGGCACGAGTCAGAACGAGTCATAGCCCGAAGGCACGTGCGCACGTTGGTGCGATGGGAGGGGGAAGCGAGGGGCGGGAACGGTCCCGAGGATCCGGTCAACGGATAGTCGGTAGAGAAGTACGAGCCGGAGGCATACGAGGGCGAGGACGAAGGGGAAAAATGATAGGGGGGCCATGTAGCCGATGTTACTTGTAACACAGTGCTCTCCTTAGTTTCCAGCCCACACCATATCCACCAAAGAGTCCATGACTGACAGAGTGCTGTCAGGCATTGACTGGATGTCCGGCACTGACATCTAGCTGCAAGGTGAGTCTCACATGGTGCTACTGCCTTTCAGGAATGTTCATGTGGCATCACAACAATATTGTGGGGTAGCCAATTATTATTTGGTATCAAACATCTCATCGGCAAAAGATCTCAGCGGCACATAGCAATAGGCATAGCAATAGGCAGCATTTATATTACAAAATTTCACTACCAACTAGCCAGGACAACACAGATATGCATTACAAAGCACCGGCATTTGCATCTTTGAGAGCTGCACGCTTTTGGCGAATCTTAGAGAGAGCACTGTTAGCTTTGAGAGTTCGTTTAGCTGCTGATGAAGTGGGAAATATCTGACTAAACCAATAGGACTGAGACCTCAAAAACTCGTCAGAAAATTATTGGCTTACCAATTCCACCACACAAAGAGATCTGTTACTTCCCCTCTTTCATCTGGATCTTCCAGAAGGTCAAGAAGAGAGTGGTAAAACGTCTCTGAATCAGTTGTTGTATCTGTGCGAGAAAACACTGATGATGAACAAATTGCAAATCGAACCTGTCTCAATCGTCAGCCACAAAAATACAATGATCGAAAGTATTTCAATGACCTGCGTTGCGATATACAGTGGCTCAAAAAAGTGTCCCAATGTTTGTAGCTTTTCACATAATTGCTATATCATGAGTCAAGACGTGGAAATATGACTAAGCTATAGGAAGATGTCGGAAAGGTCTGCTTCTCAGCTTCATTTCGGTTCCCTATACCGTGGGAAAGTAATGACATTATGTGAAGATATGAGTATTTTAATTTGATGACTCATTGGGACACTTTTTGACTTTGAGTTTAACTAATGTAATCTCTATAATTCTAGTACTGTGTGTGACCTCCTTCTGCCCCAATCACTTCTGCCACTCTTCTAGACATATTGTCTATCAATTTTGGGTATTCCTCTTTGGTGATTCCATCATACTCTGCTGTAACACTGTCTCATAGTTGGAATAACCCCTATGGTGAATCTTGATATGCTATAAGTAATTTCTTGAGTGATTCTCAGAGGTATTCAATAGGGTTGATGTCTTGAGTCTATGTTGAACATGATAGAATAGTAATATCATGGTCTTTAAGTTATTTGGTAGCCAATCTAGAAGGTTGCTCTATAAGACTTAAGATCTCTTAATCACTATATTCTAATTTAAAAGGCTGCTGATGTTAATAAAGTGACTAAATTGATTATTTCCATCATTCCTATGACTATCTCTACTCAAATAGTCAGACAGACTCTCAAGACAGCCCATCTTAAAGCTATAATCAAGAAAAACAGATTCTTCTGTCTCCAACCTATAAAAAGAAAAGACAAGATGCTACTTTCAAGTACAGATATTAGACTGCTGATAGCCGAAAGAGGTTTATCTAATTAGATATGGTTAAAATCAATAGGATGAGATCATATGGCAAGGAATTTGTATTAAAATAGATAGGACAATCATTAAGATAAAGAAAAGTTAAATAAACACCTTAAGTTTCAAGATGAAAACTTGATGGTATAGGACTATATGAGATAAAATGGAATGGGAATTTTCTATGAAGCAAAGGGGAGTATGAATACAGAGTAGTAAATACTCATTTGACAGGAATGTCTGCTAAGAAGCATGCAGGAGTTATAAGTTAATGAAGAAGATACTGTTTTGTGATAAGACAATGACCCTAAGTATACCTCCAAATCAGCCACCAATAGCCTGCAGACCATGATATTACTATTCTATCATGTTCAACATAGACTCAAGACATCAACCCTATTGAATACCTCTGAGAATCACTCAAGAAATTACTTATAGCATATCAAGATTCACCATAGGGGTTATTCCAACTATGAGACAGTGTTATAGCAGAGTATGATGGAATCACCAAAGAGGAATACCCAAAATTGATAGACAATATGTCTAGAAGAGTGGCAGAAGTGATTGGGGCAGAAGGAGGTCACATCATACCATGAATTCGGGCATTGCCAGCACGCGTAGCCTTGGGCTCTTTTTCCACCGAACTCGGCGATGTAAACACATGCCTGAATGCCTTGTAAGAGTATATACGTTAAGTGATCATGTAATTCAGAAAGACACCAAGTGTACTCACATTGATAAGCAGGTGGCTTCTAAGAAGGCCGTTCCAAGGATCGTCTGGATCATAGGTCTCATTGGCGTACAGGAAACGAGGCCATTGATCTCCACTGACAGCAATTTCACCACTTTGCAGCTGTTTTTTTGTCCTGGTCAGCATCAAGAAGTGTCAGCGATTGATGTCTGAATAAAAATAAAGCAGCCTACTCTGCGTCATTCCAATCCAATTCAGCAGGACAGAGTAATTGGCCAGTGAGAGGGTGGTTGAAGCCACGACCGATCTTGGAATTCCGTGGCAAAGGAGGCAGGACCAGTTCTCCTGCAGGTACTATCCAGTCGATCACCATAGGTTTCAACGACTTGGTGTCTTCACCTCGAGCAGCAGATGCTCCCTTACTGATCTGCCAGTTAAGCACTAAGGATGTTTGGTAGATATGAGTGACTCACTAGTTCTCCAACGTGAAGAACTTCTTCCTCTGAGCCTTCTCGCAGTCGCTCTAGAAGTCCAGGGTATGAGTCTAAGAGTCTTTCAAAGACTAGGTGCTCTCGTCGCTCTCTAACAACTGTGTCAGATTATTGTGAGTAAGAATTAAGACAGTATTAACTCAGCAGAAAAATCTTCTATGGATGCATCCTCCAGTTGTTCCAATCGTAATATACCATTGGTTAAAAGGGAAGGGTAGTTGCAGAGAGCGAAAACTGTCCGGCCAAAATGCCTCCCGTGCGAAACTAAGGGATCAGATTTCAACCTAAAATGCAGGGTCAGGCCAGAGAATTTGAGTGATTTGAAAACTCACGCTCTTTTGCGAGGTCCTAGCTGAAGAGCTGATGAACCTCTCTTGCGAGATTCATTTGAGGATGAATTATCATCGTCCATATTGACGACTCACAGGTAGACCAGCCGAGATGATTTACTTATACATGATTAGTAGAGGCACAGCCTCATCCCAATAACAAGATATCATGTTGGCGCCATTTCATTATGTCAGTGCGCCAATGGGCATGCCATTGGTATGCTGTAATGTGGCCACAGAGCCTTACGTGGATGTCAAACATCTAGATGGCCCGAACAAATTGAAACAATAAGTGAGCATCTGTTGAGAGGATTGTAGTTCCTGCGGAGTAGTATAAAGCGTACATTTGTGTTGAACTTGAAATCATTTTCTCGCAATGCAACAATCATTAGTGATAAAAGGCTGCTGTGGAAAGTTGAACCTGCGGTAAGTTTGTCTGAGTCGATATCCCTAAATGCACTTATAAACTTTACCTTCCAAAGGATGGAGATCAATGTGAAGACAGACAATATCCAGAGAGGTGAGGGATCAGAGGTGTCTATGTCCGTCATGTCTGTCCAAAGTCCTTCATAACATACTTAAATAACTCACCCGCACTGGTACAGAAGCTTGTGCACCAACTCAGAGGATACTCATCTACAACCGAAAAAAAAGGAGACTCCTGCCAACGATGCAGTTGAACATATCACGTTAACTGGGCTCCAAGAA
This sequence comes from Suillus fuscotomentosus, assembly GCF_016647785.1. Classification (NCBI taxonomy): domain Eukaryota; kingdom Fungi; phylum Basidiomycota; class Agaricomycetes; order Boletales; family Suillaceae; genus Suillus; species Suillus fuscotomentosus. The sequence continues at coordinate 308,561 of NW_024539549.1, read as the reverse complement.
CGTCTGGAGGTAGTAGAGAAGAACTGCAGTCGTTATTTCGAACTATACAAAAAATACAGATTGAGGTGGCTAGAAGAGAACCACCGAGCAGGGATTCTAGAGAAATACGCACCTCCCAATGTGGACAGCTACAGTCCAGCCCAAATAGAATGGGATGCGCCATCTCCACATGTTCTAGGTAAGATTTAAGATTTAGTACATCATAACGAATCTGAGACAAAGCTCAACAGAAGAAGGGGAAGAGACACCATAGTGACAAACCAGACCTGTAGAGACAAAGTTTGAGCGTTCAATCTATTTGCACAAACTTCACTTACTTAAGTTATGGAGCATGAATACAACTCATGAATACACGCAATGCATGGTATGTACACTGATATTGTGAGTGTTTGTGATGATGAGTGTGACATATCACATAATCATGTGACAAAGAACTTCAATTGACACATAATTCATACATAATAGATACCTGGAAGTAGACATATTGCCCCCTGATCCAACAATAACAGCACAATCAAATTAAATGGGCTCCGATGTATTCAGTGAGAACGGAACGATGGGGACCATGCCGAGGACGATCATTGTAAGGACTTTTGTGAAATATGTGCTCGGCTAATGAAATGTAGAATCAAGCTGACTATTTTTGGGCGATGGTATGGTAACTAATTAGTGTAGAGCATCAACTTATCAGCATGTAGTCTAATGCCATCGCACCCGCTCCTGCTGTCTCGCCCATCGCCACTCCCAATAACACTCCCTCGAACACTCCCGCCATCGGTGCTAGCACGAGCGCCAGACAGAGATTGAAAACACTTTTGAGAAGGGCGATTCAGGGAGCTATGAGTGCCATGAGAGAGGCCGTGCATGCAGTTTTCGACGCAGCGACAAAATTCGCAGCAGTATTCAGATAGGTACGATACACTCTTGAAAAAAGTCTACCTGAACTCGCTCAAATATTATGATACAGGCCTGGATGTTTCCGTTTAGATGATGCTCTACTTTGGTTTACGTCGACTTACTTTCTTCATTATCCTGTCTCATCTCACACTGACATTCTCCGAGTCCTACTACATAACCACATACCTATTCCCCGTCTTGTAGTACTCCCCCTGCCCATACTCATACCCATGCTGTACCTGCTCGCCCTCCTGGGGAAGAATCATTGGGGGATGCAAATAGGTCGCGAAGAGACTCTCTTCTTCTTCTTGCAGAAGCATCGTTGGCGGGTGTAGAGAACTACCCTACATAGCAATATAGACCGCTGCAGTGTGAACCGCTAAAGAGGAAGAAAACATCAAAGATCGTGAAAAAATAGGAAACAAGCACCAGACATAGAATGTTTAGTACTGCTGCATGTTCCCCATCTCGTAGTACTCCCCCTGCCCATACTCATACCCATGTTGTACCTGCTCACCCTCCTGGGGAAGAATCATCGGGGGATGCGAATAGGTCGCGAAGAGATTCTCTTCCCCCTGCAGAAGTATCATTGGCGGGTGCAGAGAACTAAATAGAAATTAGCATGCGTCGAACAGAACAAAAAACTTACCAGACAGGAACTCCAAGTGATCTCAAGGGCGAGAGACTTGAAGTACAAACACTAGCCATACTCATAGCCATGCTGTCCCTGCCTGCCCTCCTGGGGAAGAATAATGAGGCGAAGAGAATAAGGTCGCAAAGAGACTCTTCCCCCTGCAGAAGTATGATTGGCAGGTGCAGAGAACCAACAAAAAATTAGCATGTGTCAAACAGAACAGAAGACTTACCAGATGGGAACTACAAGTGATCGCAAGGGCAGGAGACTTGAAGTCAGAACACTAAGACAAGATATTACAGCAAAAAAAATACAGATTCTTGTTGAAGCGTGACTGAGTGTATTGCATTACAATCACATGAAAGTGTGAGGAGTTGTGCTACGGAGTAGTGTTAAACTGTCAAGTGCCGTATTGTTGACTTGTATCAGGGCATTGCACTACGAAGTTGCATAATAGCTTGAACAGTGGTTGTAGTCAAAACACAATCAGAAATGAGGGGATTTCAGCACTCACTCAATCAGTGAAAGTGATTGTTAATGGCCCATCCGTTACGCCCATTCTTCCACTTATCAAAGCCTTTATCGGTATGGAAGACAAATGATGCTCTCTTACCCTCATAGTGAAGATTAAAATGAGTGGTGTCATCAGAGGGAAAAATGACGAAGTTGCCACATCGTAGCTCCAACACCAATCCCTGCTCGAAGTGTACTAAAGCCCCAGCCTTGAACTTGCCTATGGGCAGGATGAGACACAGGTCCTTATCAAACCTGTCTCTGTGGGCCTCTGTGGTGACATTGATATTTATGACAATGGATAGAAATGGAGCCACCGGTGAGCATTCTCCACCAGGGAGATTGTGACTGAGTTCAATGATGACTTCATACTCCTCTGGTAAGTGTGTCTTCATCTGGGATGAAAGTCAATGTCAAGGTAAACACATTCTGTCAAGTACACTCACCACATGTTCTAACCATTCGAAGAGTTCGCTGAATGTAGCCAGTACATTGTTATAGACTTGTTGGTGCTCTAAAATGTCTTTCGAAGCATAGGGCAAACATTGAGTATGATTGGTGCGGCTGACACCAACTCTGGCCATCTCATGTGGGTGAATATGTGTGCGCGCACCAGCTCCCTATAAGATATATCATTCTGAGCCCCTTCAGTGACAAATTCCGTATTATACGGGCCACCCAACCTCCATAATATCTCGTATGAGACGGGCCAGCTGATCATGGGCCCATGTTGTGTATATTCTCGATGATGACGGATGGGCCGGGACTCATATTATTTCCGATGGAGACGGGTGGGCCCATGTATGCCAATGATATATATATCCTTAATGTTGACGGATGGGCCGGGGGAATATGATCATTCATGGAGATGGGTGGGCCCATCTGGGTAATATGTAGAGTAGGATATTATAGACAGCTGGGCTGAAGAGAGATGTAAGGCAAATATTGTTATATAGACGGGCAGGCCGACGTGGGTGTATTACATATATGGGTGGGCCGAGGTAGGGGAATATTACATAGACGGGTGGGCTGACGTAGGGTGTATTACATATACAGGTGGGCCGACGTGGAATGTATTACATATACGGGTGGGCCGACGAAAGGGATATCAAATAGACCGGTGGGCCGAGGGTGCTATAAAATATTTATTACATAGACAGGTGGGCCGAGGTGGGGTATAATTATATAGACGGGTGGGCCGATGTAGGATGTATTATATAGACGGGTGGGCCAACATAGGATGTATCACATAGACGGGTCGGCTGACGTGGGGGATAATACATAGACGGGCGGGCCAACAGGTGTATTACATATATGGGTGAGCCTAGATATGTTCCATCAAGACATACAGCTGATGTAGCCACCAGCGAATCAAACACATAGGATACATGTACACTATCAGTGCATATACCTACCATCAACCACCAAATCTAAACCCCTAAGCACAAAAACATGAATCTATCATGTGTGGCATTGACCAATAATCCAGGACTGAAGTGGAAAAACCCCACACCTGAACCCTGGTGTGCAACAAATCCTATTTCTAAGCATGGACACCAGAAGCACAACACTCACAAAAATATATATGTCAAATTTTCAGTGCCAAACCCCAAACCGAGATGTACCAACCCCCGAACCCCGAAACCCGAGAGTGCCGGGTCTCGGGTATGGGTGTCCGGAACTCGGAACTTGGGAGAATTTGGGGAGATCAATACAATTTAATTTACAATCGAGTTGATTGACAACACATTGACTTACCCATGTTTGCAATATATTTTTGTTTAGACATACCGAGTTCCGAGTTCCGGACACCCGAGACCCGAGACTGCCGGGTCTCGGGTTTCGGGTGTCCGGAACTTGGAACTGGGGAAAATTTGGGGAGATCAATACAATTTGATTCACAATCAAGTTGATTGACAACACATTGAATTAACTATGTTTGCAATATATTTTTGTTTAGACATACCGAGTTCCGAGTTCCGGACACCCGAGACCTGGCAGTCTCGGGTCTCGGGTGTCCGGAACTCGGAACTCGGTATGTCTAAACAAAAATATATTGCAAACATAGTTAATTCAATGTGTTGTCAATCAACTTGATTGTGAATCAAATTGTATTGATCTCCCCAAATTTTCCCCAGTTCCGAGTTCCGGACACCTGAAACCCGAGACCCGGCAGTCTCGGGTCTCGGGTGTCCGGAACTCGGAACTCGGTATGTCTAAACAAAAATATATTGCAAACATGGGTAAGTCAATGTGTTGTCAATCAACTCGATTGTAAATTAAATTGTATTGATCTCCCCAAATTCTCCCAAGTTCCGAGTTCCGGACACCCAATACCCGAGACCCGGCACTCTCGGGTTTCGGGGTTCGGGGGTTGGTACATCTTGGTTTGGGGTTTGGGGGTTAGTAAAATGTTTACAGATATACATAGGTTGATTTAAACATGTCTGGAAGATGTCGTTCGTCTAAAATGTCAAATCCTGAGTTCCAGGTGTCGGGACTCGGTACCCAGCACCCGGGACTCGGGGTTCGGCACTGATAATTTGACATTCGGGTGTTCGGGTTTCGGGTGATATCTACCTCAATCTGCAGTTTCGAGTTCTGGATATCGGGAGTGATCATTGAATGATTCAATTGTGGCATAGGTAACATGCATGGAAAAACATTTATGTACATCTATCACTGAGCAATTATGTAGCCATTTCAACCTCCTCACCAGGAAGATCAACCTTTCCCTCAACATCCATCTCCTCATCAGAAGAATCATATTCTGGCAGGAGGTTACCTGGTTCATTAGGGACCACAATATCGCCGGGGGATTCTGGCAGGAGGTTGCCTGGTTCATCAGGGAGAACAATTTCGCCAGAGGATTGTGGACCCTCAGGCTGAACTTGGGTGGGCTCAACCATGGGACCTACCACAGCAGATTCATGCTCAGGCATCAAGGGTGTAGGTTGCATGACTGAAAAGTCCAAATCAATGAGGTTGGAAAGTGCGGAGGGGAGGGGTGACATGGACGGGGGGGACCTCCTTGACCAAGCAACATTATTCCATTGGCCGGTGTGTCCGGAAGTGAAAATGAAGGGTGCCGGTTGACCACTGTGCGCCGGAGGCTCTCATGGAGGCATTGCAGGGTATCAATCTTAGCGTCCTGCTCCTGCACCCGAGCCTCAAGAATAGTGATGCGAGCTGCACCATCCCGAATCACGATTGCCATGGAATGGAGATCCGGCATGGGAACATTGAGTGCTGCACGAGGCACTGCGACGCTGGAAGACCTGACTGCTAAGTAAAAAATTTGGTCAGCCGGTCATCAAAAGTATGGGTGACTTACCAGCTGGCGCAGGTGCAGGGACAGGTGCAGGGACAGGTGCAGGTGCAGGTGCAGGTGCAGGTGCAGGTGCAGGTGTCTTCTTGGTAGTGATGGTCTTGCTGCGACCATGTGACTGCACCTGGGGTGTGGTTGCAGCAGGGATGGCCGGAGTTCGGGAAGGGCCATGAGATTGACTACGAGTTCAGGCCCTTGACCGGGAGGGAGATGGAGCATTGGATGGAGCAGGGGCAGGTGTCTTGGAACGCGTCCGGCCGGTGGTAGACTTCCCTCGGGTCCGTTTGGGCGGGGATCCCAGAGATGCAGGGTTGCATTTGATCTTCTTGGTGGAGCAGCGGATGCAAGACAAGCAGGGGAGGCTGGACCTCTTGTCCAATCGAGTTGCACAGGGCCAATTTTCCTTGACACAATAATGGCAGGGGTTGTTCTGTAGTATCCGTTAGTAGATGGACTAAGGGGAATTTATTTGAGTACTCACTGGGCCGGGAATGGTGATATCAAATGTGGTAGTGGCCGGCGGGTCACCATCCGAAGCACTGGAAGTATCATCGGAGGACTCCTCCTCAACTTCCAGACGCCTGCCGGAGGTTGCCTGACAGATTTTTAATACACATGAGTTTCTGGAAAACTTCTAGGACTTACCCGAGCCTCCGGACGGCTGATGGGAGATTTCTAATGTAATGGGAATGAGTGGGAATTATACATGGGAGGTCCGGACATGTCCAAACGACTCACCGTAACCTCCGGACGACTGCCGGCAGTCAGCTGTGGACACATGAGCATATATTTAAAGTCCAAACGAAAAATGCAAACTTACCGAAGCAGGCCCAAATGATTGCTTCTTGGGGGAACCAGGTGACCGAGGCAACTGGGGCTTCCTTACCACAATGGTGCGCTGGGGAAGGACGACCTCCGGCACTTCACGTGAAATCGGCTGCAACAAATTGAGAGCATGTCAGAAATCAGCCAGAACACATACCTGAACAATTGGGTCCTCATCATCTTCCGACTCCACAAACGGCTTCGACTTGGGGAGTTGAGTTGAGTTGACACGCTTGCGAGCCTTCAGCGCCGACTTTGGAGGTTGGGAGGAGTGTCCCGAAATCATTGGAGACTTCCTCTTATTGCTCCCCCCAACTTCCGGCGACAGGTTGCCGGAGGTGGTCTTACCTTTTCCTTTGTCCCGGACCTCGGGGGTCGTCTTGCCAGAAGGTCCGGCGACGACCGGAGGTGAGGGAATGACGGGGGTGGGGGAAGGGACAAGTGCAGGTGAAGGGACAGGTGGAGACGGAAGGTTGAGAGTGAGTGGGCCAGTGGAAACGTTAGGGACAATAGGGAGATCACAGGAATTGTCACCCAATGCCTCCCAGGCACGGACTTGCTTGCGCCAGGCGTGTCTAGCCACCCGGGGGTCATCGTGGCCAATGCTGTGCCAGTTGGGCAATGCCCGAGGAGTCATGGAATGCACCCTCATCAGCTCCTTAGAGCAGGACGCCACAATTCCAGGGATGTACTCCCCTTTCTCATGGGCCCGGATGATGTCAGCCTACCCGGACATTACAAACATTAATGTTACACTAATTTAATAAGTTCAACATACCAAAAGAGTGGTGACCTGCTTTGTTAGAACAAGGTGGACGTCTACAGAGCCGGCCGGGATGTGCCGGGCGCCGGCAATGATGCCCACAAGTTGAGCAGTGGATGCCTTGAGGTTGGCCAATGAAGATTGAACTTGAGTAGACATTTGGATGGAGTTGACAGATGTGAGAATGTTGAAAGCAGGGTGAAATCTGTTATCAATAGAATGAAGTTTCAAAGAAACAATACAATTGAAGGACAATGTTGAAAATTCGTTGATTGTTTGTGTTTGTTTGGCCATCGTTCAACTTTCGGCAATCGCCGGCCATGTGTTGAACTTCGACGTTATCAGTTATCAATCAGTTCATCAGTGCATCAGCTCATCAGATATCATGAGCTCTCAACCTGGGGTCAGATTTCATGACCCTCCAGTCACTGAATTTACTTCAATGGATGTGGATGAGTCCTCCCAGTCCCGGATGTCCCTTGGTATGTTTTGTTTTTTCTGATTTCAGTCAATTGATCTGACATGGTTCAGATCCATTAGATGATATATACCTTGGGCCGGATGATGAGTTAGACTCTGATTCTGGATCGTCCGGTGGTTTGGATGTGTTGAATGTAATTCCCGGTATGTTTTCCAATTCAAATGTACATATTTTACATGTGCAAATTCATCACATATCTCCAGATCCATCATCTCCGGCTCTGGCAGATGGACTGGCCCTGTACGATGACCCAGACTTGTATCTTGGTCCGGAGGATACCTTGATTTCGTCTGATGATGCTCCGGTTATACCTGATTTTCCTATGGCTGGTGAGATTACTCTTTCAATCCCATGGTCACCTTTCATGGCATTTCCCCAGTGAATGAATCAACTCCAGAGCCCGATCCGGCCACTCTGGGTGTACCAGGTGCACCCATACCTTGTAGGTATATTCATATCATTTCATGTGCTTTACTCATGCTATCTCCTAAGCTATGTCAGAAACTCCCGAACATCAATCGCCTGAGCCGGAACTCAACAATGAAGCCCTGCATGCCATGGTTCAGGAGTTCATGCCAATCGGATCTTATGATCAAGCTGAAAGTAAGTATACAACAGTTGATTATTTATCTCTGCTAATATCCTGCAAGTTCAATCAATTGTAGATCGCCTGGGAGATTATGAACAGCGTCATGGAAATCTTCCTGCCCCTACAGTAGCCCAAATTCTTGAGGCTGACAGACCATTCAGGATGGCATGGGCTGAAACATGCGACAAGCTGCGGAAAGCAGATGCGGACCTCCGGAGGATGCAAAGGGTAAGGGAGTCAACCTCCGAAATGCTGAAGGTATTGGATACCCTCATTGAGGCCTTTGAGGACTCAAGTAACATGTAAATATTGATCAATGTCTGATAGTAGACACATTGCAGTACTACTCAGTAGGTAGTCCTTGGTACTTGTATATTCTACCTACCCAGTACTCGCTGCCAGGTTTTCTGTGCTCGGTACTTGGGGCTCGGTACTTGGGGCTCGGTAGTTGGGGCTCGGCAGTCAGGGCTTGGTAGTCGGTGCTTGGTACTCAGGGCTCGGAACTCGGGGCTCGGAACTCAGGCCTCGGGGCTCGGTACTCGGTGACCGGCGTTCGGGCTTCGGTATTCAGGGTTCAGTACTCGGGCCTTGGTACTCGAGATTTGGCATTTGGCAATTACAATTTGTTTGTTAGTACTTTGACATATACATAATAGCACTTATGACATTACACATGAGGGCAGGAAGATATATGTACATTAAGTGCGTCCCCGTGCTCTGGTTACTCTAGGTGTACTGTCTACTGGCATTTGCAACTTACTCCGGGTCGTCCTCGTGGATGGTTCAACAGTGACTCAAGTGCCCCTCCTCCTTTTCTGTGCCGGCGGTGTGATACTCTCTTCCATTTCGACATCATCTCTAACCTCACCCGTCGCATTGTCAGTTAACCCAGCGAGGAGGTCTCCCAATCGTGATGTCAGTAATGCACCTTTTTTGGCCGGCTTGGCCGGGTGAGGCTTTGGAATTGAACGTGGGACTGCCGGCCCTCTGGGTGTAGGACCTCCCGTCCTGGGCTTCTTCAGCGGAGGTCTCCCATCAGCCAGGTCATCATCCACATTATGCTCTGTATGATGAGTGGCACTCTCCTTATCACTCTCAGCTTCTGTCGATGACTCCCGAGGCCTTCGGATGGTAACCCTCTGTTGCCTTCTCACTATACGAGTCTGAGGAGAGGGCGAGTTGCCAGATATGACAGATGGTACCATGTCCTCATCTTTGTTCTTCCATGCTTTGAACAGAAATGTGGGCCTTTCACCTGTTTCTTGCCGAGCGAGCCAAAACTGGAGCAAGGTAGTGGTGTCCCAAATTTGCAGCTTCGAAGGTTCCTTCAAGTCAACATCCGCCGGAAGATACGTCCGGGCCACGAAGTCATCCTGACTTTGTACAATGGCACTCCATGGCACAACCGCCTTGTCCTTCCCGGAGCATATCCCTTTGTCCATGCATTGAACAATTTGTCAGGTGATGCGACGACAAACTCACAATAGTGCGATGTTAGAAAGGCCCTTACTATGGCCTTCTTCTCCTCAAGTTTGGTGTCGGTGATGTCCGGAAGGAGTGGCATACCCTCCCCGTCCATTTCGAGTTCGAAGGCTGGTTTTCGAATTCGTTTTCGACCTCCCTTGACCTGACGTCCTCCATCCCGTGCCCCGGCGCCTATCATTGTGATGCTCAATATGTTCAATCTGGTATACATGGTTCACACACTCACCGAACTGTTCCTGCGCGTACTCCTGCCACACTGGCTCAATGTCCTCCCAGTCCTTCGTCTTCATGAAGCTGTCCCCATCTCCTAAGGCCTCATTATCATCATGCCTGCATGAATATTTTGAGACGAAAAATCTCCGTCGATGGATAAATGTACTCACATCCCGAACAGCACCTTGCCCTTTTCATTCTTCCAAGCCGACATCACAAACACTCTCATCCCACATTGCCTCCACATCTCGTTCGAAAAGTGCTCCATATATGCCGGACCCTTCTTACGAGCGACTTGTGCTTGTATCTCCAGAGGCGGACAGTTGTTGGACCACTCTTCAGCTGTTTCTTTAGCCTTCTCCAACTCGTCGTCATCCAATTCAGCCATGACTCTCTTCACCGCCGCCTGATAATGTTTGAACATACCAGGATCTCCTGGCTTTACCCCGGACTCGTCCTCAATCCTCTTCAGCACCTCTTCGCATTTTTGCTGGTAGACCACCATCCTGGGCGTCCATTTCCTCCCATACTTGATCATGTCCTTCCTTTCCTTCTTTTTCTTGTTGTTGAACAACCAAGTCTTGTACACCTAAGAGTTGATGAAAGAATGTGACGTTAAAAATTTAGTTTTTCAACACAACAAAGAAGCCTCACCTGCTTCCTCTTTTTCCATTGTTTTTGGTCCAACTTCGGAGCAAACAACCTGGCCGCCCTTGCTATGGTAGTGAAAATCGCTCGCTTCTCACTCCTTTTGGCAGCAGTCCACTCAGGAAGGTAGTTCTTCAACTCCAAAATCTCCTTGTCCGTGAGCTTCTGAGACTGTGGTTGACGCATCCTGTGTCTTCCGGAAGTCATGTTGGTGGAATGACCTGTTCTTGCCATAGTGAATCAGAATGCAGAAATGGCTAAGGATTTTCAAGGTGAAAGTATTAATGAATTGTGCGAAGTTGAACTTTGAGCAAAGCCTAATGATAGGTTAATCGGCCCATATTGGACCCTGAGCCATTAATGGAAATGAATTTGTAATAAGCCAACAGGACTGCACCGCATCATATTGCAATAACAATTCATTACACCTGAGCTGATGCCTTGCTTGCAACATTAATAAACAAGATGAAGATAGGTAGATGCACCCCAGTGCAAAAATCTCACAGGGTGGAAGCAAGGGGCAGCAAAGGTAGGAAGACTTGGGTCAAGGTCCCACTTGCAAGCACGAGGCGACATGCCTACAGGTCCATGCCTAACTCTCCCCCGGAATCACCAACAATTCAGCCTGTTGAGGCACCACCTCCTTGGGAAGACTTTCCTGACAATACTTACGAGCAGGACCAAGGCTCATTTGAGCCTTTGCAACTCCCAAAAACCATGGCAAGTTCATGTACAATGTTGGAGTGTCATCCAAACTATGGCTAAGCATTCAAAATACAGAGTCAAAATGACTACCTCAGGCAATGGCTGCCAAGGCAGGAATCATATCTACATCACCTCCTCGATCGAGAAGCTCCACCCGAAGACAGGAGATGCATCATCTGCCAACAGGATGGGGTGTACAAATGTCAAGATTGTCTTGGTGAGCCATTTTATTGCACGGGCTGTTGCAGGAGTCAACATCGTAGCAATCCTTTCCACTGGATCAGTCAATTATATACCTTGGCCATGATGGCAAACAATGTCCGGCGGTCACCGATTGGTGGAATTTGTTTGAAGAAGATGAACCCGAAGACCTGCTCGAGCCTGAAGATCTGCCATTTGTGTCCGGACCCGAGTTCCAGCCAAAGGAAAACACCATGGTCATCGTGGACAAGTCCGGAGTTCATCGCCTGGAGGTTCGATGCTGTGAATGTCTGAATGCCATGAGTCCAGACATTCAAATGTTTCGACATGGATTTTTCCCTGCATCTTGTAACAGGCCAAAGACTGTGTTCACCTTCAGAGTGCTCAATGATTTTCTACTGGACAGCCTTGAATGCGGCACCTCGGCGATGAACTATTACAGCAAGCTCCGGCGAATGACCTCCAGCATGTTTCCACACCTTGTTCCGGTAATGCCTTACCCTCATGATCTACTGGACATCATATTGACAAAGCACATTGCAAGGACCGATACAGAGAGCTCATGAGGGTTGCTCGATAGTGGAGGCAGTTGAAGACAATGAAATGGCATGGCTTTGGCCATTGTTCTGATAACCTGAGCACAGGAGAACTTGCATTATTTTGCCCAGCATGTCCTCAGCCTGGGATTAATGTGCTGTTGTCAGAGGATGAATCTCTTGATGAGTGAGTCCTATTCTCAACCTATGTGGCCTCCATAATAATACTAGGGATCCAAGCTGGAAATACACCTGGTCATTTGTGATGGACGGAAATTTCAAAGCCGAACATCTGCATCCCATTAAGCCATTCGATGAAGTTTGGCTGTCCGATGGGCTTGGATTCATGGTAGGAAAGGACAGGTATAAAATGCATCTGGCAGAGGCTGCTGACACAGTGGAAAAATCAAGCTGCAACAATCACCGGGCAGTAAATCAAGCTAATGCTGCTTGGCACAAGCTGGAGTCCACCGGTATCGGGGGAGTTGCCTGTGCCAGACACAGTTGCTTTGTCCCTCACTCCATGGTGGATTTTCAGAAAGGCGAAAGGCAAGCCACATCCACCATTCCCCATTCACAAGTTAACCATGGGTCACTTGCAGACAAATGAACATGGACTATGCCCTTTGCGAGGCTTCCCAGCACAACATGGAAGGCATCACCAGGGCTGTCACCTTCTATGATATTAATTGTCAATACAACAAACACTTTCAGGTTCGGGTGGATCGAAGTTGATTTCTAGAAATGGCACCACAACTAACCATCATTCCCGGAATTGGGTTATGGCACGTTCATGGCCATCAGGACAGCTGCTATGTCTGATATGCTTCTAACTTTATTGAAGGCATTGGTCGGATCGATGGAGAGATCATGGAGACGCTATGGGCACGGCTCAATTTGATCTCCCCTGCTGCTCGGGGAATGTCATCTCCCCACCGAAAGGAATGCCTTGATTATCAGATGAATGACTCCAATTTCTGCAAGATGATTTGCATGAAAAGGACTCTATGCCGGAAATACAAACTGGCTAGGAATGGTATCTTAGAAAGTGGAAAGGCATTCGACAGACTCGATGAAGCAGCACCCTTACATTTGAAGACAGAATGGTTAGCCAGGGAGAGGATAGCTCAGTCAAGCAGATTGAATGATCCTTCAGCCATGGATGAATATGAGATCAATATTAAAAAGGGTACATTGAGTTCCATTGTCTCCGTCGAGGTCTGAATTAATATTGCACTCAGCACCTAGCAAAAAGGAGATCGAGCTTAGATTGTTAGAGGAGGGTAACGCCCGCAATGCAGCACCCTCTCACAGATCTGTGGCGACATGGATATCAACAGGGTTAGCAATTGAAGAGGCTCAGATTGCATTGCTCATCGAGGTCCGAAGGATCAGAAGAAGATCCACCAAGACACAGAGATTAGACATCACCCGTCAAAGAGATCGGCTCCAAGGCCAGATAGATGGATTTGCTCGGTCTGCTCTAACACATCTCGGGGAGGGATTTGATGCAGATGATGAACCTGAAGACTTGGACGTAGACATTCTAGATGATCTCGATGATGACCCGGCGGATTTCACAGAGACATCTCACACATGGACAAACTCTCCCAAGCTAACTGTAATCCCATTGCCATCAAACCTGGGGGTTGATAGATGCAGACGATGCATGGCAGAGGATCTGATTCCCCTGGAGATGTCGCTTCGTGAAGGGCAGGCCAATGATGCCCTTCACAATCTCCGCATTTACCTTTGCAACAAGGCCATCCTGTTCCGAACAACCGTTAGGCAGGCCAATTCCCAGGCCCTGAAAACTCGAGCTTGGTCCCAGGTGATGTCGGTGCAGCAGGCAGTCTCCCTCCATGCCAGCATATATACAAAGACAAGGAAGCAAATGATGAAACTTGAGCCGGGGCAAGACTAGCTTCAGAAATACAAACCCCTGCTTCGCGAGCAACTCAAAATCAGCACTGCAGTGGGCGACCCAAATGCCCGAGGTCAACGAAATGAATCTTTGGCTTGGTTTTGGTCTGTTGAAGTCGACCTCGGGGGTCCTGATCAATCGTGGAATGAAGAATGTGAGTTCCCGCTTGCATGTCATATCCCGCGGTTACCTGACTGGACCCATGCCAAGTTTACCGAGTCCATTGGCTGAGGGCAAAGGCACTACGGGATCGATGGAGGGAAGAAATGCTATTGGTCACATTGGAGATGGATTGGACATGTAAGTTCTTTTTGTGGAAAACAACCATATGGGGCGAGCACATGCAGGAATCATTGGAGAAACGACTTCCGGGTCACGGATGCTACGCCGGAAGGCAATCCCACATGTATTCATTGCTGGCACAGGATGCGCAGGCAGCTTTTCAAGACCTACAAAACGTGTTGATAGAGGCTGGAGATGAATGAACATTGTTTTCTCATGAAGTCCCTTTTTCCACATACATAATTGATGCCCGGGAATTGTCCGGGTCAGCCCATGTCGGAGTTTGAATTTCGTATCCATCCATCAGTGATTCTTATCTTCACATCTTCACCATCTTTCACTTGTATTGCAAGCGCCATAGTCCTGTATTAGCCATGTCTGCATCTCATGCATCCACTTCTGGCACTCTGAATCCCGGAAGCCATTACCGACCTCTGAAGCTGAGCCTTGCAACTATTTCCTGCACATTGGCAATGGCTGGATCGCACATCCGTGCAATCATCTCTCAATATCAGACGGAAGCTGCCAACAATGGTCTATCTGCTGACCGGATCAAGTATTTTAAAGCGGGCTGCAATGGGAGATGAATGTATATTACCACTGCCCTGATGACTTTGTTGGTCAATGCTAAGAATTTGAGCAGACATTTGTCACACCACTCCTGCAGTACTCCGCTTCACAGAATATCGTGTTGGTTCTTCCGGTCCCTGTCGCTTATATCCTTAAGTTGTATCCCATGCTGACCTGGAACACGGTTCCGGACGATGTCTTTTCATTCCACCTCCTTTCATTTCATGATGAGCCAATTGCAGGACATCCGTCCCGGATTGTGTTCGCATATACATGTCCATGGTGGATGGGAAACACCACAATCCCTGATCAACCATGGCAGTGGGATGAAATAATGGCTTCCTGCATCTCTCACTACCAGTATTGGGCGGTAAGATGTCAGCTGAATTACCTTGATTGATGACTTATCTGTTTCAGCTTAATGTTGAGGATGATGCTTTGGTACTTCCAGAGAAGTTGAAAAACACTTCGACTCCACCACTCATGGGACTGAGATTCATCAAAGAACGCATGGAAGCATTGCTGGAGGAGCAAGATCAGGGCATCGAAGCTAAGATGGGAGAGGTGAAGATGTACACTGACATGTTAGAGAAATTGAGGAAAGGCAAAGGAGTGTAGTCCCATTCACTCTTCATTGTATACAAGATGTAACATATTCTATGCATTCAAAAATCTCACATTCGAGTCCCGGACGCCCAGGTCCCGAGTCCCGAATTTCAGAGGTCGGGGCTCGGAGACCCGGAGCTCGGCAACTGTGTTGGGTGTCAGGGTATCCAGACCATTGGAGATAGCATGTGTCAGTATTTTGCGTTTCATGGTTTATGTTGGGTGAATATGGAATCGGGGATCAGGGACTCGGTATTCAGAACAGTGTCAAGTCCCAGGTCACGAGCTCCGAGTCCCGAGTGCCGAACCCCGAGTCCCGAGTCCCAACTTTCGGAGGTCGGGGTTCGGCGACCCGGAGCTCGGCAACTGCTGGGTGTGGGTTTCGGGACTCGGGACTTGGGACTCGGAGCTCATGACCTGGGACTCAACACTGTTCTGAATACCGAGTCCCTGACACCTGATTCCATAATCACGAAACATAAACCATGAAACTTAAAATACTGACAAATGCTATCTCCAATGCTCCGAGTACCCTGACACCCAACACAGTTGCCGAGCTCCGGGTCACCGAACCCCGACCTCCAAAATTCGGGACTCGGGACTCGGGGTTCGGCACTCGGGACTCGGAGCTCGTGACCTAGGACTTGACACTGTTCTGAATACCGAGTCCCTGATCCCCGATTCCATATTCACCCAACATAAACCATGAAACGCAAAATACTGACACATGCTATCTCCAATGGTCTGGATACCCTGACACCCAACACAGTTGCCGAGCTCCGGGTCTCCGAACCCCGACCTCCAAAATTTGGGACTCAGGACCTGGGCGTCCGGAACTCGGTATTCAGAACAGTGTCGAGTCCGGAGTCCACAATGTCGGGGTTCAGGGTTTTGTTAAATGTGTATGGCAATAACAAATGTTAATTCGAGCGTATTTATACATCTTCCCCCAGTCTCAAATATCACGTGCTGAGGTCCGGGTGTCGGGACTAAGTACCCCGGCACTCAGGACTCCCATATGTCAAGTCCCGAGTTCCAATTATCGAATACCAAGGCTTGCATCCAAATTATTTAGTCCCACATATCACTTGGGAAATGCTCAAAATTGAGTATTGAGGTCCGGATCACAATTGGTACATGGTATTCATTTGTTGGAATGTATATAGGTCACAATGCTTGCTCTTTGTTTGATCTTTCACACGCTGTATGCACCATCCACACTAGCCCATCCACATGATGGAACACCAGCATAAATATGAACAGCATCCCTCATATACCATGCCCAAGCAATCCGATCCCCTTCCACATCATACACTCCATGTCTCACAATCTTTCCAGAAAATGCAATCATACAGCCGGAATTGTACTTGAACTCCAGCTGAAGGTTTGGCATTGTCATCTGAGCATTAGAATAGTCCCCCATGGTGGTGAGAATGTCGAAGCATTCAGCAATGGACATGTGGTCTCGATGATGGGGGGTTTCCCGATTGGAAATGATGGAGAGGGTGTTAAACACGGATGCCCAGTACTGCAGGGCCTCCGGCATCTGTGGCAGATCCTTGCTTACTGCTATATTTCCAAGGTTTGACAAGGTTCTCAACCCTGCCCAGTACTGCTCAGGATGCATGACTCTGAGTGCCGCGGACGCAATGGCTGCTGGCCTTGCAATGGCTTTGAGGATATTCTCGCAGGAAGGTCCCTTCAATGATGCAGATACCTCCGGATCGGACACATTCTTTGGGATTGGTAAGTATGACTGCCGGAATCACCATCTCATCAGATCCTACCTCGTGTCCCTGTTGAAACCATGCCGGAGATAGATTGATGCATCCGGGAGTTGCTCCAACATCTTCCGAGCCCCAGTTGAACAACCTTTGATTAGTTCGCCAATTGCCATCAGCCCTTACACTTTTTTCGAGGCTTGGAGAGAGCAAATAGGTGGCCTCCCTGATTTCCTTCTGTAGGTTCCATTAATATTCGATATCCATCGAGTAACAATGTATATTACACACCTGGGTGGTGTCTGTCAGGGCGTCTGGGAGATACCATGCAATGATGGCACCGGATGCATCAAGAATTATTGCAGGTTCATCGACCAACCTTTTGCCTTCATGGCCAGGAGGACACCTCTCAAGCAACCTCGCCTCTTTATGTTCATTATGCCCGGTGTCCTTCGGGGAGATCAATTTGCTATATCTTGCAATATCCATCTGCATCTGAACTGTCATGCAGGAATTTGAATGATAAATAGAATTTTCCGAATCTGCAGGAAGACCCACTGGGATTTTTAGATGCCTTTATGAGTACATCAGCCAAGCGATCGCACGCCATCACCAGATCAGTGTCTAGGTTGGGGGAAGGTATGACTGGGCCTCCTCCAGTCTTCTCTGCCTTGAATTTCTGTTCAGTATATTCCCCTGCTTCATAAGTCACAGTCAGGGCCCAAGTGCACCAGATGTTTATGCTATCAGGAGGGGAAGGGGAAGAACCGTTCATGCTGGATGTTAATCTTGGGAAATCAGACACTGAATGCTGGATGTCCGGACTTTGGTGTTATAGGGGGTGGAGATAGAGAGGATCAGATAAGGGAGCCATGGATAATTTTGGCTGCTGTCAAAGATGTATTATTATCCATTGCTCAATGAAATACTACCTGATTGGAAGTGTGCTGGTCATCAGATATTCATTTGTCGACTCCCGGGTCCCGGTACTCGGAAGTCGGTACGGTTGACCCATATTTCGGTGGTTGGAATTTGGCGTCTCGTAGGGCAACACAAGCTTCGTACTGCCATATCAGGAGATCACCTGCTGCTCCGGGAACTCGGTAACTGTGATTTATTACCTCCTCTGAGTAAGGTTGACTCGCTGGTCATCAGATATTCATTTGTCGACTCCCGGGTCCCGGAACTCAGAGGTCGGTACGGTTGACCCATATTTGGGTGGTCGGAATTTGGAGTCTCATAGGGCAACACAAGCTTCGCACAGCCATGTCAGGAGATCACCTGCTGCTCCGGGAACTCGGTAACTTTGATTTATTACCTCCTCTGAGTACGGTTGACTCACATTTTGGTGGTCGGAACTTGGCTTCTCGTAGGGCAACACAAGCTTCGCACCGCGGATTCCACATTCTGCAAGACAACCTAAGCACCATCAGAGGCCATGTCAAGAGAGCACCTGCTGCTCTCTTCAGAAAAATCTCAACTTCGGTTGGCCATTTAACACGGAAAGTATTAACTAAATTATGTGTTGAGTTCCGGGTCCTGGAACTCGGTACAGTTGACTCCAATTCTGGTGGTCGGAACTTGGCTTCTCATAGGGCAACACAAGCTTCACACCCTGGATTCCACATTCTGCAAGACAACCTGTGCACCATCAAAAAGTATTAACCAACTTATGTGGTGAGTTCCGGGTCCCGGAACTCGGAACTCAGTACAGTTGACTCAAATTCTGGTGGCCGGAACTTGGCGTCTCGTTGGGCAACACAAGCTTCGCACTGCCATGTCAGGAGATCACCTGATGCTCCGGGAACTTGGTAACTTTGATTTATTACCTCCTCTGATTTGGTTGATGTACAACTACCTCAGCTCCATCATGTCTACAATTATGATACACATGGGCCCACCCATCTATATTGTATACCACCCTCGGCCCACCGGTCTAATACAACATCCCATACAACACCCTCGGCCCACCGGTCTAATTAATATGCGTCTGGGCCCACCCGTATAATACAATATTTTATAATACCCTCGGCCCACCCATCTAATTTAATATGTGTCTGGGCCCACCCGTGAATGTGATAACAAGTACCTACCCATCTATCTCATACACATCTACCTTAATACACCCATCTGCATAATATCCAGCTACCTTGGCCCACCCGTCTACCTAATATTCATTTACATCGGCCCACTCATCTACTCTATATATTCCCTGCATGGGCCCACCCGCCTCCATCGGGAATAATTTGCCTCCCGGCCCATCCGTCATAGTTGAGAATATTGTTATCATGGGCCCATGGTCCGCTGGCCCATATCATATGGGATATTATGCACATCCATTCCCTTGTATTATACGGAGATAGGTCACTGTAGTATGTGATGATTAAGTAAGTAACAAGTTCAACCCAACATCAGATCGGCATCCTCAACACAAATTTCATCTCATCTGAAGGCCTTGGTGATCACGGATAAGTTCACGCCAGACCGGCCATTTCAAAGTCAGATTGCCCACCTCCATATATTGAACTCATCACACTCACAACCACCCCGCCACCTACTCTTGTTCCCAATGCCGCCAGTGAGGACCAAAACATTCAGCCTCCTCTGCTTACTACTGGGCGAACACCCCAGGCAGATATTCAAGGTCAAGATTGTGTCAACGAAGACCGTCAGTGACCTGAAAGAGTTGATCAAGGAAAAGAAAACTGCATTTCGCGACCTGGATGCAGATGCTCTCCAGCTATGGAAGGTGAGTGATTTGATACAGTGATACCTACAATCAGATGCTGACAGTCTGATACTTTGGAAGGTCGACCTGCTTGTCGACAACACCCTCAAGCATAATGTCAACAATATCAAGCTAGACCAGCAGCAACTATTATCAGCTGTGGATGCAATGTATGAGGTTTTTGACAGTCCTCCTCAG
Source organism: Suillus fuscotomentosus (assembly GCF_016647785.1). Classification (NCBI taxonomy): domain Eukaryota; kingdom Fungi; phylum Basidiomycota; class Agaricomycetes; order Boletales; family Suillaceae; genus Suillus; species Suillus fuscotomentosus. Next base: position 288,714 of record NW_024539549.1, on the reverse strand, counting down.
CCCAAGCACCTGCATATTCTTGTCCAGCCATTACCTGCTGGTGAGTTGTCTGTCAATATTGCCTCTCTTTCATCCATACTGATTGCAGTGTGATCAAGTTGTTTCTCACTCAGCCGGCCACTCGTTGATCAATCTCAACTGCCTAGTATTAGGCGACCACTGTGAGAACATATTCACGGTCAAGATTGCATTGATGGACACTGTTAATAACTTGCAAGAGTTGATCAAGAAAAAGAAAACTGCATTTTGCGACCTGGATGCAGATGTTCTCCAGCTATGGAAGGTGAGTGATTTGATACAGTGATACCTACAATCAGATGTTGATGATCTGATACTTTGGAAGGTCGACCTGCCTGTCAACGACTCCTTAGAGCATACTGTCAATGAGCTCGAACTAGATCCACAGAAAGTATTATTGACTGTGAATGGAATGTTCAAGTTTTTTGACAGTCCTCAGTATAAGCACCTGCATATCGTTGTCGAACCACGACTTCCTTGTGAGTTATCGGTCAATATCATTTTGACATGGCGACTGAGCTGACGGCTGCCTCCCAGATGGCAACCGCAGCCATTTGTGACTGTCACCTTCTGCAGTCCTGTTTAAGCAACTTTGTGGAAATTACAACCTTCCCCAGGAGCCTCCTCCCAGGTATGGACAACCTTCTGAATTCGAAGGCATACAAAAAAATCCGGACCAGTTCGTTCACTGGGATTGACCCCCTGAGAATGCACATACTATACCCTGCACGCTACTTCATTCAATCCTTGGCACATTTATGGACAACTGCAAAAATATCGAGCCAACACCAGATGATAACAAGTTGGCCATGACATTGTCGGTGGTTATCTCTGGCTTCTTCACGGACGAGAAAGCACAAGCTTACAAATTTCATGAAGTCCTCCAAGTGCACAATATCAACATTATGGCCATGACAATTAGTGGCACCACCTATGTCACTGACGGCGACATACAGTACAAAGGTTTCCATTACGCAATCACCAAAGTTAAGAACGAGTTAGGGTCCATGGTGACCGAACCCCACATGCAAACCATTCTATATTATATACATTCTACTGAGTCTTTCACGAAGGCCAAGCCCACATTTAGGTTCCCCTGTATAACAATCACTCTATTTGGTAGGTTTGCAGTATTTCACAACTCGCGATGCACTGATCACAACTTCAACAGGTCCGCACATCGATTTCTCAGCTGCTGTTTGGAGTACTCGTCCAAACATGCAGGTGATTTTGACTGCTTTACCTCTCTTTCATCACCCCACTGATAGCAAAATGTGTGTGATGGTCGCTCGGCACATTGGTGCGTTCAGGAAAGCTCTTCGGTCCCTCTTGGCATGTTACCAGGGCATGACATCCCCTTCTCCCGATCAAGACCTCGAATTTCTGGACTCTAAATTTCAAGATCCCATGTTTCCATACCCGTATTCTTTCACTTGTATGGAGACATTGTTGACGTGTGATTTCACATACTACAATCAAATGGATCAGTCCAGACTACTCTTTTCCGCTGTCAAGATGACCGATGACAAGAAGCTCTGCATCAAGTTTGTCCGTTGCTACTCTAAGGAAGTACATCAATGATTTGCTTCGGATGGCTTCGCTCCAGCACTTCTGGGCTTCGAACAGCTACCAGGTGGATGGTACATGGTTGTGATGGAGATGATCATGGATGATTACTGTCATCTTCAGGAAATTACCATTCCTTACCCTCATCACGATGCCCTCGCTACGGAACTCCAGTCTCTTCATCAAGGAGGTTATGTTCATGGAGACATCCAGGACACAAATATTATGGTAAAAAAGGACTGCAGCCCTGGATTCATGTTGATGGATTTCGACTGGTCCAGAACGATAGGTGAAGCCCGATACCCAATGAATGTATATCGAGGAGAATGTCTCTGGAGACCTGATGGAGTGGAAGATGGACAGTTGATCATGCCCGAACATGATATGCAGATGTTGCACGCCATATTTCTGGAAGGCACCTTTGTTTGAACTAGTACGGTTGACCAGTATTGATTTTACTGGATTTGTATTACATTCCATAGATTACTTATCTGTATTTTTTAACTTGATGCATTAATGGCTGAGATATGTATCTTGAGGCTGGTTCCCTAGACCAGTCTATCGATGCACGTGAACGACATTGTGCCACCACCAACTCGGAAGCGTGCAAAGGGGAGGACACCCAGTACCATCATGGCCCCATCTATTAGTTGTCCTACTACAGCTTCTTCCCCAAACTCTGAGCTTCTGCCTTCCTCCAAAGCTCTCGCAACTACAACTACTTCTATATCCACAGCTGTTTTAGGCAAGATACCCCCGCCAGGACATGTATACTGTAAGTCTGAGGGGGATTTGCGAGTGCAAAAGAGGTGTGGGGACCGCTTGTAGGATATTGGTGCACTGTAGAGTTTAGCTTTTTAGTGAATGTTATGCGGTAGAGAACGTGATGAGTCTGGGATGAAAGATATAGCGATTGTTGCAAATTTGCGAAAACGGTGGAGCGGGGGACCCCTAGGGAGGGGTTAGGTCATAGAGGTTGTTTGGCGGTGTTTGGAGTGCAGGCAGGGCATTAGGTAGAGTTCCGGCAGCAGTAGAAGGCATCACTTCATTGTAGAGTCCAGCCCACGCATATAGCAGAGCCCACTCCAACTGGTGAACAGAGCGAGAGTGTCCCAATTTCTTCCCTTTCTTTTCATTTTCAAGAGCATAGAGCAGAGCACCGAGCATAGAGCATAGAGCATAGAGCAGAACCAGAGCAATAGAGTCAAACCAAGCCCAGAGAATGTCGCACCTCGTGTCAGAACACGAGGAGAATGCACCAAGCATAGCCTTCAACAAGTATAAAAACCCGGTTCTTTCACTAACACCCTCAACCACAGTCAAACTGAATCCCCCACGAGAACCACCACCTAGAGACAAGAAAGGACACTTTATAAAGAAAACAGCCAGTTACATCAAACTCTCCAATACCACATTCCCATCCTCAGATTCATCGCCCTTAGACACTCCAGAAATCAACCAACGAGCGCTAGAACACGAACACGAGGAATCAGAACACGAGGTCATACAGCAGCTAGCAGATGACGAAGAGTCCTTACCAGGAGCACCAGACCCCTCCACGTCAATCTTCCACCCTCAGTCTCCTAAACACATACCAGTCGTCGCCCTCCCACCCGTACTGAATAAACCAGCCAAGGTCATGACGGGCGTACCATTACCCGCACTGTTCCATGGGAAAGAAAGTGAAAATGCGCAAAACTTCCTGCGAAGCACGGAAGCATACTTTCTAGTTAACCAGATCGCAGACAAAGCCGTCAAAGTAGCACTATTTGCTGCATTAATCTCAGCAGGATCACAAGCGGACCACTGGTGGACGAACCTCGACGCACAACATAAGGCAACATGGAGAAACGTTAAAGCAGCCTTCGAAACAAAGTGGCCGGCAATAACAGTAGCAGGAAAAACTCAACTCGAATATCAGAAAGAGTTATTAGCATTACAGTTGAAAGAGGAAGATGTAGGAGAACGCCTCACATTAGCCAAAATCACCACCTGGTCCCACATCCACTTCCATAACCAGCTCACGACATTAGTACAAGATGCAGGCGTAGCAAATGCACCAGTTCTAATACACCAGGTCCGAGATGTGCTCCCGCGAGTTCTACGAGACCTCACAACACCTGCGCCAGCCGACTGGAATATGTTCTTATCGGAAATCGCAGGTGTCAATGTGGATATCCTGCAAGACAAGGCTAAACGTGAGAAAGAGAGAAAAGAAGTAGAAAGATCGCAAAACGCGCGCATTGCGCGTCTAGAAAGCCAGAGGAACGACCCAGTAGAAGTGCTACGCCTACAGATGCAGCAGGCAACACTTGGAACGAATAATCCTATGAGAACAATGGGAGCAATGATGCTGCAGACGAGAGTAAACACAGGAAGTCCTACCATGCAACAAACGCAGGTCACCAGAAGACAAGTACGCTACATGGCAGCCGGTCAAATGCAGCCAGGACAAAGAGCAGTACGAAATGCACCTACACAAGAAGAACAAGACCTCTTAAGAGCTCGCATCAACGAGCTGCCGCAGCATGTAGACTCAGACGTGGGTCAAGCAGCCTACAACGAGCAACGGAGACAATGGGCAGTAAGATGGGGAGAAAGAGCAAGGTGCATGGAGAACACACCATTCCCACTAACGCCGGGCACAGCGCAAATATGCTCTGGAGAGTGCTTCCGGTGCAGAGTGCACGGACACATAAGCCCAGAGTGCCAGTTACCACCCGATGCGCAGCTGCCGAAGAACGAAACAATATAGTGAGGGATATGTACCAGAACGCTAGGAGCATTCAATAGAGCAATGGCTCCGCAAGTTAACTATGTGTTTGAAGAAGTCTTCACACCAGAGGTAGCAGAGCAGGGAAAAGGCCAAGGGTCATTGGCATAGAGGACAGCCGAACGACCCTAACGCGCACAATACCTCAGTTCAAGGAACAATCAGTCCTCGCGTGCCAAGAGGAGGCACACAAGGACAAGCATCACACCTCCGTCGAGAATCCAAGTCATACAGAATATGTCGCTATGCAGTCTCAATCTAGTGAACAATATGACATTGTTGAATTGTACTTGACAGACAATGAGGAAACCCACCGTAAATGCCAACTGTTCATGCAGTACGTCTCGCTCAAGGGAGCACAAGGAGAAACTATATGAATCAAAGCACTCTTCGACGAGGGCGCCATGGTCAACGCCATGTGCGCAACAGAATTCGAGCTAATAAAACATCGGTTAGGAAGTTGGGGAGCGTCAACAAAAAGATTACGCATGGCGAACAGCACAATAGTACCCTCCAGAGCCGTATGGAGAGGTGAAGTCATAATAGGAGTCAAGATGCAAGGAGAGTTTGAAGTATTCGAAAGTGGAGGAGGATGGAGATTCCTGTTCGGAAAACCGCTACTGCACATGTTTTGGGCGATACATGAATACGAAACCGACGTAGTACATATAACAGGAGAGGGAGGGTCGAAGATGATCTATAATCAAAGTCAAGCAGAGGACACGGCACAGAGAGAAGAGAAGATCCCTACAGGAACACACATCCCAATCTGCGTCACATCAGATGACAAAGATGAAACTGCAGTCTTCACGAGGACGACGAATCCGACAAACCCGAAACGAGTAGCATATGTCATGAAGGCAGTACAGTATGGGAAGGAACTGACAGAGGAAGAACGCAAACGAGTCGAAAGCTTAGTAGAAAGATATGCAGATATATTTGCGTGCTCACTTTCAGAAGTCCTCCCAATCCCAGGAGCTCAACATCGGCTGAACATACCAGAAAACGCCATGTTCAACTTACACATTCGTCAACGAGCCCTCACACCACCGCAAGCCAAGTTCCTACATGGCTGAATCGACGAAATATTGGCAGCAGGGATAATCGAGAAAGCGCCAGTGGAACGGGTCAAATGCTGCGCCACTACAGTGTTAGCGCAGAAGGCACATGAACAAGGCAGACTTACGCTGGAAGAGCTACAATACAAAGTCAATGAACAATACGCGAAACACAGACAGCAGCCAGCATTTACCTTACCGGAATGTGAAGTCCAAGAAGCACCTCGAGAAGTAGCAGACGATAAGCCGCAGAAATGGAGAATCTGTCAGAACTTTAATGAAGTTAACAGACATACCGTGATAGCGCCAATGCCACAAGGGGACATACGAGCCAAACAATTAAGGCTAAGTGGTCATAAGTACGTGTCAGTATTTTATTTTGCGTCCGGGTTCTATGCTGTCGAAGTTCCAGAAGAGTCCAGGCCTTACACGGCCTTCTATGTAGAAGGACGCGGTTATTTTTGGTATAAGCGCATGCCGATGGGACTCACTGGAGCGCCCACCACGTTCTGCGAAGTAACAGCCACCCATTTACATGACTTAATCGCCGATACAACCATGGAAATCTTCATAGACAATGGAGGAAGTGCAGGCGATACATTCGACGACATGTTTGAGAAACTAGAGCGCATTTTTCAATGTTGCAGAGACCAGAAATTATCATTATCACCTACGAAATGTCGACTTTTCATGTCAGAAACAACTTTCACAGGAGCAACGGTAGGTCCGAAAGGAATTCAACCTGATCTAGAAAAACTAACTGCTATCGTAAACTGGGAAAGGCCAGCAGACACACGTAACTTAGAGTCATTTTTAGGACTAACCAGTCATTTTAGGGACTTAGTGCTTGGATACGCAAAATGAGAAGGACCATCGCGCAACCTAATAAAAGAAGCACCGTTAATGCATCCATATACCAAAAATACGTATCGACACATCTTAAGAGGCCACAAACTCGACGACAAGTGGACGCAAGAGCATACCAAAGCATTCCTAGACCTGAAAGCCGCGTTAGTAACATGCCCGATCCTACAAGCACCAAAGTACGACAGATCACCATTCGTTGTCACATCAGACGGTTGCCAGGAAGGATTAGCGGCAGTACTGTCTCAACGGACACGTATGCAACAACCATCGGGAAAATGGATAGAGCGCCTACTACGCATTGCGTTTGCGTCAAAATGGACATCAACCACAGAACAAAAGTACAAACCTTTTATATTGGAGTTCATGGTGTTGAAGTTCAGACTGGACAAGTTTTCAGATGTCGTATGGGGCTTCCCGATAGAAATTGAGACTGATTGTCAAGCTCTAAGGGACATATTACTAAGTGACCATCTCAATGCGGCACATGCTCGATGGCGGGACGGAATCTTAGCGCACAATATAATAGATGTGCGACACGTACCAGGTAAGCTAAACGTCATAGCAGATGGCCTTAGTAGGCAATGGGAGGGTCAGCCGCGGGATGCAGGACTACGAGATGGGAGTACTTGGACAGTCAGTGAGGACTGGGAAACGGAAACAGGTTTGATTAATGATATTCTACTAACCTCTACGATAGACGAACAAATGGTGAAAAGTCTCCTCAAACATTTTACTAACGAACCAATTTTCCTAGAAGTTATAGAGTCAATAGCACAGGTCAACTCAAACAAGCCATTAAGAGATCGTAAATGTGCGCACCATCGAGCATCGGAGTACCTAATTGAAAACGGGAAACTATGGAGGTTGCCCGGAGGAATGACAGTTAGAGCTTGAAGCAGGACAGAGTGTGTTACCCAGGAAGAAGCTGAGCAAATGGCAACAACGCAACATGAACAGATGGGACATTGGGGGAGAGACACCATCAAAATAGCACTCATGGACCAAATATGCAGCCCCAAACTCGACGCATTGATCATGAAAGCTATAACAAATTGCGCTAAGTGTAAAAACTTCGGATCACAACATTTGCACTCACTATTAGAACCTATAATGCACAGACATCCTTTCGAGCTCCTCGTTGGCGACTACCTAACACTTCCCAAAGCCCAAGGATACAACACTTTAGGCGTCTACTTGGACATGTTCTCGCAGCATGTATGGGTCTTCAAATATAAATCCTCCGGTACAGCACGCACAATGATAGACAGCATATTGCAAATCTTCCAGAACTTTACGTCATCGGAAACATTCATGAGCGACGGAGGGAAGCACTTTAATAACACGGAAGTTCGAGAATATTGTGCTAAGTGGTCATGTAAAACACACGTCGTAGCAGCTTACTCACCATGGGTCAATGGACTTGTAGAAGGCACAAACAAAATCCTATTGCACGTACTCAAGCGTCTATGCGCCCCAAACCTGGGCGAAGATGAATACGAAGCAATATCGTGGGACACCTTGCCAAATAGTTGGCCAAAGCACCTAGAGGAAGCAGTCGCGGCCTTGAATTATAGAATCTTGCCGGTGTAGAGACTCATGCCTCTCATGGCATGATATGGCAGTTTCCACTAAGGGAGTATACAGCACCAACTTGCAGCACCACTCTGTGTACTGTCCACAGCAATTCCTATATGAGGCGCAGCTTTCCCGCGCAACGCGCGCCATGCGCACACCATTCCCGTGCTTCGCGATGTATATGCGCGCGCGCGTTCCCGCGCTTGCGTGCCCTATAGCGCCAGCCATCCAGATGCATCCATCCACTGTCCACCAAGCTCCCTAGTGCGTATATTTCCATTTCCTTTATTAGCATAGTGTTCCACCTTTATTTTTATCATGGACTCTCACCCATATATATCCTTACATACCTACTCGGTAGCACTTCGGCTCTGCATGACCGCGCTTAGGCGCACTATATAAGCGCCAGCAGTACATACTATTACTTACCTTACTTTTACCTCCCAATTACTAGTTATCACTTACTTACTACTTAGCAGAATATAGTAGAAGTCTATTTGTCTATACTTCGCATCTCCCTTCTCTTTTCTTGCATTATATTATCACTTGAGTCTAGTCTTTATCATTTTCCGCATACGCGCGCGCGCTTTCCCGCGCTTCGCGCTAATACGCGCGCGTGTTCCCGCGCCTTGCGCGCACCTGCGCTTTCTCGCGCTTCGCTGAAGCGCGTACCTCTAGATCTTGGCTGCACTCGCTTCCCCTTTAGGGTCAAACGCACTTGTCTCCTCAAGTAACGCAGGCTAGGCAACGCACGACCTTCAACTATTATAGATACAGCTAGGAGCATTATTTGTTCCTCTCTGTATTGTTGTTTCTACACCGGCTCTGAAGTTCTCGCCAAAAGAACTTTTGCTGGGACAGGTGATCAATACTCCAAGGACAGACATAGCTAACAGCGCGTCAGCACTACAAATATCAGATGCCAACATACACATGGCGTACGTGGCACAGCAATGCCTAGACAGATACGAAGCTACGGTACAGCACGCTATCAAGAGGAAAGCGGCATTCGACAAATGTGTACTATCACGCTCACCAAGGGAAGTGATCTTTATGAAAGGACAACTCGTTCAATTTTATTATAGCAGTGCGCACAACACACTCGAAGCAAAACGAAAACTATTGCCGAAATGGTCACATCCTCATCGGATTACTGAAAGGATACGCAATTCGTACCGTTTGGAGACCATACAAGGAGAACCGCTATCAAGCGAGTTCCACGCAAGATGGTTGAGAGCGTTTACACCGAGGGAGGGCACGAAGTTGTGGGAAGAGCAGAAAGAAAAAGAAGCACAATTAGTGCAAGAAGAAGAAAACGTCCAAGTCGATGAAATTCAGAATGAAGAGCAGCAGATAGACGAAGAAGAGAGCGAGAACGAAGATGAAGATAAAAATGAAAACGAAGATATAAACGACATAGAAAGGTGTGACACGGTCGTCGCCGTTTTTAAGGGGGGCACATGGAGCGGGGGACCCCTAGGGAGGGGTTAGGTCATAGAGGTTGTTTGGCGGTGTTTGGAGTGCAGGCAGGGCATTAGGTAGAGTTCCGGCAGCAGTAGAAGGCATCACTTCGTTGTAGAGTCCAGCCCACGCATATAGCAGAGCCCACTCCAACGGTTGCAATGAGTCCCTATTTAGATGTCATTGAAATGTTGCCTGAAATGACAAGGCAATGCTGATTACGCGTTGAAATGGTAAGATAATACTTATGACTGAGTTTCAAATTACATCATGGATGTGCCCTTCCCATTATCATTCCATCAGCACCAGCAGTGATCTTTTTCCAGTTTCTCCATCCTTCAGGTCTCTGTATATAATCCTGTGTTGGTTCTATCATCAAGAATGGCCCCCAACCACACAAGGTTCTGCAACTTATGCGGTCAGGACATCAAGCCGCGAGGTTGGACTACTCATCGGAAAGCTTGTGAGACAAATGCAGACAAGCGGCACCGTGATCAGGCCATTGTAGATGCAATTTGGCAGGAAAAAGGTGTGTTTGATTGTATGCCCAATTTCAAAGCTAATGATTAGTATTCCAGCACTGAACGAATCTGTGCTTGATGGACAATGGACGGCTCAACCTAGCTCACACACCAAGTATGTTTTCTATCATTTCAATGTTTGTCTTTTTTACTCATCTGTCCCTAGTCGAGGCGAGAGATTACCAGCATGATATCGCACATGACTTTGATGTGGACTTCAGCTTGACTGGTGAGTCTATTAGTACATATCTCATTGATAATCAATTTCTGGATCACTATTACTGTAACTATGATCAATAATGCTATTGATTTTTCAGACCATTTTGAGCCTGAACCTATGGACGCTTCAGCACCACCCACCTATTCACTCGATGACATCAAGGCGCAAATCTATCCCTTCAACAATTTTCATCATTGTCCTGCAACATCTTCAGCTTACACCACTCCCAATAACCACCCTTGGTGCCCATTTCAATCTCGACTTGAATTTGAAGTAGCCGAGCTTGCTCTTGAGGTCGGATTGAACAACAAACAAATGGACTGTCTCATCAACATTTGCCATCAATGTTCTCTCAGAAAGGATAGTTTTATGCTGAAGAACCATAAAGACATTCACGGCAAGTGGGAAGCAGCGTCCCATCGGATCACAAAGGTGATTCCATTCATTTTTTGCTGTATGGACTCCGAATTTGACCTTTCTCGAAGCGCAGTTCATGAAAGATGTGATCTCAGTCCCCTACGACAGCAAGATGCAGGAATTCAATGTATACTACAGAGATCTTTGGGATCTCGCTACTGACCTACTTCGGGACCCTAACCTCTTCCCTCACTTCCAGTTCGACGCACAACACTTATCGAAGTTTGATGGGCAAACCTTCGTCTGCTTTGTAGATGAACCTTTCACTGTGGAAGACTTTTGGAATGTGCAAGTATGTATCCTGTAGTTTCAATCCTTGTTGTATGTATGTGAAACATTGTGCATTTGTAGTCGCAACTACCACAAGATGCAAAGCCACTAGCTTTCATCCTATACACCGATAAAACAAGATTATCGTCATTCGGTACTGCGAAAGGATACCCCAGTTGTCGCAAGCTTAGCAAATCTACCTACTGATATTCGGAACGGATGAGGTGTAGGTAGTGGTTACATTGTAGGATGGCTGCCAATTGTATGTCCCAATGTTTGTCTCATTGTCGGTGCTGATGGTGGGGTTGTATTGTATTAGGTGATGGAAGATAAAGAGCATTCTGGAAAGTCAAGCTGGGTCAACTTCAAAAATGCAGTCTGGCATGAGTCATTCGCGAAAATCACCTCTTCGTTGGCATCGAAATCAAGGACAGAACAATGGTACCCCTGCCTAGATGGCATTGATCGGTGGTTCTTCCTTTGTCTACTTATTTTGTCAGCTGATTATGAGGAACAGCAAGTACTATCATTCTACATCATGTTTTTCCTAACGATAATTTACAGGTGCGTTATGTCACTTACTCGAGGGGTCATGAGCCTTTGGCCATGTCCTATCTGTCTCATTCCTCGAGACGAGCTTTGGGATACGTCAAAACAATATACCCGCCGAATTGCCGACACATTGCGGGATATTGTACTGGCTGCACAGGAAATGGACACCCATGAAGAACAAGAAGAGCTTCTCAAACAACATGGACTTCGTAATGTTACTGTGAGTTTTGTGTCTACTATTTGCGACGCTCTTAGATTAACTTATTTTTAGAATTCATTCTGGGCCATCCAATATTCAGATGTACATCGAGCGCTATCGCATGACCGGTGTCACTACAACCATGGTGGTCTTTGGTCTCGTCATTACTGGGTCAAGCTGCAAAAGCACTTGGCAAGCCTTGGAAGGGCAAAGTAGCCCAAGTTGATAAGAAGTGCGTCTCTTTCCCTCAATTATGCCAATATCTAACATGTCATCCTCTTCTACTATGTCATCAGTTTTGCAGCATTTCCCCAATGGCGAAATTTGAAGCATCTGAACCAAGTAATGAGTATTATGTTTGCAGACAGCTCCATCCATGAAGATATATCAAAGGTTCATAGTTATTATTTTGCGCAACTATCTCGCTAACACATTATTTCACTACAGATGATAATATATGCTATGCACAACATCCTAACAGAGGAAGCCTCTCCACTTGGGTACCTTCTAGTTCGCTGTGTACGCCTTTACCTCGAGGTCGACATGTACGCTGCCTTCGAGGTTCACACAACAAATACCATCAGCGAGGGCAGAAGTGCCGTTCAAGCCCTAGCGGCATTCATGAAAGTATGTCTTAGAACTCTCTACTTTAGCAAATGAATTGACAGTATTGTAGCAATATATCACAGCAACAGAGGAGGATGATGAAGATTGGAATTTGTCAAAACTCCACATGATCATGCATCTATTTGATGATATAGAGGCCAAAGGGGTCACAAGGAACTATAATACGAAGCCAAATGAGCAAATGCATGGGCCATTGAAGGATTGGTACCAGCGCTGGACAAACTTCAAGAACGTCACAGAACAGGTGAGTAATACAAGGCAACTTTCGCATTTATCTACTCATGGGACATCATAATTACAGATTCTTCATATAGACCACTGGCTACTCATTGCGGATGATATCCGTTGTCAAATCTTTAACTTGGATGAATATGTAATATCACAACACCAAGCAAACAACATCGACAAAGATGCCGACGAAGATGATCCTGACTCCAAGGTATTGACGAACCCCATAAGACATGTTTTTGACCCTTTGGATGGGTCTATGCATGTGAAATTCGGGTCGAGGGAAGCTCCACAGACCTTTGGTCTCATTGAGAATTCCCACAAGGATGACATCGCGTTTTCCAACTTCCATGTTAAGCTGAACTCATTTTTAAATGTATTTCTACCTGCAAGCAACATACCCCTACCAGATGGGAAGAGAATCCATCTCTTATCAACTCACACAGTAAGTTTGTTCAATTTAGTAGTAGCCCTTACCGCGCTAATCACACGAGACAGATCACGACATGTCGACTGTTGCATGTCAACTATGAGTCAATGGTGGACTGGCAACAATATACCGATTACCTTCGGTGCAATCCAAAGTTCTTTAATGCACCACGTTTCGATTGCGTGTTCATCCAGACCAACCAAAAGGTCATCTTTGGACACCTGCTCTTGCTTTTCGAGTGCCCAGTTGGAGACAATGTATTTCCACTTGCTCTCATCCACCCGTATGACGCTCCCATAGGTGTACAACTTCAAAAAGACAAGCATCTTAACCTTCTTAGAGTTCGAGCAAAACTGCGGGCACAGGCAGAGTTTTTCTCCACCAGGTCTATCATCCGTGGGGCACTTCTAGTGCATGACGAAAACCTCGATTACTTTGTTGTCGATACAGTTGACACAGATATGTTCCTTCATGTGAAGGAAATGCATCTGCAGGCAGGGCATGTGGTGCGCATTTGACTGGTGAGTAGCATCTCTTTGACATGTCTGATTTGTATTGATACATAGCTACTAGGCGTCGTTATGATATCTATGCTGCTTGGCTACTAACTATTTGATTTATGTGATACTAGGGATGATGCGGATAGGTCTGGTACCGTCCTACATGATTCATTGTCGATTAGGGACAATATATACAAGCACAACACAGATGGGTGAGTTCTGGATCGTCACAGCCTGTCATTGTCACATAATGCCTCACCTTCGTTTAGCTTGCAAGAACTTGCGTTCACACCATGTCATGTGTATGGATGGGTGAGTCCTGAATCACAGCCTGTCATTGTCACATAATGCCTCACCTTCATTTAGCTCACAAGAACTTGTGTTCACATTATGTCATGTGTTCATCCCTAAACAAGGAGACCAGCAAAATTTCAAGGAGGGTGGATCATTCCAATGGGACCATACCTTCATTGTGATGGCGGTGCTTGATATGTGTACATTCGCGCATGTTTTATTACTCATGGTGGGTACTTCAACGCTTACAACTGATGGATCACTGACCAATATGTCTTGATATAATAACAAGGTTTCGGTTACATCTATGAACATGTAAAGTTGCTGCAAGCAGTATTACGTCGAGCAAACACGAGGTGATAGCGCAGTATCATTTAAAGTGTTGCAGTGATACTAATTGTGTATTCTCGCCCCCTCATTCAACAAAACTCTTCTCCAAAGCCTTCTGTTTGGCAAACATGTCGCACATCATGCAGTCACACTCACACTCAGACACAGACAGTGACTCTGATGGCCAGGGCGGCAATCCTACTCATATCTCTATTCTAGCCCCCAGCGCTTCTAAAGGGGAGCTTCTAGAGGTAAGATATGATCTGTCTGTTAGCGCTACTTTCTAACTTGATTTGTTTCAGGTGCTTAAAACACTGCAGGTTCAAATGCAGCATCTTCAAGACGAGAACAAGAGCATCAAGGAGGAGAATAAGACTTTGCATGCTGAGAAGCCAAAACGAAAACGGCATGTGGACACACAGCATGAACTTAGCGTTCATGAGGATACTATCACCATCTATGCCCGTAAGTATGGCATGATGATGGAGATGTTTCCTAGTAGCGACCTTCTCAACAAGAAACTCCTGGAAGCTCCCACTCCATTCGATAGCCCCGACCGATACAAGACTGCGGCAATGCAGGACTCTGCATTCTTACACGAGCTTTATCATCATTTTCACGAATCGTTGCACAAGATAATGGAAAGCTCGTATTTCAGCAATATGGTATGTAGCTTGTTATTAGAGTTACCATGTTGAATCACTAATGCAGCAATATTAGGTACTGAAATGTATTCCTGATGCTCGCGCCAATGAAATCAAGAAACTTTGTGGCGTTGCTGGTGATATTTTCAACCTTCCCTCAAAGTATTTCACCAGCACCAGCTTCGAGAGAGCCACCATTCCCGAAATCCAACAGTTACTTGGTGTTTCGTCTGCTGCAAACCAGACATACAAGACTTTCCCGCCAATCTTGTTTCCAAGGTTGAAGGAAGATACGTCGCTGAAGACAGTGTTCAGGAACTGGGAGCTACTAGCCCAGGTAAGTCTTATCACTATTGTGTTGATGCTTTATCTTACTGAATGTAATATGATTACTTAGGTTCTCAAAGCTTCGTTGCGTGGTGTTACCTCACTCCAACACAGGTCAAGTGGTGGCAGCACGCATACTAATGCTCTCAAATGGAGTGTTCATCAAATCACGCCAGGAGCGATAGCATGGGCGGCAGTTATTGTAAGTCAGCATTTCAGTCATTTACACCTCGAGACTCAGTCATTTGTCATGTATTGTTGCGACAGGCAATATTTCTACTCTTGCCAGACACTGAGTTCTTGAGCTCAGGCCTCGGGAAGAAGTCAAACATCAATTACAAGACCTTGTTTTACAACTACAAGAAGGTTCTTGTTTCGAAATGGACCACCAGGCATGTCACCTTGATCGTCGCCAACATCAACAATTATGTCTTCGAGGCTGCGAAAGGACCTTCTGTTGACCCATCAGCCAAACAAGATCATGCGAGTGCCATCAATCGTGCACTTGCGGCGCTGGATATGGACAGCAGCGAATCGGACCATGAATCTGATGCTTCAGCTCAAATATCTGCTGCTCTTTTGGTTGATAATCCACCTTCCATTGTTTCTGCCACCCAAAGTCCAAGTGCCATTGATGCAAGGCCCGACTTCAATCATTCCCAACCTGAAGCATCATCTGATATTGTAATATGTGATGCACCGGTTGCTGATGTTGGTGCACAAGTTGTCGAGGAAAGCACACAGAATGTTGGAGATAGTGTCAGCGCACGAGGGTGGACAAAAACTAGAGGGTCCAGAAAGAAAGCAGCTCCGCAAGCTGCAGTTTCTCACACAACTCAGTCTCGCAAATAGTTTCTGCATCAATGTTATCCTGTCGTCCTTCGAATCGGTGTTCCATTCCTGCACTTATTATGTTTCTCTTAGGCTCATTCTATTGCTTCTTAGCACTATTTTACATTGTACTAGGGGATCAGGCACATTTAAATTTTTGAAATACCGACACGGCCTCCAATTTAAATAGTACCCAAATTCAGTTAAACATTTCTCCTTTTCTCTCCCACTATTCCAATGTTGCTTGAAAACCTTTGCTCCATCATTGACTTTTCATGACAACCAAATTAACATCAGATGCTCCTCACTTCAATTTGATCGCAATCTCACTTCAACCTGCTCTCCCGCTTTAGATTCATTGAAACGCTATCACACAATGTTTAAATTTCATTGACAAGGTATTGATTTTCTTGCACCCTGTTGTCACTTAAACAGACTCGGAATCCAATGATATCATTGCAACGTTCAGCAACCACCTTGCACAAGAAGGGTAAGTAATTTTTTTATTCATCAATTTGGCTGCTGACAACATAATAGATCTCTCTTCCAACCCTCATGCTCTCCGTTGTCTACAGACCACTTGCAAGCATGCCAAGCGTACCCTTTCATCAGCAACCCAGACTGCCATCGAGATTGACTGCTCCCCTCAGTCATGCCCTTTTCGAGGAGCTGTGCATGGACCTGTTCCGCAGCATGCTCGAGCCTGTCGAGAAGGTCCTCTGGGACTCCTAAGATTGACAAGGCTAACATTCATGAAATCGTCCTTATTGGCGGTGTAGAGACTCATGCCTCTCATGGCGTGACATGGCAGTTTCCACCAAGGAGTGCATAGCACAAACTTGTAGCGTCACTCTGTGCGCTACCCACAGCTATCCCTATACAAGGCGCAGCTTTCCCACGCAATGCGCACCATGTGCGCACCATTCCCGTGCTTCATGATGTATACGCGCACGCGCGTTCCCATGCTTGAGCACCCTATAGCCCCAGCCATCCAGAAGCATCCATCCACTGTCCACCAAGCCCTCTAGTGCGTATATTTCCATTTCTTTTATTAGCATATCATTCCACCTCTATTTTTATAATGGACCCTTACTTATATATATCTTTACATACCTACTCAGTAGCACTTCGGCTCCGCATGACCATGCTTAGGTGCGCTATATAAGTGCCAGCAGTACATACTACGAGAGGGGGTTTTTCACTTACTTTTCACTTACTTTCCCTTTAACTTACTAGTTACCACCCACCATTTTACTTAGCAGAACATAGTAGAAGTCTATTTGTCTACACTTTGCATCTCTCTTCTCTTATATTGCATCATACTAGCACTTGAGTCTAACTTCTCTATTATTTCTGCATACGCGCGCGTATTCCCGCACCTTGCATGCACCTGCGCTTTCTCGTGCTTTGCTTCAGCACACACTTCTAGATCCTTGCTGCACTCGCTTCCCCTAGAATCGAACACACTTGTCGTCTCAAGAATAGCAGACTAGGCAACGCGCGACCTCACAACATTTATAGATACAGCTAGGAGCCTCTTTTGTTCCTCGTTGTATTGTTGTTTCTACAGCAGTTCCATGTATATCCCCCATATTGTCAAACTTGTGTCTGACTTCTTCAACGACAAGGAACCCAACAAGAGCATCAACCCTGGCAAGGCCATTGCATACGGTGCTGCCATTCAGGCTGCCATTCTTTTCGGCAACACCTCTGAGAAGACCCAGGACCTCTTACTTCTTGATGTCATTCCTCTATCGCTTGGTATTGAGACTGCCAGTGGTGACATGACCGCCCTCATCAAATGCAACACCACCGTCCCCACTGGTGTCACATCTGCATCACTCCAGGTCCATTCCAGGATCCAGTGGACCTGCAAAGCCCAACTTTCATCATTTGAGGGCCTGTTACAAGTAACATCGGCTACATGGCCCCCCTATCATTTTTCCCCTTCGTCCTCGCCCTCGTATGCCTCCGGCTCGTACTTCTCTACCGACTATCCGTTGACCAGATCCTCAGGACCGTTCCTGTCCCTCATCCCCCTCCTATCGCACCAACGTGCGCACGTGCCTTCGGGCTATGACTCGTTCTGACTCGTGCCACCAATGTGGCTTTCCTTATCTTGTCTTATCTTTCCTCTGACTCATGCGTGCTGCACATTGTATCATTTACCATTGGCTCGTTCCAACGTTTCTCGGTCTCATTCCGCATTCGACCTCACATCACTAATCAGGCTCTGCTACCAGCGTACCTATACCCTTTCTGTTTCCCCTTTGCCCTTACCTACAGTACGGTAGCCTTGCCCTTAACCCTTTCCACTTAGTACAAGTAGTCGGTCACTCTGTACTAGATTCCCTAACTTGAATCTACTCAATCTTCCCTCAAACATACTTCCCTCTGAAGCCCCCTCAGCTTCAGTCTCTAGTATCTTTTCTTAGGTGCTCATCGCGCCTAAGTCTACCTCGATCGACCACCTCATCGTTCGGACAAGACTGTCCTTACTTTGAGAACGTCAGTGACTTTGAAGACATCCGTCTTAGAAGTCATGTGACACGCGCGTCTCTGATATCTGCCGACTCAATGTCGCCAGTCTCAGTCGCTACACCGGACCCTTCCGGTTACGTCACAAACGTTAGTGGACAACGCCCCTCTTAGGGCTCCGCATAACAGATCTATTTGAGTGCGTAACAAAAGATTCAAGTTACCTTTTTGCGCCCTGCCATCCGCACGGCCCATTAACCGACAGACACCACGACTACCTGGATCCCGAAGTACCCTTGGGAACGCAATCCCAACACTCCAGACTCCGAAGAAGAAGAATCGGAAGAAGACCACACGTCCTCCGACGAGTTTCCCGACGAACAACCGTATGGCAACCTCAACTCGAACCCTGGAACAAGAATGTCCGGAGGCCCCACCCAACAACCGACAGTGGTCATATCCAGGCCTGAACTAAAGGCTGGAGTACCACAGAACTATGATGGAAGCATCGATGATTCCGAGCGCTGGATGTACTCGGTGGAGACATACTTCCTCATCAACCCGACGATCTACAACTCCGACCAAACCAAGGTCGCTGTTGCACTCCAGTATATGAATGATGGAGACGCCCGCGTCTGGGCCGACACCTTCTACCGAACAGCCTTCGACAAACCTACCGTCGACTTCGGTACCTGGAAGGACTTCAAGAAGGCTTTCATCGAATCCTTCCACCCGATCGACCGGATGACCGAGGCTCTAACCAAGCTTCACGGTTTGAGTCAAACCGGCGACATGATGCCCTACATCGCGACGTTCAAAACCCTGTCGTCCACTGCTAGTCTCAAGCAGGACGTCGCCCTCATCCACTTCTTCGAACGAGGGTTGAAACCAGGACTTCGAACCGCCATCTACGGGAAGGAGGTCGTCCCCACCACCATCGACAAATGGTACACTGCCGCGACACAGTTGGAAGCCAACTACAAGCGATCAAGAGCAGTTGTGTCAAACAACAGATCGGTACGCCCTTCCGGCCACCAGCACGTCCCCAAGCCTCAGGTCCGCCAACGCGATCCTGATGCTATGGACGTCGATCATTCCCTCACACCTGAGGAACAACAGAAGTGCTTCAATAAAGGCCTTTGCTTCAAATGCAAGGAGAAGGGCCATCGAGCAAACGACTCCCGGTTCCACCCGAAGGTGCGCCGAGGAGACAAGAACAATGAAGAAGACAAAGGCAAGAAGCCAAGCAAGTCTGGCGTCCGCCAGCTTGATGAGTCTTCTGACGAGGAAGACATGGAAGTCAACCTTGTCAAAAGAAAGGATTTTTAAAGAGAGGGCTTGTCGAATGGTCAATTCCCTCTATCTGCGCATTGTATACTAAAGCTGTTGGTAAATCCAATGAGTTTCATGTCCCGGTGACACTTTTCTCTTCTTGCAGTGCCAAAACCGTTCAGTCGACCGCCATCATCGACTCAGGGGCAGGTGGGACCTTCATTAGCTATGACTTTGTCAAGCGAAATGGGATCCGGACCCACCTACTCAAGAAACCCTTCCGGATCACCACAGTAGACGGGAGCCCGTCCTCGGCAGGACAGGTAACCCAATACTGCATGCTATTCATTCGTCTCGATCGGAGACTTATGTATGGAAAGTTCAACGTAACGAAACTTTCCAAGCATGATGATCTACTTTTTGGAAAACCTTGGCTTAGTGCCATGATGCCCAATATCGACTGGAAGGCCAACACGATCTCCCTGCCTGTGACCAATAGGTCAAAGGAGGTGGAGAGGGAACTCAACGCTTCTCGACGAGAAAGCAAGGCCAAGCCATATCTCTTTCGTGGAGAAAAGGCTGTCCTAGAAGAACTCGACGACGAGGATTTTTCACCCCTCAAACGACTCCCCGAAGGCACCCAACATTGCCTCGAAGAAATCAAGAAACGCAAGAAGCGTAACAAGAAGAAGACGGCGCCAATCATCGTGCCCTTTGAAGACACCGACTTCAACACCATGGACGATGTCTGGGTCGGACAGACCCATCTCACGGATAAAGTTGAGGAGATCTCCACTTATCCCCTCGCTGACAATGAAGTTCTAGTGGAATATGCTTCAGACGGATCATCCGTCCGGATCATCGAGAACATCTCTTTCGACACCCCGCTCACCAAGGACGGGACCTCGAAGAAAGAAATCCGGAAGGCTCTCCATAGACGAGCAAAACCTCTCCGGAACCTCTGGATCCTCGCTTCTCAGCAGGACTACACGAAGACCTCCAACAAAGCTCAAGAATTTGCTATGGAGGACGCGCAGGAGAAGAAGAAGAAATCATTTGAAGAACTGGTACCTTCCTATCTTCATGATTTTGCTGACATCTTCGCAAAGGATGGTCTGAACAAACTCCCTCCCTCACGACCGGGAGTAGACCACAAGATCGAAACAAAGGAAGGCTTCATTCCGAAGTCTTCTCGAGCCTACCTGCTCTCGCCAAAGGAAACCGACACTGTCAAAGCATTTTTGGACGAACACCTCGCCAAAGATTTCATCCAACCCTCGAAGTCTCCTCAAGCCACTGGATTCTTCTTTGTCGGCAAGAAGGACGGATCTCTCCGCCCCTGCCAGGACTATTGATACATCAACGAATGGACGATCAAGAACGCGTACCCACTCCCTTTGATACCACCCTTGCTTGCGAAACTCAACAAGGTGCAATGGTTCACAAAGGTCGATGTACGCTCAGGATACAACAATATCCTCATTCATCCTGACGATAGGTGGAAAGCCGCGTTCTCCACCTCATATGGGCTCTTTGAGCCCAAGGTAATGTTCTTTGGATTGTGCAATTCACCCGCTACCTTCCAAGCTTACATGAACCAGACGTTTTCAGAAGAATTGAACGAAGGATGGTTAATCGTCTATATGGACGACATCCTAATCTTTTCAGATAACCTGGACGAACACTGGCAGAGGACCCGCCGAGTGTTGGAGAAACTCTGCAAAGAGTCTCTCTTCCTCAAACCCGAGAAATGTACCTTCGACACTCAAGAAGTCAAGTACCTCGGTATGATCATTCGACCCGGACAGGTCACTATGGACACTGCCAAGCTGAAAGGCATCAGCGAATGGCAACAACCCTCTTCGGTCAAGGACGTGTGGTCTTTCCTGGGATTCTGCAACTTCTACCGTCATTTCATTCCCCACTATTCCGACATCGCACGCCCTCTCCTAGACCTAACCAAGAAGGAGGTCCCCTTCTCTTGGTCCGACTCCACCGAAGCTTCTTTCCAGCATCTGAAGAAGCTATTCACCACCGAACCGGTTCTGCGGAACCCCGATTCCTCGCGACAGTTTGCACTTGCAACTGACGCCTCGCTCTTCGCGACCGGAGCAGTCCTGCTCCAGACAGATAGCAATGGGGATTACCACCCCTGCGGCTATCTCTCCCAGTCCCTCAACGCGGCCGAACGGAACTACGAGATCTACGACCGGGAACTCCTCGCCATCATCCACGCCCTTCAGGCTTGGAGGCATTTCCTGGAAGGAAACCCCCATCCGGTCGTCGTTTTCACCGATCACAAGAACCTGATCTATTTCCGATCGGCACAACGACTCACCCGACGACAGGCCTGGTGGCACCTCACGCTCACCAACTTTGATCTGGAACTTCACCATGTTCCTGGAACAAAGCTCGCTGCACCGGATGCCTTGTCCCGCCGTCCGGACCACGCTATAGCTGGTCAGGATAACGAAGATCGTATCCTCCTCCCCGACGCCCTGTTCACCCGTCTTATTGACGCCAAACTCGCAGATGAGTTCCAACGACTCTCTGACGATCCCTCCGACCAGACTGTGAAAACAGCCTTGGACACTCTCTCCGGGGTGTGCGCACCCCCCATGAAGTCTGCACTTTCCGATTGGAGGTTCACCGATGGTGTTCTCTTCTATAAAGATCGTGCCTATGTTCCCCCCGACCTCCGGCATCGTGTGTTGTCTCTACATCACGATCACCCTACCGCCGGGCACCCCGGGCGTTCGGGTACCGAATGGAACGTCAAGAAATCCTACTGGTGGCCCGGAATGGGCTCCTTCATTAGGAAATATGTCGATGGCTGCGCCATGTGCCAGCAGATGAAGGTTAACACCCACCCCACAACACCTCCCCTCACCCCGATACCCTCCTCGGCCCTCCGGCCCTTCGCTCAGGTTTCGGTTGATTTAATCACCGATCTCCCCGAGAGCACCGGCTACGACTCTGTCATGGTCATGGTAGACCATGGGCTTACGAAGGGGGTAATTCTCTGCCCTTGCAGAAAAACCATCACAGCGGAAGGAGTAGCCGAACTTTTCTTCAAGAAAGTGTTCATGCGCTTCGGACTCTATGACAAGATCATCTCGGACCGAGGCCCCCAATCCGCCTCGAAGCTAGCAAAAGAGCTAGGACGACTCCTCGACTACCAAGTCGCACTTTCCACTGCCTACCACCCTCAGACAGATGGCCAGACCGAACGGCTCAACCAAGAGCTCAAAACCTACCTCCGGATCTACTGCCAGACGACTCCCTCCGAATGGGCAAAGCACTTGCCTATGGCCGAATTCGTTCATAACTCCCGACGACACTCCGCCAGAAATGCCTCTCCCTTCTACCTCATGATGGGCTATGAACTACGAGGCATCCCCCATCTCTTCCCCGACTCTACCCTACCAACCGCCGAAGACCGAGTCAAGTCACTCGCCAAGATCCGTGAAGAAGCCCTTGCATGCCACAGCCTCGCGCAGCAACGCATGGCTGATTGTTCCTATGGCCAGTGTTACAAGCCATGGAACGTTGGTGATAAGGTATGGCTATCTGCCACGAACCTAATCACCGGATTCCCTTCTAGGAAACTCGCCCCGAAACGATATGGACCCTTCCCAATCCAGAAGGTCCTCTCCCCCATCACGTTCCAGCTAAAGCTGCCTGCCAGCTGGCGTATCCACCCCACGTTCCATGCCTCGGAACTTTCCTCCTATCAGGAGACAGACGTGCATGGACCGAATTTCACTGAACCTCCTCCTGATCTTATCGATGGAGAGGAACACTACAAAGTGGAAGCTATCCTCCAACACAAGGGTACCGGATCGCATCGCCGGTACCTCGTGTCTTGGGTTGGCTATCCTGCCTCCAAACGAACGTGGCTCCCCGAAACAGAATTAAAGTCCGCAGCGGAGCTCCTGAAGGCGTATAAGAAGCGACTCAAGATCGCTTCAATCGCCATCTCATGTTGATCAACAAATGCCACTGCAACTTCTCCTACCGCCCTCACTACACGAGGGCTGACCCCACCGACGAACCCATCCACACCAACACCAAAACCTTCCATCGCCAACGAATCCGCAATCGCCACCGCCCCACAAAACCCAAACCCATCGACAAACAGAGACCTGTTACCCAATACCCCACCTACGCCACTACCCAAGGAAAGACGCTTCACTATGTCGGTCTCAGCGTCGTCTGTTTCCTCGCACTGATCCGCTACCTCTCATGCGTCTGCCTCCGACCGCAGCCAGCCAACGCGTGGCCATGATAGGCCCTCCCCCCCGGGATACACCGTCTTCCGACGACCATCCCTTCGCTCAGTTGTCCAAGATAGGCAACGGGCCTACTGGGAAGCAGTCATCTGCGACCCCCAGTATGCACTTCGACTCGACAACTATCTCAACCGCACCAACGACAACATAACCATGAACCTCGTCCAGGCCTTCAGGGCCACCGACGCCCTCACCGGCGATATCGCTAGGATCGACTTGGCTAGGGAGACTTCCCTATCCACTGTCTCGACCAGATATAACCAAGGCAAGATCAAGTGAGCCTTGCTAAATCTGTTTGAGCTCAGGAACTTCCATGCCGCTGTCATGGCCGTCGAGGAGGAGCGGGCATTTAATCCCCCTCCCGACCCGCTTGCAGTCGTCGAGCGTGCTGTCTATGACAGAGCTCCGACCCCCTTCCTTCCCCAACTACCCCGCTCTGAATCACCAGAGCATATCCCCAATGTCACCCAGCTGACCAACCCCGAAATCGACCGTCTCTACGAAGAATACGAATGCGAGCTCTATGCTCCACGTAACCCCTCCCCCACTCTTGATGTCGACACCATCTCTATCACCATCCCAGAGTTGGATGAGTGCTCTCCCGAACCACCTGTTCTCAACCCCGACGATTGGGTACCCACCGAGGTGGTCCCACACCTTTCTATTGGTTCTCCGGAACCTCTTCCCACTCCGCAACGCTGAAATCACCGTGCTCGTGCACGATCCATCCTGTCCCTAGGACTACCCCTCTCCCATGCGCATCGCCCGCGCACCCAGAACTTCACTAGGCACTATCCTCGCGAGAAAGCCCAGGAAGACGCCATCAACAACGCGCGTCGTGATGCCACTGAGACCACCCAGGTCTACCGCAGCAACATTGTCTGCCGCCAGTGTCGTGTCTTTGGACACAAACAGAAACACTGCGCACAATACTTCTGCCGCATTTGTGGGCAATTTGCCCCAAAACATCTCACTCCCTTCTGCCCTCGACTCAATGGCAGAAGGATCCTTCGCTGTGGAACCTCTTCTGACCGGTTCTACAGGGACATGCGCCAGCTTGAAGCCGCATATGACCAGGACGCTGCTCGCCTCGAGCAAGAACGTGAAGAGAATGCAATCGAAGCCGCCTCCTGGCTCGAAGACCTCGACTTCGACCCCGAGTGGTATAACAACCAGGACGACTATGTTCCCTTGGACGACAATTAAAGAGTTCGTGGAACTCTACCTTGAAACGGGGGTAATGTTACAAGTAACATCGGCTACATGGCCCCCCTATCATTTTTCCCCTTCGTCCTCGCCCTCGTATGCCTCCGGCTCGTACTTCTCTACCGACTATCTGTTGACCGGATCCTCGGGACCGTTCCTGTCCCTCATCCCCCTCCTATCGCACCAACGTGCGCACGTGCCTTCGGGCTATGACTCGTTCTGACTCGTGCCACCAATGTGGCTTTCCTTATCTTGTCTTATCTTTCCTCTGACTCATGCGTGCTGCACATTGTATCATTTACCGTTGGCTCGTTCCAACATTTCTCGGTCTCATTCCGCATTCAACCTCACATCACTAATCCGGCTCTGCTACCAGCGTACCTATACCCTTTCTGTTTCCCCTTTGCCCTTACCTACAGTACGGTAGCCTTGCCCTTAACCCTTTCCACTTAGTATAAGTAGTCGGTCACTCTGTACTAGATTCCCTAACTTGAATCTACTCAATCTTCCCTCAAACATACTTCCCTCTGAAGCCCCCTCAGCTTCAGTCTCTAGTATCTTTTCTTAGGTGCTCATCGCGCCTAAGTCTACCTCGATCGACCACCTCATCGTTCGGACAAGACTGTCCTTACTTTGAGAATGTCAGTGACTTTGAAGACATCCGTCTTAGAAGTCACGTGACACGCGTGTCTCTGATATCTGCCGACTCAATGTCACCAGTCTCAGTCGCTACACCGGACCCTTCCGGTTACGTCACGAACATTAGCGGACGACGCCCCTCTTAGGGCTCCGCATAACAGATCTATTTGAGTGCGTAACAGGGCCCACCCGGCATGCTTGGTTTCTATGAACTCCAGCTTCTTCTCCTTGTCTCCCTATGTCTCATCTCCCTCTCCAGCGCCATGTCTCACGATGGAAAGAGCTGAAGGAGAAAGACCTGCACAGTGCTGTGGGCGTCTGGGCAGTACATCAGGTATGTTTTATTCTGTTAATTGCTTGTCTTGCAGAATACTAATGATGGTCTCGATGTTAAGATCATATCAGACTTGGCACAGATGAGGACAAGCAGGACTAGTTAGATTCAGACTCGTTAGTATTTAATTTTGAATATCTGAATCCTGTTTAGCACCAGTTTGAATAAATTGAAATCTGTCTTGCAAAAACAATATTTCTATTACCATGCATTGACTGTCTATTTGAATGGAGTTGCAACAACTTCGCAATGACAGTTGCGACTCTCATGAAAATCATGATACAATGTCACAGTCTTGATTGTAATGACTCATCTATGATTGGCAGGCTATGGCAACTGAGCTTGCAACCATCATTTAAATGATCATGACAATGCTAACTCTATTATAGCAACATATTTAAAGACGCACCCTGCATTTGGGCATTGAAACCCGTTGCAAGGGGTTGAAATCTAAATTAAGAATTTCTGACAATTATACTGAAGATAATGAATGCGAGAGCGGGACTTCTGATACTGGATATTATTGCCTGTCAGTATGGACTGTACAGGGATGCTCAATTCTTAAATGACGTTGTCGTTTGCAAGCCAAACACACGCTAAGTGTCACCAAACCTGTCCTAAACGGGACTTGTACCTAACCCTTACGGCGCGCAGCGCCAATGCTTTCAGTCTTAAAGCACATCCTAAACCTCAGCAGTGCTCCTAATCTTCGTGGTTCGTATCCCTCCATAGGCCTAACCCACATCTAAACCTTTTTATGTAGAAATGCTAGCAATATATAATCAATCAATTCTATTTTTCAAGTGAGAGGTGCATTATATTCACAAACACTACATAGCACTGGATATACTCTATGGAAAGGGTCAGGAAAGGTTTAGGAATGTTAAGGATTAAGTCTTCTAAGGGTTAGGAACACGAGCCACGAAGATTAGGAGCACTGCTGAGGCTTAGGATGTGCTTTAAGACTGAAAGCATTGGCGCTGCGCGCCGTAAGGGTTAGGTACAAGTCCCGTTTAGGACAGGTTTGGCGACACTTAGCGTGTGTTTGGCTTGCAAACGACAACGACATTTAAGAATTGAGCATCCCTTACATGGGCTACTTATACTTTAGAATAGTAAGAGTCCTTATGGATGGCTAGGCCGAAATTAAAGCGAAAAACGGAGTCCGAAGAGAGAATTATCGCGTCCGAGAAGGTAGAGTATAAATAACGCGAAAGAGTACGAAAAATGAGCGAGTGGAGGCTTGAATGGGTATGGCTTGACAGGATAACGAGAGCGTGCATACATCTAAAAGTCGGATGCGCTCGATGAGCGGTGTTTGATTTTAGGCGACCGCTTAGCGTCTTTTAAGTTTCTGCGCGAGCGAGCAACCCAAATATTTCCAAAACAATATATATTGAGTGAATCTTATGAAAGTGCAAGATTATCACAAAGGAATCAAATCTTATCTACATATCTACAGATCATCAGACATACTAGCCGTACTGATAGTAGATATACCTCGTTCAACTAAATCTTTCTTTAAAGAAATGGAAGCGTGATATACTGCAGGAACGTTACGAATGGTGAGATTGTGTTGTTGAATGAAACGATACTCTGCTCCAGATGACGAAGATGCTGAAAACTCCACCGTCTGACGTCTCCCGTTGAGATGCTCCATGAGGACTGAATGTGTTGCAGCGCCGCCGAGTGAAATCAGATTGTCGAGAGCGTCCACGTCGTCTATGTCAAGCTCTGTGTGGAAGCCGGTTTCCCACACAGCTGCAACGATGACGGCGTGTACGCCAGGATGATTGACTGGGGCCAGCGAGTCCGGATCATTCGTTTCGTGCTAGAGAAAAAAAAGGATAAGTCATTAGAAGAAGAATACAAAAAGAAAACTCACCAAAAACAAGTATGCGTGATTCTCAACGAGTATCGGTACATGTTGTTTCCTGTGCACGATCTCCGCATTTGCGTCCAACGGACGGTTAAGATCATAATGGACTGGGACTTCGCGGCGTGCCCTCGTTTTGAAGGCCGTTCGTATGGTCGTTGTGAGGGTTCGGAGGCTCTTAAGACAGGTTTCGTAGTTGGGAACCTCCACGTCAGGCATGAAGTCCTGGCGAGCTGCCGACAGCGCTGCCTCCGCCATCGCCGTGTTGACGCCCGTTTCGGGCATAGCGTTCTCTAGTAACACCTTGCGGCGCATATTAGACTTCGCGGCTTCCATCAATTTCTTGAACTGCTCATTAGTCGGACGTTGGGGAGCATAGGGATGGGAGCGTGCAGGACTGTTGGCCACAGGCCCGGAGCCAGCCACAGGCAAATTAGTGATAGGCGAGGGAGGAGTAGACACCGGAGGCAGCTCTCTGCGAGACGGGAGTGGTGCAGTAACAGTGATGTCTCCTGTAGCCTGTAGAAGAGAGTCAGTCACGATCATGATACAAGTGAGCGACGCACTCTGATAACTCCGGTTGGGAACAGTTGTCCCCGGTGGCCTTCGGGTGGGCGGCGAGGATCGTATACGAATACCTTCCGAATTCCGGGCAGGTCGATGGGTAAGCGTCCCAGATAACGTGTCCGTTCTTCCTCCCTCTGCGGCTCTTGCATGTGTCCGATATTCCTGAAGGTTGTCGGTGTGGGCACATCAAATTGATGTGCCTCACGAGACACGAGTTCCGGTGGTGCGAATGGCATCTGTGGGAGCCCGTAAGTGTGAGCATGAGGGGCTGGTTGCTGTTGGAGCTGCCGGGAGTCTGGTGGTGGAGCTGGCTGCATGAACGGTGGGCGGTAGTCGTGTGACGGGCCTGGTTGCCCAAGATGTTGTCGAGGGATCTGCCGGGGGTCCGGCGGTGGAGCTGGCTGCATGAACGGTGGGCGGTAGTCGTGCGATGGGCCTGGTTGCCCAAGATGTTGCCGAGGGAGCTGCCGGGGGTCCGGAGGTGGAGCTGGCTGCATGGACGATGAGTAGTAGTCGTGTGACAGACCTGGTTGTGCGAGATGTTCATTGGCTTCCTCCATATTGACTTCCTCCATATCATCTTCCTCCTCCATCTCATCATCCTCGTCCTCGTCGTCCTCATCCTCGTCCATGCCTTCGGATTCGATTAACGAAATTAGTTGCTGGTATGATGCCGGACCTTGAGGTTGTTCGACACGGACACCGATCTGGCTTGCATCTGAATTCAAAGACGGGTTTAAACCCGAATTTTTCCCTGGTTTTTTTATTGCCTAATAATATTATATTAGTAGCATGCATAGGTAGTAGTACCGTAAGACTTACCTTCGCATTCTTGCGCGAGGGACGCTTTTTCGTGATCTTCGTGTGCTTGCGAGTTGCACTGGCCTTTGGGGGCATGATGATGGGTGGGTGGAAAACGTATGAGAAAAATGTACGCTTGAGTCCAGGTGCTTAACAGCCGGGGTTATTTAATTGGCCCCAGGGTTCTATCGGCCTCATGGCGCAGCCAATTCAATAGAAAGATCAATCAGTAATCACGAATGCAGACATTTATGTATTAGACGCACCGAAATCTGCATGCTGCGAACCTCGTGGCATGATGATCAGTATGTTTGACGCAGTTTCATGCGGGGTAAGGACAGAATAGGCAAAAAGATGTGATAGTGCGGAATGATATCGATGGTGACAAGATAGTATCGATAGTGACAAGAAGAAGAGAAATCAGTCACGAGGCTACATCGAACATTACTACAAAACTCTTGAATACATAAAACTGGTACACCGTTGATCTAGAGTGGTAATCGACGAATCAGTGACATTTTTGACCAAGATAAGAAATGAACTTAACTGATTGCCTAGTCCCGACCGCTTTCGGAGTCTTCGCCACCGTCGTTAGCCATGATCAAGTCTGTGTCGGTGACCCCGTGTGCGATAAGTAGTCCTTCCATATCGTTGTATTTACCTTGCACAAACTTGAGGGACTCCTTTGCTTTGAGGAGGTTTGTAGTAACGCTGGAGGATGGTTCAGAAACCTCTGTGCACTCTTTCTGCGCGTTTTCAATCCAGAGTCGAAGCCCATCTTCTGCAGCTTCATGTTCTTTCTTCAACTTGTTGATGGATTGGTTCAAGAAACTAGTCCACCTGCTCGCCTCTTCTACCTGCCAGATCCTGGTCA
Source organism: Suillus fuscotomentosus (assembly GCF_016647785.1). Classification (NCBI taxonomy): domain Eukaryota; kingdom Fungi; phylum Basidiomycota; class Agaricomycetes; order Boletales; family Suillaceae; genus Suillus; species Suillus fuscotomentosus. The sequence goes on along the minus strand of NW_024539549.1, from coordinate 258,667 downwards.
TGATAAGGTGGCGAAGCTTCTCACAAGTGGCATACTGAGCAGCAACAGCCACTTTGAGATCCTCAGGCGGCATGTTTGTGTCGCCCAGAATCTCTGGGGCCTGTTTAATCGAGTTCAATACAATCAGTACCAGCAAAAATGTGGAAAAGACTTACAAGGGACACAAAACTTGCAATAGGGATATCATGTCCCTCTGACTCAGAGTCAAACAAAGCAGAGTTAAATGAGGAGCAGCTCCCCTTGGGAGACCGTAAGGTGTAGTTCCCCCGGGGAGAGTGTAAGGAGTAGTTCCCCAGGGGAGACCGAGACCTGCGTAGAGACCGAGACTTACGCTTAGCCTTGGGACTTGCTCTATAAGCAGGAGAGGAATGTTCGACGAAAGTTGCAGAGCTGGTTGGGCTAGTAGGGCGCATAGTAGCAATACAAGTGTCCAGCATGATATGAACAATGGACTTGGAGGATTTGACCTGAATGTTTTCTCACTCAGCCTCTCGCTGCGGTGCTGTCAACAGACTTGTCAGCGAGTTTCGGAGTTTGAAGGACTTAACAGAATTCCAAATACACGGCGGTGGATGGTCAGTCAAGGTGATTCTTAAGGCTGCGATATCAATAAGTTCTTCAAGTTGAACGCTCCGATGGCATCCAATGTAGAAGAGGGCTTTACCTCTGACGAGATGTTTTTTAGGGCCGGAGAGTACGTTTTTGATATCAAACTTACACGATGGTCCTGATCAAGCTGGCTATCATATAGTGGTACTAGCCAGTATCCTTGTCCCACCTGTTCCACGCCATTTGTGAAGGTGGAAGAACTTTGCACTCACCTTACAGATGATCCACAATGCAATGCTGTACCCATCCCTCATGCACTTCGCCAACCTGCTGGTCCAGGTGAAGAACGCATGGGTCGCTATCACACGAAATCCGGCTCTATTTACGGGTTTCAACGGCCAAATACGTTCGAGCGCATGAAGGCTCATGACTATGAGTCCGCTCGCGAACATAATGTGTACTACCCATTTTCTGGGAGGGAGGAATGGGAACTCGCCAAATTTCTCATCGAGAATCTGAATCAGGGGCAAATAAGTCGCTTTTTGAAGTTATTATGGGTCAGTGAACTTTACATTAACTTTTAAATTTTAACAGCTCGCTATTAGGTGAAGTCAGAAACACGGCAACAGCCCACATTCAAAACTGCGCCCCAACTGCTAACCTTTATGGACGCCCTGCCAAAGGGACCACAGTGGCACTGCACAACAATCGAGACAGATGGTTATGTTACAACGCATCCTGTGCATCTTATCTGGCGTGATGCTTTGGAGGTAACGAAGCACATATTTGGCAATCCGATTTTTGCCAATGACATGGAATTCGATCCATATGAGATATTTGTTGACGGAGAACGGGAATATGGTGAATGGATGTCGAGTTCGCGTGCGCATGATATCCAGGCTTGTATTATTTTTTATGTTCGAATACGAATTCTGACGATAGTTTTTATGCATAGGACGAGCTTCCACGAGGTGCTACCATTGTGCCCATCGTTCTTGCATCGGACAAAACTCCTGTCACTCGACACACAGGAGGTCTCGAGATGCATCCCACGTTCCTTACTATCGCTAACATCCGATCTGACATTCGCATGAAGGCTACGGCTCACGCATGGTCGTGCATCGCGTATATGCCCATTCCTCAGTTCATTTGCAACCCTGAGTTCTCTTCACTCTTGCAAGCCCGTGTGTGGCATCGGTGCATGGATATAGTCTGCGTGAATCTCAAGGAGGCAGCCGCTGTAGGCGCAAGTATGGTGGACCCATTGGGTCTCTTACGCTATGGATTTACCCCCCTTGTCGCATATACCGCCGACCTCCCCGAACAACAGATGGTTTCATGTGTAAGTAAGAATACATCACCAGTCACTCTAGCCATCCAGTCACAGTTCGGGGACGGAAAGTTGTATGAACCTCGCGACGGCCAGGGCACACTCAGGACACTTGAAGAACTTGGTCAGCGTATCGATCCCTGGAAGGTCCAGGAATTTCAAGAAGCAGCCAAAGCATCACATCTCAGCGGGGTGCAGCTTCCCTTCTGGCGTGACTGGCGCTTCGCTGATCCAGCCATTTTCCTTGCACCTGAACTTCTCCACACATGCCATAAATTTTTCTTTGATCACATCCTCAAGTGGTGTAAGGAAGTTGTTGGGGCTGATGAACTCGATACTCGCTTTCGTTCGCAACATAAACGCATCGGAACCCGTCACTTTGGGCAAGGTGTCTCCCATGTCTCGCAGATGACCGGTCGGGAACATCGGGACATCCAACGCACAATCGTACCTACAATTGCAGGTGTCGTCGATCCTGATTTCGTCCGCGCTGTTCGCGCGATGGTCGATTTCATCTACAAAGCACAGGCTCCAACTTTCACTCCAACATCGATCGCTGACATGACCTCCTCCCTCCAAGAGTTTCACGAATTCAAACACACAATTCTCCGTGCCGAGGCTCGCCGAGGAACATCGGGTCCTATTGAGCATTTTGAAATTCCAAAACTTGAGCTCTTAGCATCATTCGCTCGAGCCATCCCCCAGCTTGGCTCCATTATACAATTTACTGCTGATGTCAGTGAGCGCATGCTCATCACACAGTGCAAGAATCCATTTGAGCACACCAGCCACCAACGTGCAACGTTCACTCAGCAAGTCGTCCGTCTCCTGGACTGGGAAGAGACTGCACGCCAGTTCGACCTCTATGCCCTCCTCCGCTCAAACGACATGTCCCTCAACAACCTCATCGTCAACGAATTCGACGAAGTCGTTGACATGGACCCGATGTTGGGTTGGATCATGCGCGTCGCTCCCGAAGAACTGTCTCGGTTTCAAGGCCCACGTCCCATTCGCAACCATTTCCTCAAAGGCCTGCTGTCTGAAGACAGCAGGGTCGCCTTTCATATCACTGTATCCAGTGACCACACCAACAAGACAGCACCTTTTTTGGCGCGATTATACCAGCTTCCTGACTTTCCTCTGACGCTTCGCTCCTTCATTGAAAGTGTCAACCCTACGCTCGCAACTCGTTTCCAGAACCGACTGCTCAACGTCTGGAACAAGTTTCGTATTCAGCTGCATTCGACGTTGCGTCCACGTCTCATCATGCCGAGCCAGCAGGTACAAGCATATCCGCCATCTACCAATTATCCTCATGGAAATTGTGATGCTGTCCTGCTGCAGATGCACAGTGAAGGTGAAGAAGGTGAAAATCTTGGTGAGTTTTGAAGTTACGGTCAGTATCTTTGTATTCACGCATTTCTTCACTAGACGCCATTGTAGCTCAAGTTCGCATGGTGTTTGGCTTGTCAAAGAAAGGCCCACCGTTGCCTGCTGAACTTGACCAAATATTCCTCTATGTACAGCTCTTCGAAGTCGTCGCACGTCCTCAAGATGATGTTGGAGTCATGATGTTCCGCGTTAAGCGCCGTTTTGTGACCGGTCCTGATGGCACACAAGTGCGGGTTGGCATGATCATTCCTCTGCTCGATGTTACCCATGCAATCGAGCTCATTCCTGTTTACGGGGACAGAGCTAATCGTGCTGTTGACTCCTCGACGTGTTTGGAAAGCTATGATACCTTCTACCTTAACAATTTTTCAGACAAAGAATGGTACCACACGCTACACACAGATTTCATGTAGTTTCCCTCGAGTCTAGACGTCCTGTGGTGTGCATCGCAATGTTAGATTGATTGATTGGACTATCTTGCAAAGATAAGATTCGCTAAATAATTTAAGACTAAATCTAAGACTCGATTTCGTGATTTTGACACGACTAAGTGAGTTGTCAGATCTCCACCAATCGCATGGCTTCGCTACTGAAGTCGTAAGCGTTCGTAAGTGTTCGTAACGCGCGTAAGTTAAGCGTTCATTTCAGTCGTTTTGCAGATGTAGGTTTTGACAGTTTTTAGATGGCTCGGTTGCGAGTAGAGCGACGGGGACGAACAGAGGGACGCGAACGAGGGTTTTAGTGTATACAAGGACTTGGTGGTGGTCGTGGTGAGCGTTGATTCGGCTATTTCCGGCGACAAACGATTGGTAATCCTTACAACACTCTGCCGTGGTGCCCCAAACGACTCAATGAGGTCCTACCGCTGGGGATGCGCCCGCAACACAACCTCCCCAATTCCAGGTTCCCTTCGTCTCAATTGTGCTACTATGCTACTGTGCAATTGCCTACGTGGCTTCACATGCAAAGGCAAGTTATGCTACAACCTTTCAAGCTTCCACTGCTCAGGAAACCCAACCCAAAACTTGTTCCCGCATTAAAGCAGGTCGTTCAGACTCCCGAGAGCCCGCCGACTTCAACGCTCGAGCTGGACAATGACGACAACGGCGATAATGATGACGAGGAGGGCAAAGTCGGTGCGGATCCATCGTTTGATTGTGTTTTTAATGCGGACGTGGATGCTCTGGTGGCGACCACGCGGCAGTATGATTAGTGTGGTAGATGCATGCAATTTTTGTGCCGGAGAAGATACGAGGCGGTATACTTCCAATCCGTTTTTGATAATTCATCTATGTATATTCACACGTGTGATTACTTGAGGGAGTGCGCACCTTCTTGATGTTGTCGTGACCCCCATATACATCTATCTGCTCCATTTACCCCCTCCACTCTGCACCTTCCCTAAACCCTATCCAAGTTTCTTGCCCTGCATCGCTGCCATGTCTTGGACTTCGTTCCTGGTACACGTTGTGCCATGGCTATAATTCATGTCGCCGTCTACTTGACTTTGATGAGAAGCAGTCTGCTGACAACTTACCATATAGTGTAGCGTTCCAGGTGAGAATGTTTGGAGGTCCTCGGGAGTAAACCTCCCATCTTACATGTGATCCGGCGTGTAGCGCTGTTATTCAAATTACCGCTTTGCTGCATTCGCCAAATGTGGTCCAGATGCCACGGCGCGCTGGCACAAATCGTCGACGCGTCAAGTGCAACGTGTAATTAGCTGACTGCATTAAATAGCTCGAGTTCGTCAATGCGGTCCACTGATACTTAGTTTTCACTGCAAGTGATACCTCGTTTAAAGTCGTGCCCTGGGTCGACCGTAATTTCAATAGAGAAAGATCATTTCTATCTTTGTCTATCATCAGGAAGACGCGGTGCTCTACGAACTGTCCTATGGCGTAATTCCGATAGAGCCTCAATGATACTCCGAATCCTAAATCACCTGTGTGTCGGTCTCGGAAGGTCGAACCCTCAGACCCTGTGAACGTTACACCTCGGCGAATTTGATAATTCATCTATACCTTTATTACACATGAACTAGTATGTGTTACGAAGTTACCAACCCACCTTTGTCCATTTTCTGTTAACATTGTGCGTTCTTCAAATTCACTCATTGCCCTCGTGAACAAAACTTTCACAACACGACAAAGATGGCAGAGCCGTCATCTCCAGCAGTCGAGGAGGCCAAAGAAAGGCCAGGTGCATCGTGGAAAATGGCCGAGGAGCACGTCATCCCTAAAAATCGCCTAGGGATTGTGTTTATTGGCTGGATGTGTACAATTTTCTTGGTAGCCATAGATCAAGTGCGTATTTGTGTTATTTTATTGATGAATATCGAATTGACATACCCTAAGACTGTCGTTGCTACCGCCTTGCCCACAATTGTAGCTGATCTAGGGGGAGGTAAGAACTATAGTTGGGTGGGGAGGTATGTATATGTTACATGTGGTGTCATTACGTGATACTATTTTCCACGTAGTGCTTACATGCTGGCGTGCTCCTCTTTGAGTCCGCTATATGGCAAGCTATCCGATATTTTAGGCGAGTGCTCTTTGAGCGTTATGGAGTGTTACTCGGGAATCAACTTATGACTGGGATCTGCAGGCCGCAAACCCATGCTATATGGATGCATCCTCGTATTTTTGGTATGTCATTGCTAGCACGCGCGTCCGACTAGGCTTTGACCTCATAGACTAGATGGGATCAGCGCTGTGTGGTGCAGCTCAGAACATGACATGGTTGATTGCCTCTCGTGCCGTACAGGGAGTTGGCGGCGGCGGCATCTTCCAACTCGTACAGATCACCATATCCGACATCGTTCCATTGGAAGAGTAAATATGTGTTACCAGTACCAAGTCATTGTTGATCATATTTATTTTCCAGGCGAGGCAAGTATACTGGTCTCATTGGTGCCACATGGGGCACAGCAAGGTAAGGTTAAATAAAACACCACCGTTAAGCCTCCAAAGCCTGAAACTTATTCCTCAGTGTTATCGGACCGTTAATCGGCGGTGTGAGATCTCCCATCTTCTGAGGGGATCTGAGAATTGATTTTTTGCGCTATAGCTTTTCACTGATCATGTATCTTGGAGGTGGTAAGTTTGCGTGTGCTATTTGTTGACCGAAGTTTCACGATTGACGCGTATCAGGTGCTTCTGGATTAACTTGTGCGCTTGATATGTTTTCAATGTTTGCTGCGAGATCAGAAGCTTATTACTAACACGTCTTATGGACAGACCAACTGGTGGCTTAGCTGGGGCACTTTTATTCTTTTTCTTAAATCTGAATCCGCACCAAGGAAGGCCGTTCCGCGACCATGTCCGAGAATTTGATTTCGTTGGACTGTTTGTGATCGTTGTAGGGGTTATTTGTCTCCTTATTGGTATCAACCCCACCGAAACGACGTGTAATTTCATCTTCTTACTCTACAGAACCGAAGCCCATTATTATTTTCTTTAGGGAAAAACCCCCAAACCATTGCACTCCTTGCTGTGGGTGGTACACTGCTCATCATCGGTGGAATCAATGAGATTTATACGAAGCGGGAGCCCATTATTCCTCCTCGTCTTTTCCAGGCGAGTTGTTGAGAAAGCTCCCCATATCAATATCGTGTCTCATGGTTTTCCAGACACGTACGACGGGCTTTGCATTAGTTTCTGTCTTCATACATGCTATGATATTCTTCGCAGGTGTGTCACGCACGCGAATCTTTCTCTGGAGTACTAACAATCATTTGCGTGACTACTCTAGGTTCTTAGTGAGTACGTTCAGACAGAGCTTATACTTGTCATCATCATGTGTTTTCTAGCTACCTTCCAATGTACTACCAAGGTAGGCCTGTCCTATAGCCTTCGAGTCTGCATTTTGCTGAGCTCGACACAAGTTCTTGGCGCATCGGCAACGAGTTCTGGCGTCAAGTGAGTATTGAACCCATGTATCATTGTTATCCTATGTTGCTGATATGCGCAGAATGCTTCCTTACTCGTTAAGCTGTAGTCTCATGTCATCAGTTTCTGGAATGGTTTTGACTCGCATGGGATCCTACCGCCCTGTCATGTGGTTCGGGTGGATTTCCATGACGCTTGGTTGGGGCCTCATGACCATGCTGGATGATACGACCACTGTGTACGTACTTAGTCGTGTCGGATTCACGCGGTCGTTATAGCTTTTTCATTTAGTGCAGCACAGGAAATCTACCCCCTTATTACTTCCCTCGGTGTCGGTTGCTTGTTCCAGGTGAGTTTACTACATCATAACGATGCACGGTCATCATCGCCTCTCCAATAGAGCCCGCTTATTGCCATACAGGCAGCCATGCCTATAAAGGATATGGCTACCAGTACAGGCACTTTTATGTTCCTCCGGTAGGTGACTTTACGATTTGTTTTTCGTAGGTACTCATTGGTCTTGAGAACTCTTGGGAGTACGGTAGGCATGGCGATGGGGGAAGCTGTTATTTCCAGTGTCCTCCAGCAGAAAATGCAGGGCATCCAAGGCCTCACAATCGACACTTCTGCCACGGCTTTAAACGGTAACATAAAGCGGATCTCTTCCATTTCTGTAAGCACGCTACCATGGTCTCGGTTCTGGCTTAACGATCACTCCCACCAGAACCCCATAGTACGCCACGAAGTCATGCATGCTTACTCGCGATCTATCAGCACGATTTGGATAGTCAGCGCCCCACTATCTGCATTCGGTCTCTTCCTAGTTCTCTTCATCCGTAGCTACACACTCAAACGTACGATCATCCGCGGCGGCGAGAACAAGCTAGGAGATGCTGAGACGGGTGCTGAGCAAGCGACTGTTGCAGATACAGACGACTTGCCAGCCTTGGAGTTGGAGCGTTTTGGGAAGCACCAAGCACCGGCCTGCTCTGATAACGCCACTGGATCAACAGAGTCATCGGACGATATTGGCATGCAGGATATGAAAGCATAGAACGAGGGAAAAAATTCCCCTGTATCTCAGGCATAGAGGTGAGCGAAACCCAATCATACTCCATCGATGGTCTGACTCGAGTAGCAATGACACCTCCGCTCACGTCGCAAGTGTTCCAATGCCACTGCGTCTTGGGCTGCGCATGGCCATGATTTATTACATCAAATGTGACTCGCGGTTCGACGCAATCGATCCATATAATATTCGAAATATATTGTAGAGCTCCGATTGGGGATGGCTAAGCGATGAACCAGGGCTAGGAAAGATGTAAATGTAAACATGCGAGTATTCTGTGTAGAGGTGCTATGATTCCTGAAACCGAGACCCTCATATCGAATGCTTCGGTTCATGAGCGGGATGGAGTGGTGGACTGTTGGGTAGCGGTCAGTCCATCTTGCATGTCCCCACGCATCCCCCTCGTGCACTAATTCCCAGGACAGTTCGTAGAGCACCGCATCTTAACAGTTTCCGTTGTTTGTTGTAGTGCATAAGTATTGGAATCCGTTCTCCATCCCCATATCAACCATATGGTTGAACTCCATCAAGTGTCTTGCTCCGCTGCTTAGCTGTTATGGCTCCAATGCCGATTTGCCGAACACCAGACCAAATCTAAACGCCATTATGTCCGGGAGTGATGACCGAGAACCAGCACCGAACCCTGTTACGGGACTAGTGACCCCCTAGATTCGGAAGCGGCGAACGAGGAACAGTGCCAAATGAATCAATGTCGCCTAAATGAATGAGAAGCACCAGTGCCGAAAACCGTTATGGGACCCGTGCCGTCGAGATTTAGGAGTGACGAACAAGCACTTGAAACAAAATAAATATTCAAATCTGTGAATCTGTGCCGGTTTGGAACCTATGAAGATCCCCGATCTCGAGGTGCTGTGACTGAAGTCATCGGCTCATGATCAGGGCGGGACGGGGTGGAGGATTACTGGGTGGTTATTCTGTCGTGTCCAGGCCATCATATCTTACATGCATCTGGATAATCATTAGATGGTCTTGAAAATTTTTGAAACGCACGTAAGTCGATTATCAGCAAAGCACTACCTGAGAAGAAAACCTACGTGCAGATAAAGTCCCGACCTGGGTCTATTATTGCAGAATTGCCATGGACGCTGCACCGCGTCCGCGACCTTCAGATATTAATGATTCAGGATTTCCGGCTTTTTACATCTCAGACAAAGGCCCTTCCTGAGAGAGCCTACTGAAACAGAGTCTTCAAACGAAGATTTTGTGACAAAACTACTCACCCATCTGAGGCATTACACCACCAAAAGAGTAGGTGTTGGTTTTTTTCCAAAAGCCCCAAGTCACGGATACCATCTGATAGAACGAGTTCCGGTGCTGCATAACGGATTGCACCCGAATGTATAGAAATGGCAACAAGCGCGATTGACGTGGAAGAGGTACACCTCCGTTAATGTGGTTTAGTTGGGTTTTAATAGGTTTAAACAAACACATCGGGGTGAACGATATTTAAAAGAGGTTTATATGTTGTACAAAATGTGAAGACAATATTTAATATTCAAACTAACATAAAGATGAGTGCACGACTTCAAATTTTGGTGGTGTTTTATGTGTGATCCAAAATATCAAATATTCACAACCATATTCCCACAGACAATATGTCAACAAACATAAGAAATATAGTCAGATTTTTCATGTCTGCTTCAACTTAAAGTTCAATTTCCATGTAAAACTTTGGAGAAAACTTGAAGTTTTACAGATGACATGACATTAAAACTCAATTTAAATGTCAAGCTGTGGCAAAACTTCAAGTTTTCTCCAAAGTTTTATGTAAGGATCCAACTTTAAATTGAAGCGGATATGGAAAATCTGATTATATTTCTTATATTTGTTGACATATTGTCTGTGTGAATATGGTTGTGAATATTTGATATTTTGGATGACACACAAAACACCACCAAAATTTGAAGTCGTGCACCCATCTTCATGTTAGTTTAAATATCAAATAGTGTTTTCACATTTTGTACAACATATAAGCCTCTTTTAAATATTGTTCACCCCGATGTGAAATTGAATCAACGCTCGCACTCGGCTCTGGCCGAGTCTCAGCTCTGCGCACATACCTGTCACTGATTGTGACATATGGTTGTGACTGAGTCTCCTAAACGCTGGTGACGCAGACTTCGGACTTCAGTCCTTTTGTCTCAACCGTCATCAGCGTTGAGCACGTTCTGCGCCACAATTTTAAGCTATTTACTTGAATTCTTGTTCTAAACTTCGAATTCGGTCGTACCTCCATGTCTAACACTCAAAATGTTTCATCCAACACCCAAGCATCACTTACAGGACCCGGACAAGCGGGGACTTCGTCTCAAACCAACTCTGGAAGGGCGACTGTTCTGCAACAAGACTTGGTTGAGAAGTGCCTCAACATCGTTGAAGACTTCAAACAATCACTTATCTCAAAGCAAGAAGTGTTTATCACTATTTCAAAGGTTGTCGCAGCCACCTCTAATGAAGTTACGGACCAAGCCGAATCTTTTATCGCAGGTCCGTACTTCGACATGCTTGAACAATGGTCCAATGACCTTGAAAGGACCAGAGCGTTTCGGGAACATGACCCTGCATGACAATCCGAAGAAAGGGACTTTGTCCCTCCTAGAGAGGATGGGCATGAGAGAGAGTCCAGTGCTGACGAAGGTGAACCCATTAAAAAATGGTCCAAACTTGACCTCTCTTGTCTCGGACGAGCCGAGCAATCATTCAAAGGAGGGCAGCTTTCAGCCAATCTCACACGCACCAACGAAATCCTACTCAACTGGTCGCAAGACCCTAAAGAGGTTCGGCGAAGACTCATGTACCATCGCTGCTGCCCGGAATTCCATGAAGCTGGATGGGCAGAAATTGTCGCAGGAAAATGCATTAATCTTGATGCCGTACACTCTATTATCTCCTCCTCGCGCACCATTGACAAATGTACCGAAACCATTGGGGACATTGAGATCAAGTTCGCCACCGCTACAGAGGCAGTTTCGAAGAAGATCACTACCTCTGCACAATGGTCCGCAGCGTGGAATAGAACCTCAAGGGCCATTAAGTTCGCGTTCCCTCATCGAGAGGATGAGCTCGCCGCCTATGGAGAATACATTAACGACAAATTTGACCGCAGTGTCGAGCGAGCGCATGAGAGAATCATTAGATTTGATAAAGCCGTTAGGAACAGGGCTGCAAACTCTCGAAGAGTTGAACTCTCTGACTTCTCGGCCTTTGCAGACATATATGAGTCCCACTTCTTATCAGACGGCAGGCATCACGACGAGGACAAGCAGTCAAAACTCGGTGCTTCGGCACGAGACAAGACCTCCTTTAATCGGCAAGAGCCCTGTCGTAAATGGAACTCAGGAGAATGCTCTCGCAGCGCTCAAACCTGCCATTACGCGCATGTCTGTTCACACGAGCAGGACGGGAGATTGTGTGCACGACGTCACACGGAAGCGAGACATTTCGAGGAGTCTAAGTCCAAACCTACCTGAACGTCCAATTAAGCGCCTGCGACGTAGACGGGGCCTTATTTGGTCTCCAATGGATCTTTCATTTAGTCCCACAGCGCGTTCTACTGAATATTCAGAACCTGTTCCAAAACCACCTTCACATGAACTCCAAAACAGTGATGCAGCTCAGACCATTGCTCGAAGGCTGGACCTGTTTCGCATCGTCACGCCCATCAATGTTAACCGTTTCGAGGAACTCCTTACAGATCATCCGAATCAGCCTTTTGTTAAATCTGTCTGTTACGCATTGCGCGAAGGCTTCTGGCCTTGGGCTGACACTTCTGATAATTCGTACCCCTCCATTAATGACAACTCTTCGCATACGTGTTCCAAAACCGACATACAACTTCAATTCATTGAGGACCAGATGCGGGAAGAAATCCACTTGGGCCGGGTGTCTGAAAGTTTCGGAACAGAGCTTTATCCAGGGATGTATAGTGTCCCAATGCACACTGTTCCCAAACCCAATACCGACAAACTTCGGTTAGTTGTGGACCACACTGCGGGCGAGTACTCCTTGAACTCTATGATTGATCGAGACGCTATCAAGGGTACTAAGGTCGATGGTCTACATTCACTGGGGGCCTCATTGCTCCGATTTCGAGAGCTGCATCCAAACGTTGAGTTAATCATGTTCAAATCTGACGTTTCACAAGCCTTCCGTCGGTTACCAATGCACCCTCTATGGCAAATCAAACAAATTTTGACTGTGCATGGTCAACGTCATGTTGACCGTAACAATAACTTCGGTGGTCGCGGTTCTCCTAAGATCTGGATATCCTTTATGTCACTTGTCGCGTGGATTGCTATTCACCGGGCTCTAATTGATGCTCTAAAGACCTACATGGACGACTCCTTCTCTTTCGAGGTCGCAGGACATGTTCTCTATTATCCCCCATATGACTGCTACTTTCCCGCGAAACAGACTCGGCTTTTACAACTCTGGGATGACCTTCAACTACCGCATGAACGACCCAAACAAGTATTTGGCGCACCATTGACAGTGATCGGATTTGAAGTCGACCCAAATGTTATGCAAGTTACTTTACCCGTTCATAAGAAGGCTGAGTTGGTTACAGAGCTACGTCGTTTCGCACGAAAGAATCACCATTGGTCGCTTCGCGAATTCCAGTGTCTGGCTGGCTGGTGTGAATGGAGCTTCAATGTCTTCCCTTTATTGAAGCCCGGTTTGTCGGTGCTCTACGACAAAATTTGAGGAAAGACTAACGCCCTCGCTCAAATTCACGTCAACAATGCACTGCTACACGAGTTACATTGGCTCGCGGACCACGTTGAACGTTTGGATGGCCTACACCTATTCCGGTGTTTAGACTTCGACGCGTCAAGAGATGACGTTGTAGTTGTCTACACTGACGCGTCAGCCGCAGGATTAGGACTCTGGTTTCCAGACGAAAACTTCGCATGCCAATCACCCTTACCTGGAGATGCTCCTCACGACACCATTTTCTTCTTCGAGGCTTTGGCCGTTTGTTCCGCTATTCACACGGTCACAAATATGGACGACACTCCCGCAAAATTACTCATTTACACCGACAACACCAACACTGTGTCAATGTTCGACTCACTTCAAGCAAGACCTATCTATAACTCACTGTTACTTTCGGCTGTGGATATCTTAATCACCTATAATGTTGACCTTCGAGTGGAACATATTCCGGGGCAACAGAACGTCATCGCTGACGCGTTGTCACGGTTTCACAATGAACTCGTGAAAGATCTGGTGCCATCAGCACAGATATTCGACTTCGAACCCCCTCGGGATGCACTGGGGGTGAAAGAAAAATGATCCCAAGTACCACTCGGTCCAAGCAACCCATACGGGAAGCTTGGACTCTCGAACACCTACAATTAGAGCGTTCCTTGGCCCTTGGTTGCGCTATCGAGACCACTACAGCTTCAGCTTACAACTCACACCTAAACTCATATCTGAACTTTTGTCGACTTCATAACAGGGACGTTGAACCTACCGCGGACACTCTGTCCTTCTTCGTGGTGTGGTTATCACATCATATTGAGCCACGATCCGTGGACTCGTATCTTTCGGGTATCGTGAATCGACTTCAAACACACTTTCCGCAAGTTCGTGACGTGCGCACGTCCTTGCTCGTTACTCGCACTCTTAAAGGTTGTAAACATCGCTTATCTAAGCCTGTTCGACGTAAAGAACCACTGACTCTGGATGATCTTGCTGTTGTGGTGGACACGTTCGCTTCGTCGACGGACTTCAACGACATCTTATTCGTCGCCTTGCTGGTGACAGGTTTCAAAACCTTGCAGCGGTTAGCAGAGCTCTGCTGGCCGAATGCAAAGAAACATCAATCCTTTCGTAAAATGGCGCTGCGACACTCTCTCGTATCGTCCCCAACCTCAGCAAGGTACACTCTACCTCACCACAAAACAAATACTTTGGGAGTAGGATGCGAGATTTTAGTGTTAGCTGAGGCGGAGTCTAGAGTGAACCCTCTAGATGTTTTACAACGGTATGTCCATGCTCGTGACACTCGCTTTCAACACCATCCCCACCTCTGGTTGACTGCGAACAGCACCATTCCTACACGCGCATGGTTCATGCGATATCTTCGGCGTTTCTTCCCGCCAACTATTGCTGGACATTCGATGCGAGCCGGGGGAGCAACTGCCCTGGCTGCGACTGGTGTCGCGCCTGCGCTGATTCAGGCAGCGGGACGCTGGTCTTCGGACGAGTTCCAAAAATACATTCGAAAGCACCCTTATCTGCTTCATCTGCTTATACACGGTTCTCAAAATCCGTAACTCACTAGGTTTGACAGCTCAGAGTTGCTATTTGTCCAACTTCAAATGTCTGTTTCATTTCCTCGTTTCGCGGCTTCTTATTCTCGTTTCACAGCTCTATCTTTTGGTTTCGGATATCAAGTCTCTCAGTGTGGTCGTTTTGCGGCTCTATCGGGTTGTGATCAGTGTGTTGGCACTATTATTAAAAAAAAAAAAAAAAAAAAATAGCCCTTTAGCCGTTTGGTCCAAAACTCGACTCTTTTCGAGTCAAATTTGACTCGCTTTCAGTCACCAGTCGTTTTGGCCTTCAGTCACCAGTCATTCGGTGGGGAGCTCAGTCACCGATTGTTTGGTGGCTTGTACATTACTATTTCGTCCTAGTTACTATATGTACCTTCCGTTTTCCAACGAGCTGTCACTCCTAGTACTAAAAATTGATTGCGGGTCCTCCGAGCATTGAGCTGGAGGACCCCGCTTGCCCTAAACTCTTCACACGAGTGCCTTCTCTGGTGCAGGTTGATTCAAGCAGTTCGAATGATAAAGGGTGACCAGTGACCAGTGACTGGTGACGTCACAAATGATAAGGTTCAGCGTGACGTCCAAAGTTAGGCTTAAGGTTCCTCGGTATTTTCCGAGATGCGGTCCTACATTGGACCGTAACTTCCAGAAAGTTGGTTAGTCTGTGTGAGGTTTATATAGACAAGTCACAGACTCTTCCTACATGTCCTCGTAACTTCGAAATTCCTTCACTCTGTATTTCGAATATGCAAGTGACAAGACACAACAATGCGCGCTTCCAAGTTCTCGAGCGCCATGTTCGAAGTACTTGATACCATCAACTCCGGACCTCCGAAGGGTCACTAAAGTCATCTGGTCGGTCACAGTACCGTATGTCTATTTCTGATGCTTTATCTCAACTCTATCCTGTATTTGAGAAGTGGTAATGGGTCCCGTGCTAGCTTTCTTCTTCCCTAAGTCCCAGGTCCTCCTTTCTCCCATAACCGTCTAGCGAGTGGAAATGCCCAGCTTAACATTGCCCGAGTGTGGGCGCTATATCTCGCCTCCGGCCACAAATGAGGACTGTGAGGGAGTATCTGATCCACATAGTCTGTCTAGCTAACGACTCAGCGTGTAGTAGAGTTTGCAGACCTGGCCATCATTGATCTTTCCAAGGCCCATACGCCGGAAGGACGGGCAGAGCTCTATCCCCAACTTCGAGATGCACTGCGCACCTACGGCTTTGTTTATGCTATAAATCATGGTTATAGCCAGGCTCAGGTGCGCTTGTGCCCGTAGCCCATACTAAGGTTTCTGAAGTGCTGTTGTAGCGCGATAGGATCTTTGACATAGCTAATGTCCCTTTCACCGTTGTTCCTCCGGATGAAATGAAGACGTACGCTGCGAACATCGAGAAAGTTGGGTACTATGCAGGTTTTAAAGCTCGTCAATTCTGGGTGTGTCACATTCTAGCAAGAAACGTACATAAAAGCTTGTCCTAATCGCCCAATGATCAGAAAGTCGACGCGGAGAATCAAGTTCTCGATCAGATCGAGCACTATGGAAGTAGGTGCTACAGTCTTCTGTGTGGTAGGCGTCCTTTACATTTTCGACAGTTAACAAGGACGTCACAAGGCGTCCGCACCCTCAGGCCTTGCGTCCGTTCCTCCCGGAAATCGATGCCTTCGCCCGACATAATCACTTCAACGTTGTCCATCCAATCCTTCGGTTAGTTCTCCGTGGGCCCCTTGTTGATACCTCATCTCACGAGCTGTCTCTTGCAGCTTGCTCGCTTTGAGCCTCGAGTTGCCCGAGGAGACTCTAGTACAAAGACACAACTTTAACGGCACAGGAGAAGCATGTGGTTGGTCTCATTCTACGATATTTTCAATCCTATGTTGATGGGCGATCATGCCGCAGTCAGATTTATGAAATAGCAAGTGTCCCTTAATGGTACTACCTGCTTGTCAACCTGATCAATATTCCTAAAGTTATAGGCGCACCAAGGAAGAAGAGGAGAAATCTAAAAATGTCTGGTTGAAAGGACATACAGGTACATTTTATTTCACTACTTGTCGTTATATGTCCCTCAACCATGCAGACGTTGGCAGCGTCACCATTCTGTGGAGCCAACCTGTCGGAGGCCTGCAAATTCAGGCTCCAGACGGCAGATGGAAATGGGTCCGCCACATCGAGAACGCTTTGGTGCGCAAATGAGTGAACCACTGTAACAATCACAAACTCAATATTACGTCCTCAGGTCATCAACACAGGTGACATGATGGATTTCTTCAGTGGTGGTTACTATAAGCCCACGATTCATCGCGTCGTACAGCCTCCTGAGGATCAGCACAACTACGACCGTCTGGGCGTATTCTTCTTCTCAATGCCAGATGATAATGTTCGCTTAATACCGTGTGTTGAGAGCCCGGTACTCTGCAAGTTCGGCATCCAACGCCGGTGCCCTGACGAGGACGCCCCGCTGTGCGCAGCGTGGAGGAAGGGAAGGACAACAACGTATGGTAGGTCTGATCTTAAGAAGGGAATAGAGCACAATGTCGAAGAGGAGGTCATTGAGGGGATAGTGGTGAAACATTACAACTAAGGAGTCGCAGACTACCCGTGTACGCATGTCTCGAAATAGTTATGGTGTATACGATATTGATCAGCAAATTTTGAAACTCTATAACCATTTGGAAAAGGCCGCAGAAGTGGTATGTATACAAACAGTGCTCCTACGTATATTTATCAGAAAAGTATATGTCGCCAAAAGGCGCAACAAACATTACACTCCACGAGCCTCAAGACGACTGCGGAAGAGCTTCTGGAACTGCGAGGCATGATCAATGTCCATGAGCGTGTTGTGTTCTCCAGGCACATCGGTAAAGATTGGGTCGCTGCGACTGAAAGCACTCCATGGCTTGAGCTCCTTGAGCCAGTTGACCTTGTCATCCGGGCCACGAGGCGGGACGGCGTAGAAAATATCGATGACAGCTGGAGAGAGACATGAACAAACTTTGCCAAAGTCGACGAATAAGCGACTCACGAGCTGTGCCCGATGGGGTGTATCCCTTTCCACAACGCAAGAGAGACGCAGAGACTTTGACCCAGTGTTCGAGAGTTTCAGGTGTCAGCTGGAGCTCGGCGAGACGTTCAGGAGGCGACATATTCCACACGATCTCGAGCCTCTCCTTCTGTGTGAGCGGTTTAAAAGTGGGCACCATACTCTCAGAATCATGCTTCGATATGAGACCGAGGAAGAACGCAACGTGGAGCGCACACATGAGGTCGATGTCGTGCATTTGCTGAGCGATATAAGGAGGAACGTTGACGAGACCGAAAAACTTGACTTCTTCGCCCATGGCCTCCAGGCGCTTGACCACTTCAAATGCCATCAGACCACCGTAGCAGTAGCCAGCGATGGCATATGGTCCCATTGGCTGTATCCTCCTTATACTTGCAGTATAAGAGGAAACCATCTCGTCCATGGACGTGAAGAAGGGCTGACCAGGCTCGAAGCCACGAGCACGGAGCCCATAGAATGGACACTCATTCTGAAAGTACTTGGCAAGATTGAGGAAAACAAGAACCTCTCCGACTCCAGGGTGCACGAAGAAGATGGGTATCTTGTCTCCGGTCACTTGGAGGGGAACAGCGGGGTCGTATTCCTCAGCTTGACTGTCTTTGGAGAGAGTCGATATAGTTGGCCAGGCTCGAGACATCGGGGTGCTTCAGGATTTGTATGGCGGGGATTTCAGGCAGGCCAAAGTACGCCTCTCCTTCACGCTTGAGCCTGCAGATTATTTGCGTTAGTGAAGGTCATTTTTACGGTGGTAAATCATGTATTTACCTGAGAACACCGATAGATGTACCACCGAATTCAAAGAAGTTATCGTTCGCTGACACTTCGTTGTCTGCGAGGTTGAGGATACCTGCATACATCTTGGCAAGAGCCTTTTCCGTTTTCGTGGAGGGTGCTACGAAGGCAGCGCCGCGTGCTTCGCTAAGAAGCTCGTCAGCGCGGGCGATATGCTTCGCCAGCCCACCTTTCTGAAGGAGGATGAGGAGGCGAGACCGGGAGAGTTTCCCTAGGGTTGTCTTCTCCATCTGCTTCACAGGAATGGGAACGATCATTTGAGGTGGCTGGGTGATCATCTTGACAGAGATATCGCGTAAAGCACGGTGCGTGGCAAAGAGTTTCATGGGCGCGTCTGCTCCATCGAGGTCGAAAGATGGCGAGTAGAAAATGACGAACCCTTCGGTTTCCTGGCCGGGAATACGGTATGGAGCAGCAGCGAGGAAGGAGTGCGTGATGCCTTCCAAAGTCTGGAGATGGGTTTCGAGCTCGGGGATACCATATGTGACACCATGGATGATGACAGTGTCCTTGATGCGACCGATAAGGCGCATAGAGCCACCTTCGATGATGCCTACATCACCAGTGCGGTACCAGCCACCCTCAATAAAGCTGGAAGACGTAGCCTCGGGGTTTTTGTAGTAGCATACAAAAAGCATCGGTCCGCGAACCTGAAGCTCACCGCTCTCGCCATCTGCGCGCGGAGTAGTGCCATCGACAGGGTCAACGATGCGCATTTCGCAACCAGTAACGGGACGTCCAAGGTCAAGGAACTCGCGAGCAGGTTTGGTTGTAAAAATATCGACTGGATCAAAAATGCAGCCACCACTGCAAGACTGGTCAGCTCAGATGTAACGATGTTGTATGAAGGTTCATACCAAGTTTCTGTCATTCCAAATCCAGCAGAGACTATGAAGGACACTGCGGAGGGGTTCTTGCTAAGCTTTTTCATGGTAGCAGCGAAGGTTTGTGCGGTCTTCGAGACCACCGCTTCACCTCCGCTGATGATCCGCTTGATGGAGGATAGGTCGAAAGATCCGAAAAGATCAGTACGCTTTTCAAGATCGCGAGTGAGCTTGGCTAGCAGAAAGTTTGGTGCGAAAGCTAGACCAATGGACTGAAAAAGAAGCACAATGAATCGATAAGTAGAAGCCACGGCTGAATTGAGACATACATTTTCGTCGATCAGACGAAGCATGCGAACGGAATCGGACAAAATAACAGATGCATGCACATGGACCTGCGAAGCACCATATAGGAGAGGTGTAACGTGCATTTCCACAGACCCTGCGACGTGATCAAATCCTACCCCTGAGGGCCATGGTTAATTCTAGAAGCTCTAACAATAGTTGTCTTACAGTTCAAGACTCGAGACTCAGAAGGCGGGCCAAAGCGTAGCTCCTTGGCATGGCAAGCAGCAATAATGGTACGGTGCGTGTGCACGACCGCCTTTGAAAAACCGGTCGAACCTGAAGTCAGGAAGAGCATTGCGTGATCATCGGGCTTAGGCTCGAACGCAACCCAGTCAGCTGGGACCGTGAACGTCTCTGCTGAAGCTTTCAGGTCAGAGAACAAGTGAACCTCCAGACCGTCAATGGAACTGATCTGTTCAGCACCGAGCTCGTTGGTGAGCCAAATTGCAGATTCAAACAGGTTCTTGATGTGAGCAACATGTGCCTCTTTGTGCGCCTGTTGTGCACTGAGTACGGGCTGTAAGCAGGGGACATAGCCAGCCATGAGACAAGCCCAGATGGTAGCCATATTTTCTTCGTGTTCGGTAAGGTATACAACAATGATTGAGCCAGTAGGCTTTCCCCACTCGAGCATTGCGCGTGCAAGGTTACGAACATATTGATTGAATGCGCTGAAAGTCTTTGTCTGAATGGAGGAGTCATGTGCGGAGGAGGTTATGAACGAAATCTTGTGTAATGGATAGCGGTTGACAGCTTGAGTGATGATGTCATGAACTGTGTTGAAATCAGGTTCTGCCATTGTGAGGTATCAGAACGATCGACTGCGAAAGTTGTGTAGTATGTTGACAGCGGACGTCCGACTTTATATACTTCTTCATTTGGCATCAAGGAGCATCCTCTCATCCTGGCATGAATTTAGCATCACATCACTTTGAGTGGTAAGTGTTCAACTTACACTGTCACTTGCAATTGGCCGCGTCACCAACTTTAAATTGTGCGGTGGCCGAAAATTATTGGCCGCTCCACACCACACCCCATACTATGATGTGAACGGATCTACCGGTTCATGATTATTGAATGGCAACTTGGCAAACCAATTGTCACAACGGAACATCCGAAATTGATGGAGGCCACACACGTGCTTCAAAATGAAAATTCTCACATTTCTGGTTTATTGGTTTCGAAACCACGTTCGAACATATGCTTCGAGGATGATCTCATTCCAGTAAATCCTTCACTTGTGTTTCTGAAACATCGATGTCTTTCAGACGCCTGCTTCCAGTGCGGGATGCTCCTCATCACCGACTTAGGTCAGTAGCGAGACGCTAATGCACAAGTACACTTCTTTTTTATCGCTTGGCGGATCATCTATATGAAGATGAAGAATCAGCGAGGGAAAGCTAAAAACGTTGGGGAAAGCCACGAACATGGCCACGTCGGCAGTACTGATGAATACTACCACACAATGGAACAATCATAATCGTGACGACACTGTGAAGAACATGCTACGAGTGTGCCAACACATTCATTGCCAATGGTATTGCTGGTGACCTGGACTCCCTTTACTTCACTTTATGTAAAAATGGGGCAGTCCGTCAGAGAAAATCAAAGCAACCTCATCTATCCATGTTTTTGTAGTTTAGCGACTGGATGAGGGGAGAAGCGACGTCTAGAAACGAGACGGGTATAGTATCCTGAGCTATGTGTGTAAAGTGAGGTGAGCTGCATGTGATGCGCGGGCGGGCACTAATCAGTTCATACCGCGTGCCAACATCAGTGAACCCGTGAGGAAAGTAGATAGCAATAAATAACAATATATAGTACATAATTGCAAGAACTAGCATAATTTTGCTATCGACAATCACATTGTTATGTTTGACCTTATAGAGGAAAGACGCGTCCCTGATTATCGTATAAAATGTTATGAAATGCCATAACGAAAGGGAGGTTCACAACTCCGAAGCATCAAATAATTGACGTGAAAATATAAAGCTTTACAATGCTTTATCTAATTGCAAAATTTACATGATATCTGCGAGAATGATACTACCTGGAGTAAGTTAGACAGAACTACCAAAAGCGCCAGCATGACAGATTGCCTACAACAACCTGCCATTTTGTCACCAGTACCAAATTATTCTCATCCTCAGCACTCGTTTTGTGAAGCAAATTAATTTTATTTATATTTAAATACTACATATGTAGTTACAGGACAAAAAGAAAAGAGGAAAAGATAGCGGAGAGATGAATGAAAGGAGGGACCAAGGTCAGCAAGGAACCACGAAAAAAGGCCAGCAAGGAGCCACGAGGAAAGGAAAGGACCACCATGAACGGCCAGAGGAAGGAACCATGAGGGAAGGACGGACCACCACAAACGGCCAGGAAGGAACCACGAGGAAAGGAAGGGCCACGAGGAAAGGAAGGGCCACCACGAACGGCCAGGAAGGAACCATGAGGAAAGGCCAGGGAGGAACCACCACGAATGGCCAGGGAGGAACCACCACGAACGGCCAGGCAGGAACCACCACGAACGGCCAAGGAGGTACCACAGGGAAAAGGCCAGGGAGGGACCACCACAAATGGGAGGAATGAAGATGCTGAGTCGAGAGGTGGTGGTAGTAGCGGTGAAAGAAGGATTGAAAGGAACTTGCGTGTAAATTTCCGTCCTGCGCAAACAATGACAAATCAATTTCAACCACTTGCGCTGGTCACATGATTTGAGGTTGTCCGAAAATTCTAAGGTAAAATTTGAGGCTGAGGTGATAGTCACGTGCATGATTTTGGATGACATTGTAATTCACGCAATATTTGAACCGATCTATATAGTTTTGTAAGTCAAAAATAAATGAGGTAATATGATGTTGCTCAACAAACGGTACCTAATTACACTATCATACCTCGCTGGTTGAAGCTCTCATAAGAATATAAATTAGGTTACAAGTGCTAACGGTTCTTTCCACGATAAAGTCTTATATCACTTGGTAGTTTAAAACATAAATGAGGGAACATGGTATGAGTCAACAAATATAACTTAACCATGCTATTGCATATTGATTGCTGCAACGGCGCAATGTTGTAATCTTGTTGCGAACTCCTCATGGTAAAATGAATTTTCAGAGATTCATGGCTATGTACCGATAACTAATATTTATTGCTGTATACATAGGTATATTCAGCCGTAGCAAAATGATATCATCTTATACTTCCCACGGCTACAAAATCAAGGACTCATGAATTCACTGATGAAGGCTTGATTGAACGTACACCAACGCCGAGCGCATCAGACAAATGGTTCAACTCGTACAACGCGAGAAGTCTGCGCATGAGACTGAAAAGGAGTGAGCCACTGTGAACGAAATGGCACATCCCATTTATCCGGATTGAAGAGAGGGAGCAGCAGCTGGCGAGCGCGAAAGGAATAGCGAAAGAAGGCAGAGGCACCGATTTCGACTGGAGGGTCGGCGCAAGCTACCACCGTGTCGACTCCCGTGAGCTGATACTAGCAGACCGTGGTTGCACCACTGAAAATGTCTGTTGAACTTCCAAGACAGAGCGTAGACTGAGGACTCGGACTCGGCGTGCACACTCCGTAGACTAATAGACTGAGCCTTTCCGTCAGACCGGCTCACGGACCGCTCCACAAAACCCAACTGCAGGATGACTCATCAAGCTTCTATTGAACTTGTATGCAACACTCTAGTCAGCACCAGAGATGCCCCATAAAAATGGACCACTACTAAACTTATAGCAACACACCAATCAGAGCCCACCAGCAATCCGCGAATGCACAATGCGCGCTGTCCCGTTTCTTGTGGACTTGTGCAGGCCCTAATTGATCCCATCGCTGATCAGAATTACTACGTGGCCTTCTGTCAAAATCATGTACATACTGTCCCAATGATATTACACCACGAGTGAAGTTATCCGAACGGTGATGTCATATTACCGTTGCCCAGACGTATCAGGTTGTTTTTGGAATTTTCAATTTTAGTGTGAGATACTTTTACGCCGTTTTACCATCACGTGACGTCCGGATTCGGCCGGATTTCTGGAACCCTTCTGCTTTTGGGCGGGCAAGTCTTTGCATGCCACTTTGCATTCTTTCTAACCAAACATTAGTTTAGATCTACTATTAAGTCATCTGTCGTTCCAAGGATGCAGGTCAATAATAGTGAAGACAAGAACTTCGAGGACAGATATTATACATGCCATAAAGGCATTTATAACAAGCGAGAGGGTCACAAGGAGTCTGATAGGTAAGAGTCTCAGTCTCTGGAAACAGAACTCTTTATTAATGAAACGTGTACCTGATAGGTAAGACTACGTTGTGTCAGCATATGTTTACGATAAGGTATGGTATAGGTACTCACGTCTCAGTCTCTGGAAACAGAACTGAGATGCTCGTCTGCACGGGTGCTAGACTTTATACATATTAGAATGAAACTTGATACATGTGCAGCTTCAGGCCCGATGTCAGCTCTCCCTTGTGCCTGCCCTTTCTCCCCTTGTGCTTGCACTCTCTATTTGACATCTCATGCCTCGCCATCAGCTCTCTCGGTCTTCTTCAACTTGGACGATTTGGACAACAACAAGCCATTCAACAAATCCTAGCGGGTGAAACCAAGATAAAGACTGTTGTAAGTCTTTCCTGCTGTACTGTACTGCAAACAGGCCTTCGACAGCATGTTTTTCAGCTCCAAAGGATGATCATAAAGTGAGACAGACAGCACGAGAGTAGTGTTGAGAGGCACGTCAGACACGTCAGATTAGGTGCAAGCACATCGTTTCTCAGACATTTGCTCATCATTGGCCGAACATCATGTCAAAAGGTCTCAGATTAATTTGCATTCATTCCTGCTCTACCCGCACATAAAAACAGTCTCTCATAGAATTAGGCATCTCAGTCTTCCTCCCGGATACTGAGATGTAAGTGCTATTACCTTCATATAACATACCAGCTACTAACAAAGACTTAGTACATATTTGTTCTAGGTACTTATAGCACCTGGATTCTTCCTCCCAGATACTGAGATTACATATTTGTTCTAGCTCTCATCTCAGCCGTGTGACCCCATCTAAGAAACCTACAAGTAGAGATAGGTGTTTAAGTGTGTCAGCTCTTGGGCCAGGTGAAATTGATGTGTGTATGGTTGTGACAGGCCTGTGACACTGTAACAAATTCTAAACAACTTTGGATTTTAGTTAATGATCAACATATGAGTGTCTGCCTACATGTGTACAGGCTCTATAGTGCTGTATTCACTTCTCACCAAATTTGTGGTGCTTGTCAAGTTATCCTCTGTCCACACTACTAGTATGCATCTTTCCTGTAGCATCTGCCTCACACTGACAATAACTAGTGCTGCTGTGGTCCAGTCCTGAACCATGGTTCGAACCGGACTTTTTGGTCTGGTTCTCCTGTGGTTTGGTCCACGGTCCAGGTGTCAGCCAGAACTGGACCATAATATGGTTCTTGGTTCTGGCATTGGGCGAACAGTTCAACTTTGGTTCGGACCGGTCCCGAACTGTTCCGAACTGCGAACCAAAAGAAGCTTGCCACATTGTTGAAGCGTGCTTTGACACTTCCTTTGATGATCCACTTCAGCCTCAGGGATTCTCAAGCTTCAAGATTTACTTGTTTCTATCAAATGCAGAGGCCCATTGACAAGGTAAGTCATGATATGCACTGTTCAAACAGACGAATCAGACCACACATCTCATTGTGCAACTCCTCCTGCAAGCCCATCATCCCACTCCCACGAAATCACTGCCTCCACCCCTAAAATCAATGCGCCGACAAAGACAAAGGCAACCAAAACCACTGAGTTTGAGGTGTTAGGTGAGTGACTTCATCTTCAATTATCTTGTGCCCATTTTCTCATGCTTGCTCTCTCATACCTGTCCTCTTGTGCCCGTTCTCTTGTGCTAACTCTCTCCCACCTGTTCTCTCATGCCACGCCCCATCTTTCATGCCCTCCTACTTCTTGATATTGAGACCATTGACCGTGGCACCACAACAAGTCCTACCTATGTTTTTTTTTGCTCATTGTAAATAAATTTGGTTCAGTTCATGTTCGAACCTGAAAATGACTGGACCTGACCATTCTGAACCATTCACCAAGGTCCAGTTCGAGGTTCATCAAGTCTGGTAGAACCAAACCTAGGTCCAGTTCTTGGTTCTTGCTTGACCCTCTGTGAACCAGACCGAACCAGACCACGGCAGCACTAACAATCACAACCTGCATTCAGTCTTCCTGAGTTGATAGAGGAAGCCTCATCCATCCACACACACACACACACACACTGATCCATAGCACAACCATTTAAGACTCACAGACATTTCACCACCCCCACACACACACATGCACACAAACTAGCTTCAAAGTTCTGTCTCTTAGCACTAGCACTGTCCTCCTCATAGATTTGTTTGTTTGTCATGGATTCACACGCAGCTGGCGGGACTCGACAAGATAATTTGATTTGTTTGGCAAATCGTTCGTCGAAAGGAACTCGAAACGTAGATTGCATTGGCCGGCAATGAGAAAGAATGCAAAGCGGCACACAAAGACTTGCCCGCCCCCAAAAGCAGAAGGGTTCCAGAAATCTGGCCGAATCCGGACGTCACATGATGGTAAAACAGCGTAAAAGTATCTCACACTAAAATTGAAAATTCCAAAAACAACCTGATACGTCTGGGCAACGGTACATATAGAGAGGTAGAGCGCCACTTTCAGACTTTCGCTAATAATTCACTCACCAGAAACAAATTCACTTGAAGCTCCCGTCATCATGTCTGTTTTCGCTATTCGTGGGTCAAGTTGATAGTTAAATACTACGAATGACCGTCACGCACGCAGTGACTCTCATATAATAAGGTGAATAACATGTTCTAAACGGAGAGTTCGCTGTTTACTCCCTTTTTGCGTTAAGCCGACATCGCTATGGGAGCAGCGCTACCACTATGGCTCAAGTTTCTAGACAAAGTATGTCGGAAATACATATTTTGGGTTGCCATTCCTTAAAATAGATTGAAAGGCTTCAATTTGCCGGCAGCATTATGATTGACTTGCAAGAACACCCGAAATTGCCATAAGCCGGTTGGCAGTGACCCATTTGGTCTTGTGTCTGCCTTCCAAGGCAGTGCTAAAATTTTAAGTGACATGCCTTGCAAGGCATCGAAAGACAGTTTCAAGCGCTAAAGTGTCTTCCAATAATTTATTTTTATTTCAAGAGAATTTCGACATGCAGCGCTAGTTTCAATTCGACCGGTAAAATTCAAACTATAGAAATCACATTGAAACTCTCAGAATTGAATTGCGGGTGGTTCAAAATACAGAATGGTTTTTACTAATAGACTAGTTGTTTATGGTATGGTAGACATAGCAGGAGAGCGGATAGGAAGATATAATGATGATGGAGTGCACCAGCGCCAGAAATGATTGAGGGCAGCTGGGAGTAACGGCAACAGCAACGAGAGGGTGTAGATCTGAATTGGGAGTGTCAGAGGCAGAATATTAATTCAAACGAAAAAATACCTGTTTTGTTATTGCTGTTGTTGCTGGAGCTGGAGCTGAATCAGATTCCTAATACCGCTCACAGACTGGTGGTGATGGCAATGAGAGCGGGTGGACAATGGTGAGGTCAGAGGCGACGGGATAAATTTTAAAAAAAATTAACAGTACCTTTAAGACAGTAGACTGCGCTGCTGCTTAGACTGTTGTTTGTTGGTGGATGGTCCAGTCTAGAGGCACATTGATGATTCAGAGCTGCAGCGACGTTGACGTCGAGCGAAATCGTAGTGATTATAATGATTGTCGATGGACTTAGAGAAATTGTGGTAGTTGGATTTCAAGAGACAAGGTAATCTTGGCATGACTGGAAATGTAGCTGCTTATTCAGCTGTTTGGTTGTATGTACTTCTAACCTAATTTAGTAGTGATTCTGACTGACGTCGTATCATAGTAAAGAAGATATTTGAGCGTGCAGAAAAAGATTGAGATAAACAGCGTGTGATCAGAATGAATCATTTCTTGCGGCCAGACCTACGGACCTCAGCACCTGTTTCGTCCTGGACCGCCTTGGCTTTAGTACGCCTTGGCTTTGGTTTGGGCTTTGGAGGGATAGCACCAACTGCAATAGCCTCGTCTGCCAACGCAAGATCTTGCATTGCCGAAGAAATGGAGTGAGTTTGTGCCCCAATGATAGGAGTAGGCGAGTGCAAGATGACGGGAGCTGTCGCAGAGACAGGTGGCAGTGTGTCAGGGGTGGTGACAGGAGTAGATGCTGGTAGTGCGACCGAGGCAGATGGGCATGCGACCAAGGCAGATGGCGGGTGCGCAGCAGAGGCAGATGGTGGGTACGCAGCAGAGGAAGATTGCGCAATATCCTGAGGTGCAATGATGGCAGTATCAAATGGAAAAGCAGGCCCTTCACCTCCCTCTTCCATAGCGCGCTCGAGTTCCTCTTCCCAGCTGTTGTAGGAGGTGCCGGTATCTGCCACATCCAGAGCGGCGTGTGAGGATGAGGTTTCAGGAAAGAGGGCGTTGTTGAAAAAGTTTGTGATGTCTCGCGCCCAGGCACCTCCAGTCATTAGACGTTGGCGATAATAGTTGTGATATTGTTGGTACAGTATGTTGCTTTTTTCGCCTTTCGCATACAGATCCTTGTCACCTGAAAGAACAAATATTGCCTATCAGTGGAATATTAATCAGCGCACACTCAGAGATACGACATTAAATGAATACTTACAACAACAGCAGCAGCAGCAATCATACCTGGAGTCGTATTCCGTAATTGCCAAAGTTTGCCCTTGGTCTTCGGGGCTAGAGCGTAGGTGGCGGAGAGGGAGGATTTCCCGAAAAGTGCTACCTTTAAGACCTAAGTGTAATTGTAGAAGCGATCAGGACTTCGTTAATGTACATAGAATAACACACGCACCCGAACAAGCTTAGCCGTTTTGAGGAACTCGTCTTTGTTGGGACGCTCTGGATGAAGAAAGAGTACCGGCGCAAACTTTGTGTATTCGCCGTGGGGATTTACAAGCAAAGTTCAGCACTCTGGCTGGGTATCGCGAGGGTAGCCTCGGACAAAAAATTCAGATTTCAATCCGAAAATAGCACCTGCGCAAGACTTGACGTCTGAAACCATCTCTGAGCGAATGCCGCTGACACCCTTTGCAAACTGTCAGAATTGAAATTAGTTGCAAGTTAATTGAAGTAAGCTGAGACATTCCCTACATGCGGTGCAAAGTTCTTGTAGCCCATCAACTCATGATCAATTTCTGGGATGAACTTGAATAACTCAGCCTTTACGCCGTCCTCTATTGACTGTGGCGACAGCCAATGCTCGCTACCAAAGAGTTCAATGTTAGGAGGCACACGCAGAGGAAAAATCCCGGCGTTAATCCATAGACAGTGCGTCATAGAATATTTACGCCCGTGAGCCCATTGTAGAGAATCATGCCTCTCATGGCGTGATATGGTAGTTTTCACCAAGGAGTATACAGCACGAACTCATAGCATTACTCTGTGCGCTACCCGCAGCTATCTCTATATGAGGCGCAGCTTTCCCACGCAACGCGCGCCATGCGCGCACCATTCCCGCGCTTGCGCGCCCTATAGCGCCAGCCATCCAGATGCATCCATCCACTGTCCACCAAGCTCCCTAGTATGTATATTTCCATTTCCTTTATTAGCATAGTTCCACCTTTATTTTTATCATAGTTTCTCACTCATATATATTTTTACATACCTACTCGGTAGCGCTTCGGCTCCGCATGAGCGCGCTTAGGCGCGCTATATAAGCGCCAGCAGTACATACTACACGGGACCGACTTTTCCTACTTTTCACTTACTAGTTACTACCCACTTACTACTTAGCAGAATATAGTAGAAAGCTATTCCTTTACATTTTGCACTCTTATATCTCTTATCTTGCTTTATATCACTACTTAAGCTTAGTTTCTCATTTCCGCATACGCGCGCGCACTTTCCCGCGCTTCGCGCTAATACGCGCGCGCGTTCCCGCGCCTTTGTACCTTGCGCGCTCCTGCGCTTTCTCGCGCTTCGCTTAAGCGCACACTTCTAGATCCTTGCTGCACTCACTTCCCCTATAGGGTCGAACGCACTTGCTTCTCAAGTAACGCAGACTAGGCAGCGCGCGACCTTACAACTTTTACAGATACAGTCAAGAGCTTCTTTTGTTCCTCATTGTATTGTTGTTTCTACACCGTATAGTGTCTTCTTTGGCAGAGAGTGCAAGATCCTTGGCAGTCAAGTTTTTCCCCCGTCGTCCTTTGGCTGTAGTAGCTTCGAGAAGGGCGTTTCGTTTCAATAGTTCTCGACATTTGCCATGCATATTCAGCAGCAGATTCTGTGCCATTTCAAGCGCCTGTATGTATGTGAGTAGCGGGAAACGACACCGGTCACAACCACAAGACACACCTGTCGGACTTCCTGAATAGTTGCACCATCTCTAGCAGGCGCAATAGCAGCGCGTATCTCCACGAGATCTTCATCCGAGTCAGTGGAGTCAGAATCGGTCGAGTCCTCGTTGGCGTGTGAATTGCTTTCGAAGTCTGAATCATCTTCAGCAAATTGGTTTTGCTGTGGTTGAGGCATGGTTCAAAGGGCGATGAGGTGCAACTTGGCCTGAGACTATCAATTTTTCCATAAGATGTTTATATACAGTATAATATACAAACACGTACTGAGGCTCATGGTCCATTGAATGTAATGTAAACGCACACCCTATTACTTACCTCCATGAGTCTAGACCAGACATGTCTTATCGCTGGCAGGAGGAAGCACGACGTAATCGATACTTAGGTGAGGGTGTTGAAGATTTGATGGGTGCCTGGCGGATTCAGAGATTATTACTACATCACGACTGCAGTTGTAGATACGGGATCACACACCTTGACACTGCATCAAATGAGCAACAAATAGGAAGAGTTGTACGTCATTGTTTGTGTGACTTTGGAGGCAAGGATAGCAGATACGAACAAGCGGTGACCCGGGGATCCCTGGGCAGTGGAATTCCGGGAAAACAAGAATCTGGGCGCTGGAGAAGGATGAGCGCCGTTTCGTGCGGTGTAAGGTGTATTAATGAAAGAGGGAGTTTGACAAGGATTGGGGATGGCATGAGGGAGTTTGACCTTGTGAGTTAGATGAGGATTGGGGGTGGGGGCGCAGGAAAGTGTGGGCCTCCATTACCCTAGAAGGACCTCAAAAGTTTCGCACGGAGGAACATGTCCGTGTCAACGAGATCGACAAGAAAGAAATCACGATCATGATCATGATCTGGCACAAGTAAGGCGCCGCGAACGATAGACTGCAGAGAAATAAATTCCGAGGAGGCTAGAGGTCGTGCGCGAAGGCGAGTCAGCCCCAGATCACGATCCACACCACCTCTGGAACCAGTGGGAGCATCCATGGGTAGGACTAATGCGAGTTCGAAAGTGTGATTGCTGACCGTGAACTTGAACATGAACAATAGCCGAACAAAGATGCACTTGTCGATCCCATCCTTGTCTAGAGTGCGGATCAAGGCACAATCACGACGTTCGCACCCATGGAAGTTTGGATTACATCGGAGGTAGTCAGTAGTCAGTTTCCAGTCGACAATAGACTCATAGTTTACTTTGAGGTAGCGATGTTCTTGGAGCTATGATAAACCATAATTAGCAGATATTCAGAACGATGTGGGTGAATGAACGAACCTTGTCGTTAGCTGTAGGCCGCAACCATGTAACACCATCGGCCAAAGGAATATCGTTTGATGCAACGAAAGTGTTGAGAAACTTGGTGAATTTCTTTCAGAAATCCTGGAAGGCACGGTTAGATGTGTTGCCTTCCTCCACTGCAGCGAGAGTGACAGGAACTTGAGGAGCGCCAATATGAAGATGGCCTGCGAATGGTTGATCGTCTAGTG
Organism: Suillus fuscotomentosus; assembly: GCF_016647785.1. NCBI lineage: Eukaryota > Fungi > Basidiomycota > Agaricomycetes > Boletales > Suillaceae > Suillus > Suillus fuscotomentosus. Next base: position 227,179 of record NW_024539549.1, on the reverse strand, counting down.
TATCCTCGTCTTCAAGTTGTCCCTGTGACATTGTGCGTTTGTGCCGATCTTCATCGAGGTAGGAAATACGACTGCGGATTAGTTCGGAGACCAGACTGATGTGATCAAGCTTGAGGACCTGTGTGTTGGTGTTGGTGTTGTGGGCAGTTTTAATTAAGGGACAATTGCGCACCTGATTGGCAACATCCTTGCGGTTTGTTTGGCGTAAATATGCTCGCTTCAATGGTCCATGTTGTTTCTCGTTCGGTCGAGTACTGAAGTTGCGGACCGCTCCTTTCGCGCTGTAGATGAGGAATCTTGACTATACGTGAAAACACTTAAAACAAAAGGGGTGCTCAACAGCAAGACCGGGATACGAGACAAAGACTCGACCCAAAGGACAACCACTGAGAGAAGTTCCTCGAAATAAAGTGGAGGGAAACTCTGTGAGCTAGGCGGGCGCTAATAGGCGCGAGAAGATAACGCGCGCGAAGGCGCGCGTGCGCGAGGCGAAGGCGCGCGAGATGCGCGCGTGAGCGGGAGGTCCGAGAATGCGCGCGCGCGAAGCGAAGGCGCGCCTAAAGCGTTAGAGGCAAGATCTTACTGAGGAGTGAGTGCAAAGGTGGAGGATTGACAGGAGGATATGATCAGATAACAAGTGGGGAGGTGATCTATTCACTTTCCAGTCTACAAAGATAAGGGAAAAGTAAGTCCCAGAACTAAAGGAAACCCTTCTGTATTTAAGAATGGAGAAGGCGCGCTTCCGAGCGCGCTCCCGAACCGAGTAACCATATCAACTCTAATTATAACTAAGTTTAAATAAACTTTCCATAAGTAGCGCGGATGTCGGACCGAAGATTTTATTAGTTCAATGGATAAGATAGAAATAACGCACCAGCGAATCAGTAAGGACATGGGACGGATGGACGGACGATAGCGCGAAGACCTATGAGGAGGCGCGCGAACGCGCGCGCGAAGCGCGCATAGCGCGTGCGTAGGTAAGGCGCGCGTAAGTGCGCGCGAGTTCGGATAAGGCGCGCGCGAGTGCGCGCGAGACTGGTCCTTAGGAGTAGAGCTGTAATGTATAGGAATGTATGGTTAAAGGCCGGATATTCGTCATTGAGACGCGCGAGTCTCTACATCTCCTGGGGACTTACATTCTGAGTGTCCCCACTCAGTGCTATAACGCAGGATCTTGGACTTAGAGAGGTGGTGATAGACAGGGATCAGGTGATCGCGAGAGTAGGGCCGTCCTTTGATGATCGCGAGCATCGATGATGTAATCGGAGGAGATGTTGATAAGAAGATGGACGCGTTCTCGCGATCTCTTGACTTCTTTGTTATCAGTTTTTCATCATGCCTACTTTCAACGTTGCTATGCTGAACTCTACTCCTTCCCCTGAGCCTGTTCCAGTGGCGCAAGGGCTTCCTGAGGACGCGCCTATGCACGACGCTAGCGCGGAATCCGATACCGACCGCCTCTTGACCGCTTGGGCCTCCATCCTCATTTCCCTGGAAGGATGCGTGATGTCCGCGCCTGAACTCAAGGCGGAACTCCTCGAGGATCAGGAGATGTGGTTGCGCGAGTGGTATTCTGTGCTGGTGAGTGCGCTTACATGTCTAGATCTATTGTAGCCTAAGATTTCTAGGCAACCTTGAACGGCTGTTCCACGCGCGCGGGTGTGTTAGCGGTGGCGCTGGAGATGGATGATAAGAGCGCGGAGTTGTTGAAGCAGGGGCGGAAGAGTTGCAAGGAGATTGAGGCGGTTGTGAAAGATTGGAAGGCGAAGGCGATTGCGTCAGTTCCTCAGGCGCCTCCCATGCAAGCTGCGCGCGCCACTGGCGCGTCCGAAGTCGATGCGCGCGCCACTGACGTGTCTGGTACTGATGCCAGCAAAAAGGTGCGCCTCTCTATTTCCTGTTGGCGCGCCTCTCTATTAACGCGTTTGGTTGCGCTAGCCGCGCGTTGGGCGCATGTCTGTGACCAAGGCGCGGCGCTGTGGCGCCTGCATTGCCAAGGACATTGACTGTGGAGGCGCGCCTGGTCGACGGTGCCCTCCTTGTGATGTTTCCAAGCGCGCTTGCACTTTCTGTAAGTCGCGCCTATTGTCTTTCATTGGCGCGCGCCACTGACAGCTGTGGATTAGCTAAGCGCAACCTTACTGATGCGCCTAAGGCGCGCCCGCGCAAACCAATGCCCAAGCGCCCTATCGCAGAGTCTGCAAAGGAAACCGCTTCCTCTATTGCGGTTGAGGATGAAGAAGAATCCGAGGAGTCGGAGATGGATGTGGAGATTGTTGGGGAGCGCTCTGTGGAGGAGAAGGTCGTGCGCGCCTCGCGCGATATTCCAGTGCGCGCCGTTGGTCCTTTGGCGTCTGGTTCTGCGCCTAAGGGAAAGGACAAGTTCAAGGATCCAGCGGTGGAGTTGAAGGAGGCGCGCGCCGAAGCCGCGCGTTTGAAGGAGGAAAATGCGCACTTGCGCACTTCCACTCTCCAGATGCGCCAGTATGCGCGCGCCCAACAGGCGGACCTCCTCAACTATTCCAACAAGTTTTTCGCTATGTCTAACGCTTGGGCTGAACTGGAGAGGCAGATCAACGACTCCCTTAAGTAGATGCACTTCTCTTTTGTTTTTCTTGTCTCCTAAGCGCCAATGCGCCTGTGTACTCCTTTTTGAGCGCCAATGCGCCTGTACAATGTATCCTGTGTTGCCATGTCCATGTCCATGTCCTTATCTGATTCACTGGGCTTAAGAAATTAAAATGATAAGTATGTAAGTAAATGACAAGCGCGCAACGAGATCAAGGTAATGCAATGGACTTTACTGAATTTTCTGCGGGGTGCGCGCCCGTCTTGTCTTCTTCGCGCGCCTTCCATCATCTATTCCTGCCGTGTTGCGCCGCGCGCGTCGAAGCGATGACGCGCGCGCGCTTGAATGAAAGTTAGAGAAAAAAAAGGTGCGCGGCGCCGCGCGCGTGTTAGAAAGTGAAAGTCTAATGAGGTGATTATGCGCGCGCTATACAATTAAGGTAGTGATCAGTATGTACTTGCGGGGTATTAGCGTGTTTCTTAGTGCGTTGGTTATATTCTAGAGTCTGTGGGGTTTATGTGCAGGCAATGCGCGTTATATGAACAAATGATATGAGAGATATCACCGGACGAAACCCGGGGTAAAACTGAGAGTATGTACTTAATGGAATATTTTTGTGTTCTTCGTATTATCTGGTGTTTTTGTTTTTATGTTTTTGAGGGGCGCGCGTTCGCGCGAATATGATTCAGTGATGCGCGGGCGCGCGGAATATGGTCGCGCGCGCTAACCGTCTTGCGCGCGCTCGGGCTCGTCTTCATCGGGTTCTACGGTTTCATACGCTTCTAGTTCGTCGATGCTCTCGTCGTCTACTCCAGTCATTTGGGTTACCGATACGCGCTCCTCGCTACGCGGGTAGTAAGGAATGACGCGAAATGCGGCGAAGCGAAGTTTTGAGATTGCGCCGTCCAACTCGGCCAACATATATGAGCCTCCCTTCGTGCGACGCACTACGATCATAGGTCCCAAATAGCGTGGCTTCGTCTTCTTGCTCAGCTCGTATTCGACTTTCGAGTTGCGTACCAACACTAAAGCGCCGGGTTCGAAGTCGTGCGATTTGATAGACGCGCGGAAGTGTCTCTCAAAATCGCGTATGGACTTGTAGCGCGCCGCGACTACTTTATCCCTAATCGCGTTAATATCTTCTACGCGCTTCTGCAATTGGCGCGCGCGCCATGCTATAAGATCAGTAGTGGTGAACGCGCCTCGGCTTGGTAAAGGCGCGAGGAACGTCGCTTCTGCAAGATCAAAGGGAAATATTGGCTCGACGCCATGCATCATGAAATAGGGCGATAAACCCGTCGCTTTATGAATGGTGACGCGCTCGGCCCAGAAAACTGAATGAACTACCTGATACCAGCGAGAATCATCTCCGTCGCAGCTTTTAATGATGGCCTCCCGGACATCACGGTGTCGTCTTTCGACTATACCGTTTGCCTGAGAATTATATGGCGAGATGCGGATCGGGTGAATCCCGTATTTGCGCGCGAGTTCGTCTACTGCGAGCCTATATGCGGGCGCATTGTCCGTCACTATTTCTGTGATCGGGCCCCACCTACACAAGAGCTCCTCGAAAATAAAAGCGGTTAGCGCGTTAGTATTTTCTTTGCGCAGCATGCGCCATTCCGGATACGACGTTAGCGCGCATCGCGCTTGCACGAGGTATTCATATCCGCCCGCCCTGGGCATCTTCATCGTGTCGATGTGCGCTTTGCGAAATAGACCTCCTGGTATGGGGACGATTGGAGGAATATGCAGCCTCCTCGTTTGGCGAACTTGGCATTCGTGACACGTTTGTCCATACCATTTGATGTCTTCGATGATGCGCGGCCACCAAAAGCGTAGCCGTAGGCGCGCGCTGACGGTATAGATACCCTTGTGCCCTAGGTCGTCATGCGCCTCCTTGAGAACGCGATAGCGCTTGTTTGGAGGTAACACTAGTTGGTGTTTGCCGTGCGATGCTCTGCGCCATAGGTTGCCTTCCAGAACGAAATAACGCGCCGCGTTGTTCACGAACTTCTCGAATTCTTCATCTGAAACTGTCAGTGGGTCTTTCGCGCGTGGTAAGAAACTGTTCTATAGTGGTCATCAGCGCGTCTTGCGCGCGCGCCGCGTCCGAGCGCGGAATATCTGGTTCTGGTTCTTCAGTCTGTGCGACATCAAAATATACGCGCAACGCTGGTACGCGCGCGCTCTGCGAGATGAAACATGTGCGATGCGCTTCGTGGCGTATGTCACCCGAACCACCAGCTATACGATGCGTGCGATCGTTTAGAAGCGCGATAGCGAACGAGTATGCGCGATCAATCCAATCCTCATGATTATCGTCCTCTATGGGATCGTCCTCGGCGACTGGTCTCCTTGAGAGACCATCGACCCCTTTATGCTTTTGCGCGGATACATGAACGAGTTTGAATGAAAATAAAAGGATACCCGCGATCCATCGGTTGATGGTCGCGTTAGGCTGCAAGTCCGGATTATTGATCATACCTTTGATATACTTCGCGTCTACCTCCACCGTCAGATTCTTTACCCCGAAGATGTATACGCGCACCGCGCGCAACGCGCGGAAGAGTCCAAAGAGTTCTAGTTTCGCTTGAGAGTAGCGCCTTTCCACGTCGTTTAGCGCGATTGAGCCAAATCGATTTGGATAGCGTTTTCCGTCTTCGCCTATCTGCAGCAAGATAAATCCTACAGCGATATTGGAAGTATCGACTGCTAGAATGACTTCGCGCTCGCTATCATAGTCGATGCGCCTTAGCGCGGGCGATTCTAGAATTGAGTCCTTGAGGGTCTGCATGGCTTCGCGCTGTTCAGGGCCAAATATAAATGGCGCGTCTTTCCTGGTGAGGTTAACTAGCGGGCGCGCGATGCGCGAGAAATCGCGAATGAATATGCGCAGGACACCGCAAGTTCCTAAGAATCCGCGCACTTGCGACTGATTGGTCGGTTCTGGCCAGTCGCGAATCTTCTGTACCTTGGATTCTTCTGGTACGCGCCCTTCAAACGTGCATTTGTGTCCGACGATGATTGCCGTAGGCGCGGCTAGAACAAACTTTGATGCGGATACGGTTGCGCCTACGTTCTCTAGGCGCTGTAGAATGCGATTGACAACAATGCAATGCTCCCAGATGAAGCGCCGGATTCCTGCATTTTCGGGTATCGTCTCGTAAGAACCGTCTTCGCGCTGATAGCGCGTTCGCACTGATTTGATCGGAACATCATCCACGAATGGCGACGTGAATTCTGGAATTTCGTGTTGCAAGATAAACGCGGTATCGCCTTGGTAAACCTGTACAGCATTAGCATGTCCTTGAGGAAGAGTGGTTAGCCGATGAGGACCCAAAGGCGTTCCAAAGGTCGTCAAGTCGCGCGAATCTACGTGAAGCGCGCGCTGGTCATAACCTGAATATAAGTCCAATACAGCGTACACCGCGTATCCGGCGAACGCTTCCGCGAGAAGTTCAACAAAAGGCGGAAGCGACGCGTCGCGAATTGTTACCGCATTAAGCGGCTGCAAGTCGTGAACTAGGCGCAAGGATTTTCCATCTTTCTTTACTACGCAGAACCAGCGCGAGCGATACGCGGCCGTTGATGGTTCATATACTCCCGACGAGATCTTCTCCTTGATGATGCGCACTACTTCATCTAAGGTGGCTGGCGGGATCGGAATATTGCGCTGAGACCAAGGCGTGTGCGGAACCGTAGGAATCTTGTATGGCGGGAAGTAGGTCTCATTGAGGCGCCCGCGCTCTGAGGCGTCCCATGCGAATGCGAGTTCGTGTACGCGCACGAGCCAGCGCACCAACTTGAGTTCTTCTGGCCATAGCCAATTTGCTGGGTCAAGGTCTAGTTTATCTGCGCGCGCCTGCGTAAAGCGCGCGCCTGGCGTGAATTCTGGAGGATGGGTGGGTAAGTCGGGTAATCCTGCTAACGGGTCATCTGGTAATTGGCGCACTACCCTATACTCTGCGGGCATAGTGGTAGGTACCGTGCGCACTTTCTTCGCGACTGGTTTATAAACCAGCGCGTGAAGTACGGGATCATAATAATAAAAGGAATTAAAGGCGTCGATAGTCGCCTTATCTATAACGGTCTGCGTGGATGTTAGATGCGCGTAACGCGCTGAATACTGCGGGATAGAAGATGAAGAAAATTGATGCGTAGAGACTAAAGGCGATGCGTTGCTGCTCCTTAAGAGCGAAAAATGGGACGCGCTATCCGCGCGCGCTATGCGCGGCGCGTTAGGCGTGATGCGAGAATGCGAAACTTGATGCGATAAGGAAAATACTTGGGAAGACGAATGCGTATGGGCTTCTCCCCGCGAATGCTGCAGATCATCGATACTTAAAAACCCTGTTCCTCCTCCTTGAGCGCGTGCGAGTGCGCGTGACTCGCGCACTTCGCGTCTCTTGCGAGCTGTCGCTTGACCCAAGGTAGGGTTGGAATGCGCAGTTCTTTGCGCGCGTTAGGATCAGTCAGTATGAGATCCTGCTCTCCGTCGGGCAGATCAAATGTGCGGCACGAGGTAAGCTTAAAGAATGGGCGCCCTAGTAAAACTTCAAAGGTCGCGCGCTCGATGACCTGGACTTGGAAGTATAAGGGTCCTGCGCCAAAATCAAGCGGGACGTTCTCTATGACTCCTAGCGTCGCGTCACGTGACGTGTTTACCGATTCCATATTGAGGCTATGGTCCGACCTGAGCGGTACGCCGAGCTCTTTCCATACTTCCCTTGGCATGACTACTACTTCCGCGCCTTGATCTAAGACGCAGGTGAGAGTGCGCCCTTCCAATGTCTTAGCGCGAATACAGCGCAGGGGCGCGAAGTGATCCGCGACGATTTTACCGTCGTCGCTTCACATGCGCACATCCTCGTATTGCTTGAGCCATTGGTCGGTTGCGGGGTGCCCTGATAATTCGTGCACAGATACTGCGCCTACTGTGACGCGCTTCTTGGTCGTAAGTTCGCGGAAATGTTGGCGAACGTCGGGAGATACAGCTAATAATTCCCTTACTGGGATATTGAGATTGGAATCGAGAAGGCGCTCGACAACGCGTTTGTCGGCCTCCTTGTCTTCAAGCGCGAATGCATAACGATATGATGATGACTGTGCTGGTGCTTGGGTTGGTGTTGATGACGACGATGGTGGCAATACTGAAGATTGAGATGGGGATGACGACGATGACGATACTGGCGCGGACGATGATGGTGTTGACGATGCGGGCGAGGCGCCCTTAGGAGGCGCCTTGGCGCTTGTTGGCGCGCTTATTGGCGCGCTTAACGGCGCTACTTTCGCTACCTCTTTTCCTTTACCTTTGTCAGACGAAGCCTGTATTTCGGGAGAGATTATCTCCTCCTCTACCGTGGCTTGCTTAGATGCAGGTCTCGGACGCGCGCGCGTTTCGCTGGGTATTTCTACACCATCGAAGCGCACACTTTTACCTTTGGCATTGCGCTTCTGGTCGCGCCTTGCAGCTACATAGGCTATCGCTTCTGTCATGAGATCCACCGTCTCGTCGTCCTCTTCGAGTTCCGTTTGCGCGACTGTGTGCACAAACGCAGATGAGCCTACATCAATTACCGCGTCGATCTCGTCGGACGCGCGATAGAATAGTCCCGCTGTCGCGCCTGTACTAGCGGTCGTATCCGGTGTCGCGCGACTTGCATGATGTCGATCTAGACGATCCTTGAGTAATCCTCGGCCTGGAATCCAATCGCCATTTGGCAAAACAAGCTTGCGCGTCTCTTCGCTAACCTTACATTTACCCGCGTCAATATACCTTTGTTTCTCTGCGCAACGAGGGTAGTAATGTTCGAGACTGCCGCAAAAGGCGCAGTCATTGAACGTAGGCGCGTCGCGCTTATATTCGCGCTTGGTTACTGTGCCTTGCGCGGGCGATTGCGCTGACGTGGTAGCTGTGACTAGGTTAGTGAATGGCGCTGCCGTAGGCGCGCTAGGCGTCGCGCTTGCTGCAGGCGCATTCGCGGGCAGAACGAAATGTCCAGCTGTAAAGACGTCCATGAACGGGTATGGATCCTGCGGGTAGTGATCAGGAATTTTAATCATTAGGCGCGTGCGTATTAGCGCCTGAGTATCCTTGGGAATCCCTTCCATGAATATGCGATCGCGCTCGGCTTTACCAATGCGATCTTCTGCCAATAGCGGTTGCATGACTTTCTTGAACACGCGAAGGTAGTTGCTTAACTCCTGGTACGAGGGCATCGTCTTGTTCGCGTATTCGTGCGCGATGGCTTGTAGGTCCGAAAGCGCGTAGCGCCTTTTGCCATCCCATCCGGGATACATTACCTTGACTTCTTTCATGAACGCGTTGTAATCGCTTACTTGCGCCTCCGGCATTCCGCCCCATAATTCTCGGTCATCGCGCTCAAGGTAGCGGATGATACCCTTAATGCGATCGAGACCTTGTAGACCTACATCGTCAGCGAGCTGCTCGTATAGGTCGATAAAGTCGGCGAGGCTGTCGGTTGTGCCATCAAATTTAGGCGCGTCCGTTGTTCCACGGACAGGCATTCTGGTTCTTACTGTGGACATGACGGGCGGTTGGGAAATTGCAGGCGCGGGGATCTTGTGACTGACAAGTGCTTGGCGCGTGTTCGCGAAAGGAAGGTTTGATATAAAGGTACCGCCTGGGATTGAAAATGGCGCGCGCGGGGTTTCTAAAGCTTCTTGCTTGATCTTAGGTATTCCCGTTGTAGGAAGCGCGTTCTCGCGCGCAGGAACTACTGGCGCGTTAAGTGGAGTGTCGCTAGAGTCGTCAAGCTCGGTTAGCGCGCTTAGCGCTGACAGGTTAGAAGTATTAAAAGGAGGTTGATTGGGCGTGTGGAGGAATGTTCCGGGAAGTTGGCTCCTTGGGTTATCTATTGCTTCGAAGCCGTCGGATGACTCTTCCTTGACGGATTCTTCAGGCGAGGGCGTGACTGGCGATATCAGTTGTCTAGGCGCGTGCGCGAAGAGCGCTGGATCTGGTCGCGGAGGTTCTGATATATTGCGCGAACGACCGCGCGTGTGTTGAATGAATAAGGGTCCTGGTATAATGGATTCTACCGCTCTGTCGAATGCGGCGATGGCTTCTTCTCTGGCTATGCGGCGACTGTTGGGTCTGAGGCGCCGACCTTCTATCTCAGAAGTGTCCCTCGCGGTGGGCTCCAGTTGTAGATGAGGAATCTTGACTATACGTGAAAACACTTAAAACAAAAGGGGTGCTCAACAGCAAGACCGGGATACGAGACAAAGACTCGACCCAAAGGACAACCACTGAGAGAAGTTCCTCGAAATAAAGTGGAGGGAAACTCTGTGAGCTAGGCGGGCGCTAATAGGCGCGAGAAGATAACGCGCGCGAAGGCGCGCGTGCGCGAGGCGAAGGCGCGCGAGATGCGCGCGTGAGCGGGAGGTCCGAGAATGCGCGCGCGCGAAGCGAAGGCGCGCCTAAAGCGTTAGAGGCAAGATCTTACTGAGGAGTGAGTGCAAAGGTGGAGGATTGACAGGAGGATATGATCAGATAACAAGTGGGGAGGTGATCTATTCACTTTCCAGTCTACAAAGATAAGGGAAAAGTAAGTCCCAGAACTAAAGGAAACCCTTCTGTATTTAAGAATGGAGAAGGCGCGCTTCCGAGCGCGCTCCCGAACCGAGTAACCATATCAACTCTAATTATAACTAAGTTTAAATAAACTTTCCATAAGTAGCGCGGATGTCGGACCGAAGATTTTATTAGTTCAATGGATAAGATAGAAATAACGCACCAGCGAATCAGTAAGGACATGGGACGGATGGACGGACGATAGCGCGAAGACCTATGAGGAGGCGCGCGAACGCGCGCGCGAAGCGCGCATAGCGCGTGCGTAGGTAAGGCGCGCGTAAGTGCGCGCGAGTTCGGATAAGGCGCGCGCGAGTGCGCGCGAGACTGGTCCTTAGGAGTAGAGCTGTAATGTATAGGAATGTATGGTTAAAGGCCGGATATTCGTCATTGAGACGCGCGAGTCTCTACAGCGCGAATGTCGGGGAAAGCATGTGTCAGAGCATGCACCTTAGGGAAATTCCAGTTCTTCGTCAAATCTTCGCCCTGGATGTCGATATATGCCTGAAAATATGTTAGATACAACTAAAAGTCAAAGGAAAATGGTATATACATACATGTAAGCGTGTCCCGAATACTCGAAGCTCTGCTTCGCCAGCAGTGAGTGTTGCTTCGGTATGCACATCGAGCGCTATGTACATAGTCAGTCGCAGGTAGCTACCTATACACTGCATTAGGGCATAGCCAACAGGATCTTCACTGCGCTTCAACACATTTTGTGCTGAGTACAGCATTTGCTAGAGTCCAGAGAATGTTAGTAGGTATATTGATATACAATGTCGAATAGTGTACCTTCGCAATATCTCTGAGTTTGTTGCCATCGCTAAATGATATTGTCATGACAGACTTGAAATGATTCAAGTCACGCCATCTTGGAAACGCTTCGAACCTGCAGAGTCTTGTAAGCGATATTAATGTAGAAGGTAATATGAAATATACTTACTGTTTATCGATTTTCGCCTCGGCCTCACGACCAAGTGCCTTTGCACGGACTTTGAGCTCCCCGAAAAGGTGGTTGCCCCAGTTACCAATGTCATTGACATGTAAGGGATCGAATGAGAGCGTCTCATGAGGATCGGAGTTGTTGACTTCCCAGAGCGCATTCTAATGGTAGTCAATTGAGTGAGCTTATGAACGAAATCAAAACACAAACCGCAATGGGGCGTAAACCATGCACCTTCAGGACTTCTGCCCCAGCAATGCGGTCCCTCAAATACAGCTCTAAAAAAGCTTTTGCGTCTTCGACAGTTCGAGTAGGATATGTTGCGTTGAGGTCAGAAAGTTTCGTCGAGGGAATACAACAGACAGGGCAGGGACAATTTGAATGTAGCCCGCGAATTAATGCCATCACGCATCTGTAAAATGTTAGTTAGCATGATGTAATACAAGCCTCAAGAATACACACTGTTCTTCATAATCTGCGGACAGAAGTAGGATTAGTGGGTATAGCCATCGCATGATGGCGTCAAAGCATCTGTGCGCAAAGCCTGTTTTGGAGTACAGGATGATGGATTCCAACAACTTGATGAACGCCTTATGCCAGACAACACGTTTCATGTTTGTGTAATTGAGTTTTCCATCTTCATTGGAATCTGTAGGAACCTGTTGAATTAGAACTTGTTATGCGTACCTACTAATATTATGATTGATACTCGAACACTCACAATCGGCAGCCAGCCCACCACACGACCTCCTCCAATTCCGTCACTGTTTCTTATGTGAACAGGAAGATTTGCGCAATGAGCTATCACTGGGTATGCCTTCACGTGCCCAGATGAAGTGAGATGTGTTTTGTCGGCGTAGAGGATGAAGGCGAATGGAACACCGTTGTTCGGCAACGATGACTATGATAGATCGAGTACAGATATAACACATATATTAGCAGCATACTACAAAACATGAATACATAATAGTGCATACTTGAATTCGCCACCACCGATCTGCGGTCCAAGGCTCGTGAATAAACTGTTTAAAGTCAGTACCATCGTGCTTGTACAAACGTTGCGCGTCCCAAACGAAGTGCGGTGCCAACAGGGGATCTTGCAACAAGTCCATAGCCCAATCCCACAGCGGCCGTGTATGTACGTCGAATTCGATTTCCTCCTTCTTGTAAGGGATGGAGATGACGTGCTTCTTGAACTGTACGAATTATACCTGAATACTCAGTAAGCAGAGTGAATGAAATTTAAAACATCTCACAGTCGTCATTTGAGTGGCTGCTCGATCCCAGGCCTTCGACACTTCAGTGTGAGATCTGAACGTAAACTTCGCTTGTCCCTCAGCAATCTGCCATATCAACTGCAGCATTTTGTCGGTTTGATCCTTATTGAGTGCCGCTTGGTGGGCAAGTTCTGCGAATTCGAAATCTGCGCGGCATGTAAAGGGTTGCCAAGGTGTGTTGTCGACGATGGGCGTGGAACTGGCCTCTGCCTCAACAGGGTGTCCAAAGGTGGAAAAGGTCTCAATGGCAGGGGTGCGTCCACTGTTTGGGTGATATTCGGTTTTGAATGTATCACAAGCGATAGGGACTGCAGTTGCTACCGCAGACCTGCTTGTCAACATGCTTGTGTCTGAGCCCGATCCTAATAATAAAACATTATATGTAAGTTAGAAACAAAACGTGCAAGAGTGATACACATACGTAGACAGGAATCCCCCCCAATGCTCATAACACCATCCTCCACGTCACCAAACGCGTTGTCGTCGGCACCTTCGACATTTTCTATGTCATAATTGGCATGCTGATCATCCACTGGCTGTGAAGGTCCAGTAGTGTCAGCCACAGCTACCTTGTGTCCATTTCGGAGGTGTCGTTTATCCTTTCGATGTTCTGATCAACATATGTCAATATAAAATCTGACGCATCGTAATGTTTGAAGTCCAACGAACTAAGTAAATGAATTGGAACGATGGCGTACCTTTCCTTTGGGCCTCAACTACCTGAGCTGCAATATCAGCAAACTCCTTGTCGCGCCGTTTCTTCTCCCACTTGCGTGAACAGCTCCCCTTGTGTGACTTGATGCCACGAGCAGAAAATGATCTCTGACAAAGCTTACATCGGACCTGTGCAGAGGATTGAGTTGTTGACTGTACATAGGCCCGTCCTTGTGTAGATGACATCTAAAATACAGAATTAACAAGAGATTGATTGATGATTGATGATCGAAGGCGAATCAGTGATTGCAAGTGTGATGCGGCAGTCTAAGGGCAATATGATATTATGATATGTCACCAAGAACGTTGATGCGGCTGATTATTAATATAAACTGTATAGTCCTTCTAAGCCAATTCCAAGCCCCTTGGACCTTTGTCAGCCTGTTGAAACGCAGCACGGCATCTTGCGAGGCACCAAAAGAAGTCGGTGCCTTTGCCAGACACTCGAAATAGACTCGGTCCGACTTGAAACTCGGATGCAATGAGGTTGGAAGGCATCACAATTCAGTCCAAATATAGCAGCCTTCCAAGCCCCCTTTAGAAATTTCCGACATATGCACCTGCTTTTGGAACAGAGAGCAAGTGCTGAGTCCGTTCTGCAGACGTCCAAAGTCGTGACTGTGTTGACTGCAGCTGCTCTTCTCTATACCCGCTCTGCAGGAGTCGCTTTTTTTGTGACCGGCGCATTGTTGTGTTCAAAACTTACTAAGGTTATCAAGAAAGCAATACGACAAGAGCGCCCATCACAGTTCTCTGGGCGTAAAGTGTCATATGGGTGCGGAAACTCGATCCACTTCCATTAGTGCGTACAGACGTCTGATTACATTGTCAACACAGGATGCCTAGCTCACATGCATCCACATGCACCTTCTTCGCTGTATATATTACCTTTGCTTGCCTTGAGCTACCTATCCACTCTGCCTTCCCTCGTTTCGCCATGTTCGCCCCAGTGGTTGTCTTACCATGGACATGCATGATAGCTATGTCCAGGGTCCGGCTGGGCCATCACACGTGGCCACAGATTGCGGCAGGAGCTTTACTTGGAGTCTGCTGTGCCAGTCTTTGGTTCAAACTATGGGTGGATGATGTGGGTGGGATCATGACAATTTTATCATCAGCGAATGTCGAGTTCACTGTTGTCTCACTTATCTCACTTTTTTGGGTAAATTAAGCGCAGCATATCTCCGATCTTTATTTGCAAGTTGAGCGGATCCCTCTACTTGTCTCGCACTTTTCTCGTTTTCAATAACTGTTGATTCAAAAAAGTAACATTCCATTTTGAATTCATTTGCACCCCACCAGCCTTCCGACAGCTCCCAGTTTCTAGGCTGATAGGTAGCACCCAGCTGAGCGGGCGGGGCAATTTTGACATAGACGACACACTACGCTACGCCTGTTCGATGTTCACTAGCAAAAGGAGGAGTGGACTAAATCCATCCGGCTAGTATAGGTATCTTGGGAAGACAACCTATTGCGAGCGGCTGAGATGAGACTGGACGACTTAAATGCCTACTGATTATAATGCTTTCAAGGTTTGGATACACGTTGAAGTAGACAACATTGAGGACTAATCTTTTCCGATTTTACCTGACTCATGCCCTTTGCGTATGATCCTAGGATGCACTGTAGTTTTGGGTACAACATTTAGGAGTATCTAGTCCGCTCGGTAGTCTTATGAACGCCGACAAGAAGCATTCTAGCGACTATCACTGAAAATGATCGATTGAGGGATGTATTGGGAACAATGGGAAGGACTTGTTGATCGAACTTTATAGAACAAAGCGATGCTCGTTTGTAGTCCTCCCTAAACAAACCATATGAAAGATGTCGAGTTATAATAAACGCACGCGAAATTCGGACCTTGCCAAACGTCCAAGCAGCTAAAAGCAGGGAGTAATGAGATTGTTCATTAAAGGGAGGTCGGGAGAGGCCGGGGGCAGGCTGCAGCCAATCAAGTGTGTACTGCGGCGATGTGAACTAAATCTGTCACTGATGGAGTTGACACTGCTGTTGATACCCCTTCATATGGAACTGCAAGTTAAAACTTGCGTTATGCGGTACCGCATTGTCGGCTATTCAAGTTCGGTTATTAAACAAAAACTGCAACAGATGGGTCGATACTTGGAACTCACAGAAAATCACGTTGAACCTTTGAATAATAGTAACGCCAGCTAGCTACAGCCGCAACTCGGCACCACGCCGTTGCTTCAAAGATTCCGACTGCACACGAGAACGTTATCAATCACTGGCCGCAGTGCACTGGCAGGCATGGTGGCACAGCGAAGTTTCGGTTTCGTACGTATTTTGATTACTAATACTATTAGTACTTTTACGGACAACATAGTGCTTATATAATCTCATTTAAGTAGAATCAAACTCTTTTTCAGCGTCACAGTTGTGCACTGCAGCGAGGAGAGCTCCGGCGACGTTGAGCACAGTTAATTCACAGGTGAGTGCCACGAGCGTGCATTCTACCACGTGTGCTCCCGCGTTCGTTTCAGGAGAAGAGATCTATGATTGTGATGTTCCACAGATCTGTGCCTGCCCTGTCTTCTGATCTTGATTCTTGACAGGCCGAGCCGCGACAAAAACATATACTTACTCCTTTCTCTTTGTTTTAACAGTTTGCGACCATCTACGACTGCAATTTCGTTTGGCCGATATCCGTGGTATTCTTATATAACCACTAAACTCAATTGCATACCCGAGAACGTGACACTGGCTCCACACATCAACCAAAACGTTTGTGTCGCTCCACCTGAAAAATTCTCTCATATTCATCGTACCCATCACAGGAAACACCAACCGGCAGCATATGGCTGCCCAGGAACTTGCCCGCTGGACACGCTTCGCCGCTAAGGGAGGTGTTGGGCGGTGTACAGCAACCGTAGATTGTGTCGCAAGGGAAATTGGTGATCTCATGTTTCTCAAGGTGAGTGT
Organism: Suillus fuscotomentosus; assembly: GCF_016647785.1. Taxonomy (NCBI): domain Eukaryota; kingdom Fungi; phylum Basidiomycota; class Agaricomycetes; order Boletales; family Suillaceae; genus Suillus; species Suillus fuscotomentosus. The sequence continues at coordinate 211,139 of NW_024539549.1, read as the reverse complement.
CTGAGTACAGCGGTTCGTTTTCTCGTAGTATTTTGGCTGTTTAGTTGAGGATGCAGTCGGGTCCAGTTTCAGCCGGGAGTCGAGATAATTTTGACCGAGACATAATCTCGTATGACCATTGTTCGAGAGTGGGGCCGTGAGGGAGCACCTCTTAGTCTTAGTATCGCTGTCTCTGTGGAATCGTTTTTTGTTCAAAATGCTGATGTGCATCGCCCCTAGGACGATGAAATCACAGTGTTGATGCAGCTTCCTGAATCTGGGTATTACTTGGTGCGTGTTCTTCTCTGTGATGTTCCTGTGATGTCTCCCCTTGTACATTTACCATATTTTCTACGCATCTTCCACGTTTTTAATACTTCCTTTTGAATATCATTCATCCATTTGATCCTGTCCATTGGGTCAACACACCACTAACATCGATTCACCACCAGGGCTTCTGCGAAGGTGTTGTGGGACGTTTCTCTGGCGTAGACGTGAAATTTCACGGGAAACTCAAGCGACCTATCATGGCAAAACGAGGATCCCTTGGTGTTGCCGACACACGTCCCATGTCACTTGAGCGGGCATCACCGTCCTGGCCCGAGAGCTCCAGCGTCACAAGGGCAGGCAGTTCTAATGCGAATCGTCCTGGAAGTTCAGTGGCAAGAGCCGACAGTGTTTCAGACTCACGTCCCGGAGGCTCCCCAGTCAGACGGAAGCCACTCTCACCTGACATGTATCCATATTCGTCCTCCCCTGAGCGCCTGAGGGAATATGAGCGAACGAGGGGGCGTGCACACGAGTTGACAGCGTCTGTGTCTGGGTCATCTGTGTACTCAGTTGTATCAACGTCAAGTGCTGCCTCGACTACGTTCTCCGATGGCGATGGGTGGTATAATAGCGAGGATTCGTTTTTGTCGAGCCGAGTGGTGCCGTCGTCTTCATCCGGTTCAGTGCAGGCTTCGTCGAGCACAAAATCGGTGCCTACCTCGTCTTCATCAATGGATTCAATGCCAACATCTTCATTAAACTCCACCCCAGCTACCTCGAGTGCGCAATCGATCCTTTCTTTGGGCTCAACACACATTTCTTCTGCAGGATCTGTGGAGAAGCTCCTTCAATCTCTGTCGAATCATTCACCTTCGATGTCTCAGTCCACGTCAGGTTCCATTTCTACATCAGCTTCTGAGTCCATGGCAGGAATCTTTCTGAATTCAAGCACAACGTACGGCTCCTTGACCTCCGCGCCCACTTCAAATTCGTCGTCGTCTTCCACCAATTTCGTGACCAATGCAACGAAAGGGCTGACTGTGGCTCCGCTGCGCCTCAGCAAGTCGCCGCGACTCACAGCGAGCCCGATACCATCGCCACTGTCGCCTTTGCTTCCATCACCTGGATCGGGAACAACTTCACGCGCTTACTCACCTCTCCCATCACGCTCACCATCTTTCACGCTCCCCGCAAAGGGCAGTCCACCACGCTCACCTCTCCCTCCACCGCCAGCAGAAATACCGCAGTCTCCGCCATCCTCACCGTCCACTGCGTCGTCAGCACCAGAATCGAACTCGGACGCAGACGATTCTTCGCTATATCTTGATGATGACAATGATGATGAACACGATGAGAGCACGCAGTTTTCTGCTCTGCACCGCCATCTGGAGGGCGCGGAGGAAGAGGAAGACGGGGAGACAGGCATTGGGTTGAGCTTGCTTGGAGCACTTGCAATGGATGATGAAGATGAGGAGGAGGAGGATGAAATTACAAATAGTTATCGTGATCAACCACGGCTGGAGGTAGGAGCAGGAAAACATGATTTGGGTGATAGAGCGGAGGAGAGTACTGCGACAGGTGGAAGTACACCCATTCCATGGACCAAGTATACGCCTTCTATTTCTGCGTCCCCGACAGTCGAGCATGAGGTGAACAGTAATGCGCCGCATGCATCGTTCAAGGCAGCGACTATGCAAGACGACGCCATGACGCAGGTCGACGAGCCAGGGCAGCACCTAGAAAGGGAAGGTGAGATGGGTGAAGACAAAGAGGAAGAAGATGAGGACAAGGAAGATGAAGATGAAGATGAAGATGAAGATGAAGAGGGCTACTGGGCTTGTGCATCCGACATATATGACGACTACCGCTACTCCCGCCAAAGCTTCTCATCTAAGCGCATGTCCACAATCTCCGTAAAGTCGAAAGCGCGCACGTCCGTTCTCTCGGGTGGTGGCAAGGTCCCTCCCATACCGAGCTTCTCGCCAGACAGGCTCAGCTTCGATGTATTATCACGTCCTAGCGTCTCGAGTGGACGGCCCAGCGTCTCAAGCGGACGGCCCAGCGTTTCAAGTACTTCAAGTCCAAGCCAGCCAGACCAGGCCAACATCCAATCCACGCACACCCATGCGACCACCTCCATATCCTCACGACCCTCCTTCGAGTCATTGTCTTCTGTAGATCGTGGTCCGCCTGTTTCCCTAGAGCATACACCTCACGGCCCTGTCGACGGCCCAGAGGTGCGCCTGCGCCCGCCCGTCGCACGTCAGCTCTCTGCAGGCCACGAATCCATGCGCACGCCCTCAACCTATTCGGTGCAGGCATTGTCTCCGCTCAGTGCGCAGTTCCCCCAAGTCCCGACTAGGGTGCCTAGCAGGCTGCGAGTGATGAGCACGGATATGGAAGACAAGAGTGAGGGTCCGAGTTTAGGTTCGGGTTCGGGAGGGGAAAAACCTCTCTCACATGCGATAAATCCGGTGTCTCCCTTGCTTTATGCGTCGTTTGGTGCTAACGAACGACATTCGGGCTACACGGAGGAAACAGAAATGCAGTCATCTGGGTATTCGGAGTCAGATGATGGGCAAACGTCTCGTAAGTCGCGAGGGCTGCGGTCAAATGCAGGGAGTCTGCGGTCACTTGTTTCGTCTACAGATGGGTCTAGTGTCGTGTCTGCACGGCGCACGCGTACGGAGAGCGGGCACGAGCAGCGCGTTGGTCTCGGGATGCACCTTGTGATGGATGACGACGACGAAGATCATCCTGTAGTGGATAAGGATGCACGTGTTGAAGGCGATACGTCATTTATGTCGAGCGAGGCTGGGACCGTTTCCACAGAACGTACTGTTACTCCAGCGTCGCTCTTGCCATCGACGACAGGTGTGCCACCTGCGCTTATGCCTCGGGCACCTGCAGCACTTATGCCAGGATCATCATCTACACCAACATCTGGTGTTTCACTTACCCCCGTCGCTTCGTCAGCACTGAGTCCGAGTGCACCATCAGCAGAGAACTCTCCTTCAGGCCAAAACGCACCGCCACCTTCGACTTTGCGTCCCCGTCAGCCCAACCAAACACCCCATCCCTTCTCACGTACATCGATATTCCTCCCTCATCCCAATGCTCCCAAAATAGCTCCGGGAAGCCAGGGGCTGGGTCCCATGTATGCACGACCCCAACATCCCACTGCAAACCCTGTGCCAATACCCTCCGTGCAGCCACCGCCCAATGCCACAGCGTTCTCCGCTCAAGTTCTCCGCCACCTTAGGAGTATCTTCCTTGGTCCTGGTGTTGGCGCTGGCGTACGTAGGCCGCCGATGACGCTGTATGCTCGCTGCGAGCCCGATTTGAATTCGAGTACCGGCCCCGTGCCTATTATGTTCTCAATGGACCCACTTCCACCATTACATGCTCGCATGGCTCATTCGGGCGTAACAGCTCCTCCGTCTATGGTTCCTGTACCGCCCGTTCGTGCTGCAAGCGTCTCTACTCCGATACGAAGGGGCTCAGCTGCACCTGCAGCTGTTGGATCTCTTCGCGGGGCACCACCACCTAGCAGTACGAAAGATATCAGTCCAAATCCGAGCGCTGATCCGACTAGCACTTCACCACTCAGACTGCCCCGGCGGTCAGCGACGGCGCTTGCAGGTGCACAGGAGCCACCTACGAGTAGTAGTGCGCCTGTGGCTCCAATCTCGCGCCCGAATTTTGTCCCGCAGGTTGGCGCTGCCCGACCGAGATCAAGGTCATTCTCGGGCTTTGGGGAAGCTGGAAATATTGGTGCTCTGCCTGAGCGAAGGTGAGTTTATTTTGAGAAGTGATGAAGAGTCGACGTTGATGAGCGATGTAGCCGTGAAGAATCAGAGTCCAAGGCGCAAAGCGTATCTGTGACTGCCGCCTCCACCCTTTCACCTTCTTCACAGGCTGCATCCATGTCTCCACTCACGCACAATGGTCTCCCAGCTTCTTTGAGGGCACGTCACATTCCCTCGCCTCTCTCCCTACAGAATGGCAACTTTAATCGTGAACGAAGTCCCAATACTGTCGTTTCTTCTACCGATACTCCATCCCCCAATGCAGGCCATCTCAAATCACCAGTCACCCCTGGTTTCCAGCAGCCATCTCCTATTCCGAGTGTCACGAAGTTCGGGCTGCAGCCTCCGTCTATAGGAAGCTCTTCGGCGAGCCCCGCGCCTAGCTCTAGTCCGAGTCTCTTTAGCGATCGTGACAAGGACGCATCGCCGTCATCTGCGATGACGGGACGCACATCAGTGACAACTAACAACATTGCTTCGCCACATCCTTGGGTAAGCAATGCTCGTCAAGAGTCATTGGACGCACCGAGGAAGAACTCCGTCGATAGCGCGCCTCCTCGACAGAGTTCTGATTCTACCGATTCGCATTCTCAAATGGCATCTCCACCTCCTATTGCGGAATGGCACTCACAGTCAACGCGGTCATTGCCCCTTGCACATGAAGTCCAACTTCGGGGAAAGCTCAGTCTCCCTGTACTTCGTGGTAAGATTAGCATCAAACCGAAGCTTGACGATACTGTGAGCGTGACGTCTTCGTTGGACGACCAGGAGAACGAAACTGTGCAAGTACAAGACATGGACTTTGAACTTGTGAAACCAACTTTACCGCAAGCGCCATTGGGTCGCTCCAGTCAAGAATCTTCGTATGCTGGACGTGATGCTGATGCAGTGCGCCTCGATTCCCCTGGTACCATGCAAGGTGATGCTGCGTCGATGCATTCGAGTGCCCCACGGTCCCCCATGTTCCCCGATGTGATCTCGTCGGGTACCCCACCAGTGGAGTCACCTACATCAATAGATGCTCACCGCCAACGTGAGATCAGGTGGATGGCCCTCTTACCTATGGTACCGCCATCTCAAGCACGCAGGAACAAGAAGGTCAAGCGTCTTTTGTTGGACGGAGTACCTTCGTCGGTACGATACTTGGTGTGGTGTCATCTCAGTGACAGTAAAGCTCGCGCGATTCCTGGCGTATATGGGCAGCTTGGCAAGAGGCAAAGAGTCCCTGCCTTTTCCGATATCGAGAATGATGCAAAAACATATTTCCCTGATCAAACACAACTGCATCCTTTCGATGGCCCTTTAGTATCACTCTTGCAAGCCTATCTCAATATGGTGCCAGATATCCAATATAGCTCAGGTACATCTTCGTTGTGTCCGAGCGTCGTATCGCTGCTGATGCGCATGATGTACGGTTGTCAGGGCTGACTTCCATAGCTGGTCATCTGCTGTTGCTATCACCCGAAGAAGATGCTTTTTGGATATTCGCTTCGATGATGGATGCCCATCTTCGTCCGTACTTCTCGGCAAATACCATCCAGTTGGAAGTCGATGCTGCATTGCTCAGCAAAGCCATCGAAACTAATGATCCTGCTGTGTGCAAAAAGCTGTATGTCACATTTAGCATCCCCCCTAGTGCGATAGCGAAGTCTTGGTTCGTATCAATATGCACCTCTGGGGTTTCATATTTTCTGATCTCGCACAGGTTTTCTACTCTATTTGTCGGAACACTGCCCATTGATTATCTTCACCGTGTCTGGGACATTTTCTTGTATGAAGGTACGTGACACACTTTTCCTTCTTTCGCCGCATTCACACTTTATTAGGCGTCACTGTTTTGTTTCGTGTTGGGCTCGCGCTCGTTCAATGCGTGCGACATCTGCTCTTGCAAGCGACATCGGAAGAAGCTGCTATGGAATACCTTGTTCATCCACCTCTCGCATGCTTACCCTCGACAGCAGACGCATTCCTTAATCAAGTCCTAATGATGAAGCTAAAAGATGACGATGTTCGAAAACAACGTATCAAAATGGAAGCACAAGTCAAGCGCCAAACTCAGTCCCGTACCAATGGTTCTTCAGGCATGCAGACTGCATCCATATCTCTCCCGAAAACTTTCTAAGCGTGTTGTTGTCCCAAGTTAGCTCACTTCCATTCTATGATAACCCTTCGCTTGTTATTATCACCGCAAAATCGCTTTGGACCGTATTTGTTTGCATAGGTCGTTCATTTATTGATTCCCCCACATTTACCTATGATACCGTAGTGAATTGTATATATTCCTGGCACTCTGCAGAGTATCCATAATGTTGTACTGCTTATAGTCTTGGTCCTGGCCGCTTAGTAGTGGTGCACTGCAGCACAACGTGGCAATTAGATGCAAATTAGATGTGGTTCTAGCTCGAGACTGGGTGACTAAAACGGCAGACGTCCGAGTGATCGTGCGGCTATAACTATATTTCTAGTGGATTTAGTCACTGCGCTGTAGGAGAGTGTCACCGTGACAGCTTGCTTGGACGGGCACACCTTGGACAATACATTTTTTAGGTGTTTCTGGAGTATTTTTCCCCCTTCATGTATGTAAGGAGATAATTGCATCGATAAGACTGATCTATGGCAGATGGGAGCCACCTTCTATTTCGGGTATTCCGTCATCGCCAGAACACTGCCACTGGCTGTAGCCCGGGGCTAGCCCATAGGCTTCACACGGCTTACTGTTGGCAACGTTGGCTCGCCACTGGCGGTAGAAACACTGAAGGAGAAACCGCACAGCTGATCATGAAGATCGCGACATCTTTTCCCAGCACAATGGCAACATGACGACCGGCACCCCATCCCAATAACGTGGTTCCACCGTCCACGTTGTTGTCCTTATAAAATTTCATCTGCTAAAATCTGTTCTAGGTTGAACTCCTCAGGCTTGGGCGTCGAGTAGATACTTTAGCATTGTCACCGTCGTGAAGGTCGCCTGTTTGGGAACATAAAGTGCGTTTCGTGTGAGATGCATTAACTCATTGGTGCAATATACTTGTCCTCATGAAGGGCCCTTTGAAAACTTAGCATGCGCAGGTGAGCATTTCAGGGATGCAGAAAGTGAGGATTGGCATCTGCGTTTCTGTCGTTGTCGCTCTTGAATGGCATCTGTTGAACACCTTCAAGTTGGGCGTCGAACAGAAATCAGCAGTGTCGTGAAGGTCACCGGTTGAGACGTGCCCTGTCGCATGCATGTTTGGTCCATGAAGATATCTCCTCGTATACTTCTCCTAGGATCCTCATGTAGGGCCCTTTGAAAAGGATGTGCAATGTTTCGGGAATATAGAGATTGAAGATCAGCGTCTGCATTTCTATGGAACGCCCAGAAAGGAGTGGTTTGGGAGTGTCCTCGTACCGTCCGGAGGATAGAGAGTCTTCACAATTGCCTGGCTTCGTTTTGGACGAGTGCCTTCCACTTTTAAATCAATAATTGCCAGAGCTGGCATTCGGAATATCGCTGAGGCTCCATTGAAATTAGAATCCCTATCGGTGACCCGGGGCAGTGTCACGACCTTGAACGACGTGTCACTTGCGGTTTAAAATAATGGACCCCATTAGCGGTTTTGACGCAGCCAGCTAGTCACGCTGCATTTGATGCATGCCAGTGTCATGTCACCTGGCCCATGTGCCGTAGATGTTTAAAAATTCCATCATCAGTAAGACTAGTTCACTCGGGCAGGTGCGTAACGATAAACGCTCTCCCAGAACAGCGCAAGGCTGGAAAGGATACATGCATATACAGCTACAGTACCTCTAGTGTCCTGATGTCCGTCAAGTAGCTAATAGAAGCTATGTCTTTAACTTGTGCAATGACATCATGTTCGGATGCGATCCTCTTGAATTCTCCGTCGCGCTGCCGCGCTAGCAAAAATGCACTAAACCGCTGTCCAAGGCGAACAATCAATCGCAATGCTCGCGAGTCAGAATACGAATGGATAGGCTCAGTTTGTGCAGCACGTGAATCGTGCAACAAAAATTCGGACACGGTCCAATTGTCCACGCTCTGCGTATTGGCTGCATTGTCACGCAGCCCGAGGAGATGACGACTCCATGGACGAACGAGCAAGATCGTTTGCCAGGCGGGCGGCGGCCTTGCCGGCGAGAACGGCGTGAACTTGTCTTCTGTGGTGATCTGTAGGTTGCGAAGCCCGTCTGACTTGAGTTCATACGTATATGTATTCTGGTCATGACCTGACCTCCGTCTGGCTTCTGTGATCGGGAATACGATGCAAGGCAGATGCAACCGGCGATGCACAAAACGGGGAGCGCTCTGGTAGTCAAGTGTCTGATATAATTGCGAAGCCGACTGTAAAGCCACAACACCTCGCAGCGAGGAGACCGATGCCTGAATCTCATCTTCGGATGGAAATGGCAGCTTGCATGGTAGAGCTTCGTATGAAGTGATGTCGGCTGGTAGACAGCTATTGAACTCTGATGACCTTCTGACCCAGTCCAGCGCAGTAATATCACCGGACTGAGATATGATTTCTTGCAGGAGCCACCCGAGCGCGTTCTGCTTCTTCTCGCTATAATCAACATGCAGGCGGATGCCAAAGACCCCGAATAACGAGTATGCGATGTCTTCTGGCAACGTGGTAGTACGCGTCGACGCCCACTGGAGTTTCTCTCGGGCGTTTCTCATCCCGGGACGGAAAGCCACGACTGCTCGTCGGTCTATACCCGTCGCATCCTCCAACTCTTGCATGATCGCGACGGAATCCTTGTGATTGAAAGTGCGATCGTCGAGATAAGGAGTCCAATCATTCTGATAGAAGAGAATGACTTTGGGAGCAAGGAATTCTTGGACCGTCCATCCGCGGGTGTTCCAAGCGCTCTTTCCCAGTGCGCCAGGCTTTGACAAAGGCGGAACATCCGAGAGGTATACGACTGTGAGCGCGGAGTGGTGATACCAGTCGAACATGGACTTGACCGATGCTTGGAGCTCAACATCGATGTTCTTGTCGATACATCATGTATCGCTCCATGGTCAGCGATACCCCAAATCACGAACAATTTTGCAAAAGGACTGCAACTTCCTGATGCCGCCTACTGGATCCAACTTATAGACGTCCTTGCCCTGAATGTCCTGCAGCAGCGGCTCCTCGCCTTCCCACCTGTGCGATAGCATGACATATTGGAAATACGTCATCACCACTTCTTCGACGCGCTTCATTTGGATATCTCGATACGTGATTGCTGATGATGGGAGCTCCTTGTACTCTACACTCGTTTTGAAGGTGCGTATCTGCGTCTCTCGATCGCATAAGAGACCGGTGGTGGTGTCAAGTACACGCAGCGGAGAATTGTCAAGTTGAGTATCAATGACTTTTTGAATAGCACGGTCCACTTCGAGTGGATCGAGATACTGCTGGCGCAACTCTACAGAAACAGTCAAATCATGTTGACCCATGAGTCATCTGAGGCTTACTTCGTGTCTCAATGTCAGGAGCGTTATCTGACTTTGAGAGCATGATTCTGAATGCCTGTATCGCTTCATCATAACGCTGTGCGCCATGAAACGCTGTATACTCCAAATTGTATCCAATATGAGAGGAAGGGTTGAGTTGAATGACCTGTGTATCACCACATTGAGTATAAGTGAAGAAAGAATAAATGCCATCGCACCTTTTGCGCGTCGAGAAGCGCATCCTCCCATAGCATTTTCCCCAACTTTGCCTTACTACGACTTGCAAAGACAACATCGGATGGAGAAGTTAGGTCGATCGCGGCTGAGTATAAGTCAATGGCCCTGTCAAAATTACTTGCAGCGAGGGCAGCATCTCCGCTGGTAAGAAAGGGTGCGCTGCATTCTTCAGTAAAAGCTGAGTGAAATAGGGGTGAGAATTGTAGCCTGCGCGACATCATGAACTCCAGACTTGCCGTTGGACCATTGAAGGCAGCCGGCCTTCGTTGTTTCGATATTGTCCTCATGTATCGGTATGATTTGACGGCATCTTGGGGTTTACCTGCCCGAAGGAATGCATCACAACGTTTCTGGTTTGCAGTGAGCCGCAATGATTTGAGATCCCAACCGAAGAGCTGGACAAGTGACTCGGTTATGGCAAGGATTTCGGATGTGTATTCACGTACCAATACCAAGTCCTCCTACACAAAATGAATGGATAACCTCCATGAGAGCGCTCGAGTTGAGAACGGCGGTGAAATGGTCAGCAGCTTCTTCGTAACGTGCACCATCCAAGGCCTTGATTTTGAGTTGAACACGCAGATATGTCTGATGTGCGAGTTGCAAAGATTAGTGTAGATGACCAAGCGTGGACGATACTTACTTGCACGATGCAACACCCGAGAGTATCGACATTCGGACAACCAGCAGCGAGTCCTTTGAGGAGCAAGTTTGCCTCGTCCTGTTGATCTGCATTGAAAAGAGCGATGGCCTACAATACGCGATGAAGCGGAACGTAGGTGAGACAAATGTAACGTACTTTGATCAAGAGAAGGAAATGGATGATTTGTGGATCTTGGTCCGTGTACATTGATGCAACATCAAACGCTGCCCTCCCATCCGGGACAAAACCTTTTCCGCAGAGGGCAATGCCCTTGGAGATGTATCCCGTCAATGAGGGCCGAATGCTGATAGACTAATTCACCGTCGGGTGAGCCCTTTGTAAGGGGGCCATGATCAGTGCGTATGATTGCATCCTGAAGGGCGCGGTCCCAGTTATATTGTCGAGCCATCACGAATGAGCGATGAGCATAGGAAGTGTGGTTGTTCACATTGGTGTTGATATCTTGCGTGAGCAGGCTTTCGGCGGTAGATAAGTCCCCATCTATGCATGCAATGCGGGCTACTGTTATGGCCAGGATCTGCACGAAACATGCTCGAATTGTGGTATACGAGTCAAGGACGGAAACGTGCCTTCTGATGAATACCCTGAGGTACTGCCCACTCCGAGATTGTCTTATCTTGACCTCCGTTGAGAATGTGATTGCCATCTACCGGGAAAGTGACGCAGAACGGCCTAGATGAGTGCTTGAATATGGCAACAGTTTGTTGGTCTGAGAGGCGCCAGAGACGGACATGATTGTCATAAGATGCGGATGCGACGAGTGTGCCAGTGGGATGAACGGCAATGGCATTGATATGGTTAGAGTGGCCCGTCCGAGGGTTGCCGACCTGCTTCCATGTTGTTGTATCCCATTCGCATAGGGTAGGATCGTGTGTATACTGCCACCTGTGAGAAGGCGAGTACCATCGGGCGTCCACGCGAGTGATAAATTGTATATACTATGAGCTTTGAAGGATGCGACGCATTCCCTCATGCTTGAATTATAAATTTGAATGTTGCTGTACGTTGCAACGGCAAGAAGTTCTCCAGAGGGCGAATATCGTACGCAATTGACATCACTATTACATTCAATTGGGCGTAGCTATTTTGACGCGGTCCTGCCGCGGTCGTGACGCGCATGTGACGCGGCACTGACGAGCCTTGACGCGGCACTAACGAGTCTTGACGCGGCCACTGACGCGCCATTCCAAAATCCAGCGAGGTGATAAATTTGGAGTGGGCTTTAATTTTGGTGAGTGGTTTTCCAGTTTCTCTGTGCCAGACGATGACTTCTCCGCTCCGATCTCCGCTTGCTATCACTTGCCCGTCTCGTGATACTGCCAATGCCAGCACCAAATTGCGATGCCCTTCCATCTTCTTCAACACAACACCTGTCTTCAAGTCCCACAGACGAAGCGTCTTGTCGTCCGAGCTCGTAATCATCCGTCGTTTATCGGGGAACACTGCGACTGCCCTTACGAGTTCTTCGTGGCCTTTAAACTTTCGCAGGGGTGTAGTGATTGGAATGAGCTCCGACATTTTACTAGAGGTCGATGGGTTGGGCGCGGTTGAAGTGGATTCTTGAGGGATTGTGGGCGTCTTTCTACGTAGACACGAGGCTGTTCGCCTCCACGCCTCCATCACCGGTACGGCAAGAATGCCATACCCGCCGACAGTATACCCTTACAGCATCTCAGTTCATACATGCATTCGACTCTTGTCTCCCCAGCTGCCAGAATATATCTCATCGCATCCAATCGAGCAGTTGGTGCTTTCCAGCGCTTGAATCTGGATCTGACTATCCATCGTGCATAATATATTTTGGTTTTTTGAGTCGAGCAGCTACTCCAGCACATCACCGTGTCACTCCTTTGAATGCGTACATATAGCTTACTGCCAGATTACCCCTTGATCCAGCCTCCTCCCAAGACGTTGTGCAGTATCTGTGCATGCATCTACACAGTAACAATGCAGATATTATCATCAAAACACAAATGAATACCTCAAGATGCCTAGTTTTAAATATCTGTAACTATTGGCTACAGAATTTCTACGGTACCAACGTCCATGCTATCAATCGATGCAATATCTTTGACTTGTGCAATGATGTTATAGTCCGACGCGATCCTCTTGTATTCTCCGACACGCTGCTGTGCTAGCAAAAATGCGTCGAAAGGCTGTTCAAGGCGAACCATTAACCGCAACGCTCGTAAGCCAGGCTCCTCTTCAACAGGCAAACCGCTAGGTGGCCTGTCAGAGTAGTCCATCGGGGACCCAAGCTCGGTCCCATATTCCACGCTCTTTTGATCGTCTGCAAAGTCAGGCTGCTCTGCAAAGTCAGGTACCCCAAGGAGATACCGATCCCATGGACGGACAAGTAAGAACGTCTGCTGAATGGGCTTTGCCCGCCAGAACTGAACTAGGATTTCTTTAGTGATGACGAGCAGGTCGTTAAGCCCGTCCGCCTTGATTTTATACATGATGAGAGCCTCCTGGTTTTGACTGTGTATACGTCTGACTTCCGTGACACGGAATGAAATGCAAGGGAGATGAAGTCTGCAGTTTGCAAAGCGAGGAGCTCTAAGCTGTTCAAGCTCGTCATAGAATTTCAATGCTAAATCTGCGGCCACGGTTTGTTGCAGAGAAGATACTTGCGTGTGAATATGACCTTCAGACAAAGGTGAAAGCGCGCGTGGAGGAGTGGTGTAAGAGGTTATATGGGCTGGAAGACAGCTATTGAACTCGGAGGGTTCTCCGATCCAGTCGAGGACAGAGATGTCGCCCGACCGAGCCACGATCTCCTGCAGGAGCCGTCCGAGCGCGTTCTGCTTCTTCTCGCCATAAATGACAGGTAGGGTGATGCCGAAGATGCCAAATAATGAGTACGCGACATCTTCTTGCACAGTGGTGACACGCTTTGACGCCCATTGCAGTTTCTTTCGGGCGCCGCTCATACCTGGACGGAAGGCCAATAGGGCCCGTACATCTATGCCCATCACATCCTCCAACTCCTTCATGATGGCAGGGGACTCTTTGTGGTTAGGAGAGCGATCGTCGAGATATAACGACCAATCCTTTCGATAGAAGATAACAACTTTCGGAGCGAGGAATTCTTGAAAGGTCCATCCCCGCTCGTTCCAAACACTCCTCGCCAGTGCACCGGGCTGGGATGAAGGAAGGACATCGCATAGATAGACGATGGTGAGCGCTGAATGGTGGTACCAGACGAACATGGAGTTGACCGATTCTTGAACTTCGCTATTGCTCTTCTTGTCGATGCAGCATGTGTCCATCCACGCCCAAAGATACCCGGCATCACGAGCGACTTTGCAGAACGACTGCACTTTCGCGATGCCGCCAACTCCCTTCAACTCGCGCACATCTTTATCCTGGATGTCGTGCAGCAACGCCTCTTTCTCTTCCCACCTGTGTGATAGCATGACGCAGCGGAAGTACATTGCTACCACTTCCTTGATGCGGTCCAGTTGGAGGCCTGAATACTCCGTTGTGCATGACAAAAGCTCCTTGTACTCTGCACTCATTTTGAAGGCGTTTATTTGTGCCGCTCGATCGCACAAAAGACCTGTGGAGGTATTGAGTAGACGTAGGGGGACATATTCGAGTTCCATCCAAACAGCTTTTTGAATAGCGTCTTCCGCTTCGGAGGGACAGACATACTGCTGATGCATATCTGCAGAACAACGTAGGCATTTTGAGATCATACGAGAGTGTTCCATGGCTTACATCGTATCTGCGCTTCGGGAGAATCATCCCACTTCGACAACATCATTTCGAAGGGGATGGCGTCGTTGTAACGTTGCGCGCCACGCAGGGCCAAACGTATCAACCGGTATCCCACATTCGACGAAGGATTGAGTTCGGTGACCTATGCATTGTCAAAGTCAACATGGGCCATGAAAACATAGAAACTATCGCACCTTTTGCGCATCCAGAAGCGCATCTTCCCAAAGCTTTTTACCTAATTTGGCCATACTACGATTTGCAAAGACAGCATCGGATGGAGAAGTGAGGTCGATCGCAGTCGAGTATAAGTCAATAGCACTGTCAAAATCGTTTACAGCGAGAGCAGTATCTCCGTTGGTAAGAAAGATGGCGCCGCATTCTTGCTTGAAAGCTGAGTGAAATGCGGGTAAGGATTTATGACCTCGGCGACATCACTAAAGACTTGCCGTCGGACCATTCAACGCAGCTGACTTTCGTTGTTTCATCGATGTTGTCCGTCATATATTGGTATGATTTGACGGCATCTTGAGGTTTACCTGCCCGAAGGAGTGCATCACAACGTTTCTGGTTTGCAGTGAGCTGCAACGATTTGAGATCCCAGCCGAAGAGCTGGACAAGGGATTCAGTTATGAAAAGGATTTTGGATGCGTATTCACACACCACCACAAAGTCCTCATGCATAGAATGAATGGGTGAACTCCATGAAAGAGCACCCAAGTTGAGAACGACGGTAAAATGGTCGGCGGCTTCTTCGTGACGCGCACTATCCAAGGCCTCAATTCCAAGTTGAACACGCAGATATGCCTAATGTGTGAGTTGCAAAGCTTAGTGTAGAATCTAGATGATGACTAAGTGGGAATGACACCTACTTGCACTACACCACACGTGAGAGTATCGGCATTCGGACAACCTGCAGCGAGTTCTTTGAGGAGCAGGTTTGCCTCGTCCTGTTGATCTGCATTGAAAAGAGCGATGGCCTAAAATACGCGATGAAGCAGAACGCATGTGAGATACATGTAACATACTTTGATCAAGAGAAGGAAATGGAGGATTTGTGGATCTTGGTCCGTGTACATTGATGCAACATCAAACGCTGCCCTCCCATCCGAGACAAAAGCCTTTTCCGCAGAGGGCAATGCCCTTGGAGATGTATCCCGTCAATGAGGGCCGAATGCTGATAGACTAAGTCACCGTCGGGTGAGCCCTTTGTAAGGGGGCCATGATCAGTGCGTATAACTCACTTTGATTGCATCCTGAAGGGCGCGGTCCCAGTTGTATTGTCGAGCCATCACGAATGAGCGATGAGCATAGGAAGTGTGGTTGTTCATATTGGTGTTAATATCTTGCGTGAGCAGGCTTTCGGCGGTAAATAAGTCACCATCTATGCATGCATCGCGGGCTGTCGTGATGGCAAGAATCTGTATAGAGCATGCTCAGATTGTGGTATATGAGTCAAGGACGGAAACATGCCTTTGGGTGAATACCCTGAGGCACTGCCCACTCTGAGATCATATTATCTTGACCTCCGCTGAGGATGTGCTTGCCGTTCACGGAGAAAGTGACGCATAACGGCGTAGATGAGTGCTTGAAGGTAACCATAATTCGTTCATCTGAGAGCCGCCAGAGACAGACATGATTGTCATCAGATGCGGAGGCTGATGAGTATGCCAGCAGGATGAATGGCAATGGCATTGATTTGGCTAGAGTGACCTATCCAGGGATCACCGACCTGCTCCCAGGTTGTTGTATCCCATTTGCGTATGGTAGGATCAAGAGCACCGCCACCTGTGACAAGGCGCGTGCCATCGGGTATCCATGCGAGTGACACGTTGCTTCCAGTGTGTGCCTTGAAGGATGCGATGCATTCTCTCGTACCTGGATTATGAATTTGGACATTGTCTTTTGTTGCGATGGCAAGAAGTTGTCCAGAGGGCGAATATCGTACGCATTTGACATCACTACCACACTTTACTGGATTTCCTTGTTGCTCCCAGGTTTTGGCGTTCCACAGCTTCGTCATCCCGTCGCATGAGCCAGTGGCCAGCACTGTTCTATCAGGAGAAAAATCCATCGAGTTGATCCAACCGGAGTGGGCTTTGATGGGTTCAGTGAGTGAATCGCCAGTTTCTCCGTGCCAGATAATGATATCTCCTTTCAGATCACCGCTTGCTATCAATTGCCCATCTCGTGATACAGTCAATACCTGCACGTCACTGCGATGCCCTTCCATATTCTTCAACACGACGCTTGTCTCCAAGTCCCATAATCGAAGCGTCTTGTCGCATGAGCCTGTAACCATGCGTCGTTTATCAGGGAGCACTGCGACTGCGGCCATTATGCACTCTCTATGACCTTTGAACTCTCGCAGGGGTGTGGTGATTTGAGTGAGCTCCAACATTTTTCTGATGGTTGATGGTGTTGGGCACGGCTAAGGTGGACTTCGGAGGGACCTTAAGTATCTTTCTATCTTTCTTTGGACGAATACCTTCCACTTCTAAATCAATGATATGAGCTGGCATTTGGAATATCACTTAGGCTCTGCTGAAATCAGAATTCGCATTGGTGATCACGGTCCACGGCACAGGTATCACGACCCTGAACGAGGTGTCACTACACTTGCAATCCCGAGGCCTGCTTGTGTACTGGATACAGTCACAGGAAGCGTTTTCCTTCCAGCGGTCTGCGAAGACATGATGAGTTTACAGCAACCTAGCCTACTGATTTTTTTTATAGAACACAGCAAGTAAGGATTCATGTGCTCCCCCTGGGAGAATCTAGTCTTATAATTGTATAAGAAGAATATGTACTCGTCGGTCGTGTGGCTCCCTGACTTATATTTAGGTGATTATACAAGGCCAGCTAAAGTTACGGCCTTACTATAAGTAGTGGTGATAATGATAATGGAAATGAGTTCCACCACTATCGCCGCCAGGTCGGACAATATTAATGACCGTTCAGCTAGCTCGAACGGACACATCTTGAACAGTACATCTTCTAGGTGTTCTGGTACTCTCTGTATCGGCCAACACAATGACAGCATGATGACGGGCACCCCATCTCAAGAACATGTGGGGAGTCCATGTCGTTGTCCCTCTTGAATTGTATCTACTGAGACTCAGTGTTCTGGGTCGAACTCCTTGGGTGTCGAATAGAAATCAACATTGTTGTGAAGATCACCGGTTGAGAACACTATGTACGTTCCGTGCGAGATACATTCTTGGTCCACGAACATGTCTCCTCCTATACGTCTCATGAAGGGCTCTTCGAAAAGCACTGAGCAGTGGTTTGGGAGTACAAAGATTGAATATCAACGTCTGCATTTCTATGGAACCCATCGAAAAGACTGGTTTGAGAGGTTGATCTTAGCATCCAAAGGTGAGAGTCTTCATACAATGGCTTTGTCTGGCTTCGTTCTGGACGAGTGCGTTCCACTTCTAATATTCAATGTTTTGAGCTGGTATCGTTATGACATTACGATCCCTGTCGGTGACCCAGCGCACAAGTGCCACGAACTTGAACGAGGTATCGCTTTGCAGTTTAAACCAAGAAAACAATGGACCACATTAGCGGACTCCAGCTGATTTGACGCAACCAGCTAGTTGCGCTGCATTTGGCCCGTCCCAGTGTCATGGCACCTGGCTCACACATGGTAGACGTTTGGAAATTTTATCATTAGTGAGACTAGTTCACTCGGACATGTGCGTGACAAAAAAATGTTCTCCCGGAACAGTGTGAAGCTGGAAAGGATCCATGAATACAACAGCTAAAGTACCTCTAGTGTCCTGATGTCCGTCAAGTAGCTAATAGAAGCTATGTCTTTAACTTGTGCAATGATATCATGTTCGGATGCGATCCTCTTGAATTCTCCGTCGCGCTGCCGCGCTAGCAAAAATGCACTAAACAGCTGTCCAAGATTGACGATCAATCGCAATGCTCGCGAGTCAGAATCCGAATGAATAGGCCCAGTTTGTGCAGCGGATGAATCGTGCAACGAAAATTCGGACACGGACCAATTGTCCACGCTCTGCGTATCGTCTGCATTGTCATGCAGCCCGAGGAGATGACGACTCCATGGACGAACGAGCAATACCGTCTGCCAGACGGGCGGCGGCCTTGCCGGCGAGAAAGGCGTGAACCTGTCTTCTGTGGTGATATGCAGGTTGCGAAGCCCTTCTGACTTGATTTCATAAGTATATGTATTCTGGTCATAACCAGACCTCCGCCTGGCTTCTGTGACCGGGAATACAATGCAAGGCAGATGCAACCGGCGATGCGCAAAACGGGGAGCGCTCTGGTAGTCAAGTGTCTGATATAATTGCGAAGCCGACTGTAGATCCACAACACTGCGCAGCGAGGAGACCGATGCCTGAATCTCATCTTCGGATGGAGATGGCAGCGTGCATGGTGGAGCTTCGTATGAAGTGATGTTGGCTGGTAGACAGCTATTGAACTCTGATGACTTTCCAACCCAGTCCAGCGCAGTAATATCACCGGACTGAGATATGATTTCTTGCAGGAGTCGCCCGAGCGCGTTCTGCTTCTTCTCGCTATAATCAACATGCAGGCGGACGCCAAAGACCCCGAATAACGAGTATGCTATATCTTCTTGCAACGTGGTAGTACGCGTCGACGCCCACTGAAGTTTCTCTCGGGCGTTTCTCATCCCGGGACGGAAAGCCACGACTGCTCGTCAGTCTATCCCCGTCGCATCCTCCAACTCCTGCATGATCGCGATGGAATTCTTGTGATTGGGAGTGCGATCGTCGAGATAAGGAGTCCAATCATTCTGATAGAAGAGAATGACTTTGGGAGCAAGGAATTCTTGGACCGTCCATCCACGGGTGTTCCAAGCGCTCTTTCCCAGTGCGCCGGGCTTTGACAAAGGCGGAACATCCAAGAGGTATACGACTGTGAGCGCGGAGTGGTGATACCAGGAGAACATGGACTTGACCGATGCTTGGAGCTCAACATCGATGCTCTTGTCAATACAGCACGTGTCGCTCCATGCCCAGCGATACCCCAAATCACGAGCAGTTTTGCAGAAGGACTGCAACTTCTTGATGCCTCCCACTGGATCCAACTTATAGATGTCCTTGCCCTGAATATCTTGCAGCAGCGGCTCCTCGCCTTCCCACCTATGCGACAGCATGACATATTGGAAATATGTCATCACCACTTCTTCGACGCGCTTCATTTGGATATCTCGATGTGTGATTGTTGATGATACAAGCTCCTTGTACTGTACGCTCGTTTTAAAGGTGCGTATCTGCATCCCTCGATCGCATAAAAGACCGGTGGCAGTGTCGATTACACGCAGTGGAGAATTGTCAAGTTGAGCATCAATGACTTTTCGAATGGCACGATCCACCTCGGATGGACTAAGGTACTGCTGGCGCAACTCTGCAGAGACAATCAAATCATGTTGACACACGAGTCCTCTGAGCCTTACTTCGTGTCTCAGTGTCAGGAACATCATCCAATTTTGAGAACATCGTTATGAAGGTCACAATAGCTTCACCATAACGTTGCGCGCCATGAAACGCTGCATGCTCCAACTTGTATCCAATATGAGACAAAGGGTTGAGTAGGATGACCTGTGGATCACCACAATGAGTATAAGTGAAAAAATAAATAACTGCCATCGCACCCTCTGCGCATCGAGAAGTGCTTCCGTCCATAGCATTTTTCCCAACCTTGCCTTGCTACGCTTTACAAAGACGTCATCAGACGCAGGGTTCAAGTCGATCACTGCCGAGTAAAGGTCAATAGCCCTGTCATAATCGCTTGCGGCGAGGGCAGCATCCCCGCCGGTAAGAAAGGGCCCGATGCATTTTTCCGTGAAAGCTGGGTGAAATGGGAGTGAGGATTGTAATCTGCGCGACATCACGAACTCCAGACTTGCCGTTGGACCATTCAACGCAGCTGGCCTTCGTTGTTTCATCAATACTGTCCATCATGTATCGGTATGATCTGACAGCATCTTGAGATTTACCTGCCAGAAGGAATGCCTGACAAATTTTCTGGTGTGTAGTGAGCTGTAACGATTTGAGATCCCAGCCGAAGAGCTGGACAAGGGACTCAGTTATGAAAAGGATTTCGGGTGTGCGATCACGTACTACTACCAGGTCCTCATACATAAAATGAATGGGTGAAATCCATGAGAGAGCGCCGGGGTTCGGAACGGCGGTAAAATGGTCAGCAGCTTCTTCATAACGTGCACCATCCAAGGCCTTGATTCCGAGTTCAACACGCAAATATGCCTGATGCGCGAGTTGCAAAGCTTAGTGTTGATGACCAAGTGTAGATGATACTTACTTGCACGACACAACATCCGAGAGCATCGGCATTCGGGCAGCCGACAGCGAGTTCTTCGAGGAGCAGGTTTGCCTCGTTATGTTGATCTGCATTGAAGAGGGCGATGGCCTGAAATGCGCGATGAAGCGGAGGGCAATATGTGGAGCAAATGGAGCATACTTTGATCAAGAGCAGGGAATGGATGATTTGCGAATCTTGGTCCGTGTACATTGATGCAACATCAAACGCTACCCTTGCATCCGGGACGCGGCCTTTTCCGCAGAGCGCAATACCTTTGGTGATGTAGCCTGTCAGTGAGGGCTGAATGATGATGGACTTTGTCGTCGTCGAGTAAGCCTTTTATAATTGGGCGATGATCAGTGCGTATAACTCACTTTGATTGCATCCTGAAGGGCGCGGTCCCAGTTGTGTTGTCGAGCCATCACGAATGAGCGATGGGCATAGGAACAATGGTTGTTGTCATCGGTGTTGATATCTTGCGTGAGTAGTTCTTCGGCAGTAGACAAGTGCCCATCTATGCATGCATCACGAGCTCTCGTGATGGCTAGGATCTGCACAAAACATGCTCAAATTGTGTGGTATATGAGTCAAGAATGGAAACCTGCCTTCGGATGAATACCCTGAGGTACTGCCCACTCCGAGATCATCTTATCTTTACCTCCGCTGAGGATGCGGTTGCCGTCCATGGAGAAAGTGACGCAGAACGGCGTAGATGAGTGCTTGAAGGTAGCAATAGTTCGTTGATCTGAGAGCCGCCGGAGACAGATATGATTGTCATAAGATGCAGATGCGACGAGTGTGCCAGCAGGATTAACGGCAATGGCACTAATAGTGTCGGTGTGACCGGTCCAGGGATCGCCGACCTGCTCCCAGGTTGTTGTATCCCATTCGCGTAGGGTAAGATCGAGTATACTGCCACCTGTGAGAAAGCGAGTGCCATCGAGCGTCCATCCGAGCAACAAATTGTATATGTGAGCCTCAAAGGATGAGACGCATTCTCTTGTGCCTGTATTATAAATTTGAATATTGTCTTTTGTTGCGACGGCAAGAAGTTCTCCAGAGGGCGAATATCGAAGGCAGAAAACATAACCATTACACTCAATTGGGTCTTCTTGTTGCTCCCAAGTTTTGGTGTTCCACAGTTTCATCGTTCTATCGTCATATACACTAGTGGCCAGCACAGTTCCATCGGGAGAAAAATCCAGCGAGTAAATAAATTTGGAGTGGGCTTTGATTTTGGTGAGTGATTCGCCGGTTTCTCTGCGCCACACGATGACCTCGCCGTTAAGATCACCGCTTGCTATCAATTGCCCATCTCCTGATATTGCCAATCTCCACACCTCACTGTGATGCCCCTCCATCTTCTTCAACACAGCACCTGTCTTCAAGTCCCACAGACGAAGCGCTTTGTCGTACGATCCCGTGACCATTCGCCATTTATCAGGGAAAACTGCCACTGCCGTCACGAGTTCTTCATGACCTTTGAACTCTCGCAGGAGTGTAGTGAATGGAATGAGCTCCGACATTTTATTGGAGGTCAATAACGTCGGGCACGGTCGAAGGGGTTGTGGGTGTCTTTCTGCCGAGGTGCGTTTTATGCGTCAACCAGGAACCTGTCTCATTTCCATAGACGCCTAGGACAAGAGGCTGTCCATCACTGTTACGGCAAGAACGCACTGACGGCCTACCGAGCAACTGTGTTCAAAGGACTATTATCGCGGGTGTTTTTAGTGTTGTTGGCAGAAATACGCTGAACTAGTATTTGTTCCTACTAAAAAACAATAAAAATATGACATGTGGCCTAGAAGCCCAAGGGCCATTCTGTCCAAAAAATTGTGTTCAACCACTTTGTTAGTAGTTACTGGGGAGAAAGTCAAAATTTGGTCAAAAACAACTCAAATCACTACTTTTTCACATGCAACTGCTGCTCGGCACAACAGCATCCATCTAATTGACTGAAAAATATGATCATCGGGCATGCTTGTGCAGTGTGGCTCACTACAAAAAATGCAATCAAGGCTGAATTCTATCAATTCTATCCCCGGATCTATTGCTTCTGCAACTTCCAAGTCGACTCAAAGGTCGTTTGCATGGATTCCTCCCCTTGCAGCAGACTCTGATCACCAGGATTGACCAACTGTCAGAAAATGATGGGGCAGAAGGTATCCACGGTGCCAACTGGCTTTGTTGAAGAGATCAATGTACTCGATCAAAGCTCAGAGAGTGCATCAGGGTATGATATTGATGCACTTTTGACTCATGAGTATAGCTTAGTGTAGTACTCAAAACCATTTTTGCCATAGTACAAACATAGTTGAAAAGAGCTAAAAACGCTCACAATACATTTTGCCGACTTTTGCCATTCTGCCAATTGCCATTCTGCCGTTCTGCCATCTGCCATTCTGCCAATTCCTTTCTGCCCACGACACTAGGTGTTTTGTAACGCCATTTAGCATGGAATCCGTGATAAGTCAGGAATTTGACCGACTCTAGGATTATTCTACTTAAACAAAATCTTGGGCCAGTCAGGGGCGGCTGGCTTCAGTCGGAGTTTGAACGTCGCTTGATGACAAAGCGTCACGTGTCAATTGTCGCATGTTCGTTTTTTGATTGACTCATGATTATTCTCAAATCTCTGTTCACAACTCCGTTTTAGCAACATTGTGATGAGCCTACTTGCAGCCCAATCCTTGGCCCTCGAAAAGTACGGTCCGTCGAGACTAGAGATCATGAAGTCAACTGCACATATGTTAGCATCTCAAGGGTTTAGCTAGCCTAAGGGAGAGAGCCTTGGCACTACCTCAGTTTGAGCACGAGCTCGAGAAAAGGAATCAGAAACATGATATCCGAGCATATTTTACAATGAGCTACACCTCTAATTCACTAACACCTAAGACTAGATATACTTGGATTTGATTTGGTTGATTTACAGGTACGTGTAGCGCAGAAGCGAGAATGTACATGCATCCATGATTCCATGTGTACAGTGCAAACCATATAAGTTGTGATGCGATGCTATAGCCTGACCAAAAATAGATATTATATGTAGGAGACCATTGAAGGTAAAAGGCATATATGACGACACAGCTCACCGCCACCATGGAGGAGGACCAGATGTCCCAGGTCCTCCCGGCCTCGCATAGCCACTGCGAGTCGAATTGCTTCTTGAATCTGGTCCGCTATCCATGTTGAAAGATCCAAAGTGCTGTGCAGCTGCATTGTTGGGATGCGCGGTTCCGTGAGGTTGGTTTCCCAATGAGGCCACGTTGGTCCGTGTTGTACCATGGAAAGATTGCAACTCACCTGTCGCCAGGGAGTATGAGTCTAGTAAGTTAGATGTGGTAGATGTAGATGATGACGACGACGACGACGACGATGACGATGACGACGACAATGAGCCTGCGGTTTGAGGAAAAACTGCGCTAGACATGACGCTCGATGATGGAGGCGCTCCGAAGGCGCTCCGTGGAGCTGGCACAGGTTCATGGAAGCCAGAAGTTGCACCTATGAAACCTGTTCTTCCGATTTCATAATCGACTTCCATTGGAGAAGATGAGAAATGTGGGCCGCTATCCTGCATTGTTTCAGGCACTCGACGAGTGGCTCGATTTGTCAAGCCAAACCAGGAAGTCGGGCGCGAAAGTGCTGGGCGATTTGACACATTAGGACGAGGTCCGCTGACGTTCTGGATGGATGGGAAAGTGCGGGGGCCCGTACTGCTCTGGGCTGCACTGGCAGTTGAGCTGGGAGGTTGATGATAAGGATCTAGGAACTGTGAACCCTGTGATTGCTCTGGACGTGGCGGGTGGATGTGGAGATAGTGGTGATGATGGTGATGGAAATGAGTTCCACCACCATTAAATCTTGTCGCCGGCTCTGTAGGAGTACCAACAATCGTTTGGGCACGTGACAATGATTGTGGTTGGGTACCACTCCCTGATTGGGCATTAGACCCTCGGCGAGCGCGATTGATTAATTCACTCAGACGCATGGCAACAACCCCAGAGGAAGAGTCTGAGCTCGATGTCCGGCCGTGATTGCCACTTGCACTTGCTCCCACTTCAGGTTCTCTTGACCCTGACCCACCAGCCCCCGCACTTGTCATTATGCTTGCCTTATATGGGCATTTTGGAGAATTCTTGACCTTTTTGCGACATACAGGGCAAGTATTCGCTGTCTTGAGCCATTGCTGGAAGGGTAACTCGTCAGCGAGCGAAAGAAAAAGACAAAAGAAACCAAGTATACCTCCAAACAAGCTTTATGCAACCAATGGGTACATTCAACGAGCTTTGTGACAGGATCGTCGCGCCCATACTGCAGAAGAAAGGTAAGGTGCGTCACTGGATGAATTTAACATATACGTACATCATCCAAACATATCGGACACCGTGTCTCGCTGTCTTCCTTAGCCCATGCTTGATAGGTTCCCGTTGGAAGCGAGGCAATGACGTCGGAAGGCGTGGCTCTCGACCTGACTTCCCCAAGCGTTTCGCCTAGCGACAACAATCCCTCATACGAAGAGTCAAATAACTCATCCGGCTTTATCCGAAAAGAGAAGCATGAGGAACATTCCAGTAAGCACAGCACAACACAGCACACGCACCATATAATCACCCATATTTCTCCTTGCCACCGTCCGAAACATCGATCTAATACGAGTACCCTCTGCTCGTGACGTTCCGCGTGTGAGGCCAGCCCGCTGCCTCAAGGTGCGAATGGGTGTCCGTTCTTCGGGTGGGGCTGCTTCTTGCCGTTCTCGAGGCCGATCTGTAGTGTTTCGGTATGGATTGTGGGTAATAGTAGCGGAACTACCGGAGGTGAATGATGATCCGGAGCTCGTCGGAGTAGATGAACCTTGAAGCAGTGGAGACCGCCATGGAAGTAATGTGAGGCGATTAGCATTCCCAGGTCTTCCGGAGGGCCCCTGGTGTGGCTGAGAAACATTGCGCCGGGAGGCTAAGTCAGATCGTTCATTGTTGGGGCCATATCGCTCCATCATTTCACGCATGGTTCTCATCCTTTCATAGTCGCGATCCTGGGGTTGTATCAATGACTCCCATGAAGGGTGGGGGCCAGGGTTGTGTGCAGAGGCGTCACGCCTACTGCTAGACCAGAATGGATCAATAGGCAGACTTTGAACACCTCTCTCTGCTTCATTCAATCGATGCCTCGCAAGATGTTCGTCGCTCGACTGTCCTCTCAATGGAGGGACGCGGTCCCGTGCAGCAGTGAAGGCGCTATTGACCTGCGTGGATGTGTTGTGAGAGTCGACGCCAAAAGCCAAGGATGTTGCTGAAGCAGCAGGCTCTGGCATCATATGCCTCGATGTAAACCGTGCACTATAGTATTAAGGAACATTCAGCAAATGGTTCGATGGGAGTTATACATAAACACTGACCTCGAGGCTGCTGTGCGTTCCCTTCCACGCCTTGGCTGCACAAATATGTCAGTGCTAAATACATCACGTGATTTGTTTAGGGACACACCGATATACCCAAGTAAGAATCCATGTCATCGCTATCGTTATCTTCATCTGAGTTTCCGAAAGAAAACGCAGTGGAAAGTTGATGAGCAGGAGGTACAGGCTCTGGTTCTGACGCACGGAAATCACCGCGTCCTTGGTTCGCTTGTATCGATCGCCGCAACGAATCGCGGTATATTCCAGGCGGGAACATATCCAAGTTAACGCTGCTGAAAGGATGAGATCTCGCAGGTGTGTCACCGCTGGGCACCTGTGGTCGTTCCGAAGACATGTGCGGTGGAGAACGCGAGCGAGCAGTACGCAAAGTGTGAAGAGGTGGCGTGGGCGGACGATAAACATACGGTGGCTGCGCGTTTCCCTCCACTGAGTTTGTTGAACTCGGGATAGCGTTGATCGTGGCGAAAACAGGGTCAAAGATACTGTCAGCTGGGTCTTCAGAAGAGATGTGGTTGCGGTCCCTTGACAGAGATCTGTTATTCGCACTTCTTGTCTGGGGATGCCTGTGTTCGGATAAAATCTCTGGAAATCGGACTCTCTCCCACTCATTCAAACCTCCTCGTCGAAACTGAGAAGATGACCCAGAACTGTTTGATACGAACGGTCTTGAAGGAAGATCGCTTGTTCGACCAGACGCCAAAGGGTGGGAAGATGTGTTTGAGGGGTCTGCCTGGCTGGCTATTAGACGCCTCAAACGAGCAGCGGCAGTTGAAATGTCGGAATTGTCTCGAGCAGGCTCGTCGGAGTTGGGACGTGAATCAGACAATTGAGTGCGAAGATGCGCCCTGGCGTTGGTACGACGATGCTCTGCAGCACTTTCTGACACCAATGAGTTGCTGGACAGTGTTGTAGCGGAGGTATACAAGCGGGAATGAAAGCGGTAGCGAGCCGGAGGAGGATTTGGCGGCTCATGTCGGGAAGGCGACCCAGACAATGAACGAGCTGATTGAGAAAGATTAGTGAGTATAGTTTGGGACAATGCGCTGTACCTTACCAGTTTCCACGCCACGCTCCAGTAGCCCGCGGGCATTATGAAGACCTTGGATGATCTCATGCACACTATCTGAATGGGAGGGGTCGTCGTCATCTTCATCATTTTCGCCGGTGATATCGTAACGGTTGTGAACCATCGCCCTGCGCCGTCTCTCGTGATCGATGGAGTCCTCTCCACCGAGACCCGCTAAGTAACGGTTAAATGACAACTCTGCTTCGTCGGAATCTTCAATTGCCTGTTCTCTGGAAAACGAAGAAAAAGCCTCGGAGAGAGGGCGAGCTAGCAATATTTGTAAACAACAGGGAAAAATTAAACATAAAAACCATACCTAAGTTACGCGAGCGTTCAATAACTGATCTAGCGCGCACAGCAGCCTCTTGGTATCTGTCAGTCGAGCGGGAAGGCGATGGGTTATGGTCCTGGATTGGATTCGAGGCATCCCGGTGTCGTTCCTCGTCAACAGCGTAGAAGTGAGAGATGGAATCTCCAAGCACTGGAACAAATTGTAACTTTTAATCAATATGATCATCACCTGTGTGAGAGAGAGAACCGACCAGAGGATGACGCAGAAGTGCCTGCTGACGTACGGGCAGAGCTCATGGATCTCCAGCCGGCATCTGAATGGGTAGTACGTCTTGCGGCCTGCGGCCTAGTATCCAGATCTGAATTTGGTGGCTCGAATGTATTGTCAAGGAGTCCTGGACGCATAGTTACGTCTGGCAATGACGCAACTGGCGGTGAAGAACGGGAGGGAGTAATAGTAGCCCATGTCAAATTGGATGAGCCAGAACTTGGTACACGATGAACACCTTGCCTGCCGACTACATCGGGCAACGACGCAACGGGCGGTGAAGGACGGGAAGAGGCAAGAGCAGCCCATGACAAATTTGATGGCCCAGAGCTTGACCCACGGTGGACACCTTGCCTGCCGACGGGTCCATTTAAGGTATCAGTATTGTTTCTTTCAGTTTGCAGGACTGACGATACGGAGGTAAGTGATCCGTTGGGAAGCTCGTCAGATTCTCGGATAGATGCGTTCGTCCTCGTTGATGAAGAGATTGATGGAGATGGGCGGTGTGAAGGATGAGGGGTGTTGGAAGAACGTGTAGAATTGGAGGTGTTACTTGATGAGGTAGTATAGCCAGGACGTGATGATAAGCCTGTCGGCGAGTGGTATGTAATCAGTGCTCATGTGTATGTAACAGATCAAAGGAACAGCTACCATCTGATGCTTGGAAAGATAACGAGTCAACCTGTCTGGGAGCCGCAGCGTGTGTACCCCCAGACCCAATGGAAATAGTTGCATCGGTGAAATATTGACCACGGCGATCCTCCCCAGATGTGTGTGATGAGCCCGGTGAAGCTCCAAAATGAGTCCAGTCCCAGCTGTCAAATGCTTCGGTGGTATCATTTGACGATTCACGTGGGGACAGAACGGGAGATGCGGTAGGGTGCCAAGACGGAGTACGTGAGTGTGAACGCCGGAGGACTGCAATGTGGCTATCAAATTCGTTGAAGCGTTCTATGGAGCTTCTAAGAGCATCATGTGCAGTAGAAGATACTACTTCTGGCGGAGGTACAGGGCGTGGGATGTCCAAGGAAAAAACAGAGCTATCTGACATGTCCTCATCCTGAGGTTCGGTCTCAGTGCTCGGTGGCACAGGCGTTGGTGAGACCAAAGTACCCGGAGTGGAAACAGTGGCGGGAGATGGATAAGCTGAGGATCTCCTGTTCTGGTCAAGAGAGAGGGTGTGGTTGTTGGTAGTAGAGCCCTCGCTCAGCGAGGCGCTCGATCGCGCGGAATTGTACTCGGAGGACCTGGAAGAGTCTGCAGAACGATTACTGACAGAGGAGCTGCTCGTACTCCTTGCCCTCTTGTTTCTTTCATTTCCGCCGCTGCTGCTACTGGAGCCTGTGGGGACGCTATGGTTTGTTGTGCCACTCCCGCTGGCTTGAAGAGCGCTAGTCATTGGAGAGCCCGAATCATAGCCAAACTGTTCGAACGTCCGCTTGAACGACGTTGCATTTGGTGCAAAAGAGACGTGGAGATGAGAGGGATACTCTGAAGACATGGATGCAGACCACAAGGTCTACTGAGAAGAAAGAACAAAGGAAAAGGGGGTCCTAGTACCTAGTCACGTAGTGATGGTAATTACAAGTCCCACCCTTAACGGGCATATACATGCTGAGTCAATTACACTGAACCCTTTTCTCCGATCATCGTCTCTTCATCAGAATCGCTCTTCGTCGAGTAATGGTCTGAGCTCATCGCAGGATCCAGTGCATAATACGTGTTTCTGTCAACGCAATTCCCATGATTGCAACGAGGAGCTAGAACTAGAATAGCTCTGGTTCGACATGTGCGCAACGTTATCACATCCTACCGTACGCATCATTCCATTCGGAATGCTTTATTTTGGGCACCTCAGCCGCATAAAGTGGATGGCGAGATGTCTGATGTTGCAGGTGACCGTCAGCGTCACCATACTTTGGGCTCCAAGCAGTTCTGGGCAACAGTGCGGGCATTTTATTGTTCTATATGGGATTTCTTTCATCCTGGTGGTATTGCTGCACAGGATTCGGAGAGAACACGGTGCGGTATCAACATGTCGACAGGCCACAGCTGGCAACGCCTGCAGTGATTAATTTACCTCCACAAATCGTCATTAACCCAGTGACTAAGTGCATAGTCACCCGCTGTGCGTGTTGCACTCTTCGTAAGTAACATATTATTGTCTTCCATTACGGCTAACTTCAAGCAGCTCCAGATATGATGGCAAAGTGGAGTCGCTCGTTGCATATTATGATCAGGGTGTGTACGATAGTAATCTCAAAATGTAAAATTAATTTACCAACATAGTGTATAGTGTATGACGTTCACACCGCTGTTGCATTTCACCAGGACGTGTCAACTTGGCAGCATCACGCATGCAGAGAGGCGCAGCTCTGCTACGCCTTAACTCGATGAGTACACAATATTCTCCTGTAAACAGGAGTTCCCAGCGCGCAAGAACTGTGTGAATTTTTGATATTCTCACGTCAGCATAACCCTCTATGTCCGCAATTCTGTGCAACTCACCTGCCCATAGAACAGGTAAGCAGGCTGACAATTATAAGGGTCATGCCTGCAAAAGACGCCGCTAGGATTACCCCGACCATGTATACTTTCAAAGAGGTTTCGTCGATGTTGAACGTTCCGAGTATGCAAGTATTGGGTATTTCCGGGTCATTAGTTGCTGTACTAGGTCTAATCCGCAAGGGCCTGGTCACGGTCGGCGCAGTCATCACTGGACATCGGACATGAAACTTGCGCAATGATTCAAGTAGGGCAGACTTACTGCTGGCTACCGATCCTGCAGCGGTCACAAGTACAGAAGCCGTGCTTCCAGACGCCAGCGTATCCGAGGCAAGATTTATAAAATTACGATTGCTTCCTATAGATGAAGAATCCGGGTAAGTTCCCTGCGTCCTGGAAAGCAAATCCCTGTTAATTTAAGAATACGCGACGGACGCGGGATGACATACATGATGACAGAGGACCCGGCAGTAGATGCCCGACGTGCCGTATCGGAGCCTGCAGGTGCAGCCAAGATGATGATGGCGGTATGAAGTAACAAGAACATCATCATAAGCTTCATGCAGGGCGGGTCAAAAGATCTGGGGTGTGATCTTAGGCGCGTTCGATGGTTGACATTGTCTGGCTTTTGAACCAGCAAGCGATTATACACGATGACATCGCTATGCCTGTAGATTGTGGCACGTACGGGATAAGCATTCCACGGTGTCATTGGTATGGTATAGCAGCTGCCGCCCTCCGAAGCACTCATACAACGTGTACTTGGTCGTATTAGTGGTTGGTGGATGTGCGAGATTAATTGAGCCACCCTATCATGCTCCCTACGTTATCTGATATCATTTCTATCGTAACCACCCAGGCTCTCCGGAACTCAATAATCAAAACGCAGATCCACTCGAATGGGGAGTTTTCCCTTTATCTGACATCTAGGTTCATCGAACATTCTATCATAAGACGCCGCCAAGTATCAGTATTCCAAAGTCGACCAGCCGTGGACGTCGGCGTAATACACTCAAACCGCGGACTCGGGACTTGCTCACAAGCAAGGTTCCGAATATTTGCGCAGTACTGCAGCTGAC
The DNA here is from genome assembly GCF_016647785.1 of Suillus fuscotomentosus. NCBI lineage: Eukaryota > Fungi > Basidiomycota > Agaricomycetes > Boletales > Suillaceae > Suillus > Suillus fuscotomentosus. The sequence goes on along the minus strand of NW_024539549.1, from coordinate 180,074 downwards.
CAGTCTGCCTTGTTCGGGAATGCTACGCCACAGCTCGTTTTGATACTTTCCTAATCTAGATGCTAACTCAAATGACATGGTTTTTTCAAGATACTTCGTAAAACATAAGGACGGCATAAGGCTTTTATCACGCTGCTTGACTTGATGTGGAGTCAACTTTTGGTTATTGTATAGGCGACGCTGCTTATAGACCACCAGGTACTCAGAACCTTTGAGAACATGTCGATGAAATTGGCACATGCCCGGGGCGCCGGGGGAGCTAGGCTCTCGGTTACATTAATATGGCTGCCATTCCACCCGATTGACAACTGGACCTTGCAATTACTATAACCTGACCCTTGGCTGACCCTGCCACTGAATTCAAATATCTCTAGCACGCAGTATCGATGATGAATACATCACTATGCAGTAACAACTATCTCTCTCAGTAGCAAGTCTAGAGACGTGTATACAAATATATCTATGTACACTATGTGTGTGGATACCGATGCCAATGTGAGAAACCATATATGCCGCAAAACAACCTAGCCAGGACGAGCTCAGCCCCATCGAGACGTTTCGTGTAAGATTACACTGCCCATGAGAAAAGAAAACACATGCATACTTGCAAGAAAGCAGTACCCTCCGTTATGCCATAAACACATCTTCAATCAAAACGGCAACCGCGATGACTCCCACACCTCGGGGAACGGGTACCACATAGCTGGCAGCTGGCACAGCTCGATAGCCCCTCCTTTGCTCCGATTGATCTCGAAGTCTAGCCACGCGTCCTGATAACGGTGGGTCCCTGCACGTTTCCTATACTCAAACCCGACTTTGCCGAGCAGCTTGAGGCCTGTCGCGAGGGACTTGGCACAGTCTTTGCGTACTATGCGCCATGACTCAAATTCGTCGACATCGTCGTATTCTGGGAATTGCATGCAGATGCGCAGGTCTCGAAGAGCAGATAGAGGAGATAGTGCTTCGAGAAACTCTTGCTGCGGCGATCACATATGCCAAAATCAGCCCATATTTAGCATCAATATTTGATCAGGCCTGAGGGAGGAAACGTACCCAACTTGATACCGATTTACCATCGTGGTAGCCACACCGCTCGATCTCTAGCGTCTGAAGGTGAGGGCAGTTGGAGGTGATGGACCAACACACGTTGGGCGTCAGCTTGTCCTCGATGATAATGCGCAAATGATTGAGTTCACAGGTGCTCGCAGCAACATCTGCGAGCACATGGTCAACTTCTGCTTGGCCAAGTGCAATGGGCCAACGAGGAAGGTCCACGATAGCGAGAATGGCGAGTCGTTGGAGAGATGACATGTGGTTGAGAATCCCACCAAGCTTGCAAGCGTTTGATATGGCGAAATCAGTAAGAGTGGCGAGCTTTGCTGTGTGCGCTGGATCTGGAGGATCATCGCGCCCAAGGACATGGAACTCCTGCGCTTTGCTTTGCGCGAAGAGTAAGCGTAGATCCCGCAATGCATCCATACGTGCAAGCACGTTGAAAAGCTGCACGTGCGCTGGCGGCTCATACGGCTCCGTGACCGGTGCATTACCGGTGAGCGCAAAGGTTTTCAGAAATGGCCAATCTATTCTGGCTAGAGCACCAAAAGAGCATAGACTACCGGACAGCTCGAGATGAGTGATGTGTGCTGCGTGCGTCTTGACAAATACGATGGAGGCTTGTATCTCTTGGACTTGCCTCCAGCTGGCCTGCGAGCGATACTTCCTCCTCCAGTCACGTATGAAGTACGTGATATCAGAAAATCTCGGTTCTGTCGGTCCATCACCGATCCGAAGCGTCTGGCCAACAGGTGTGAGGGAAATCTGCTTGAGTGTAACGGGGGAGATAGATGTTATGCCTATTTGAAGCGGCGTGTCGATGAATATGATAGCGCTGAGGGATCGTGATAGACCCAATGATTGAAAAAGGGACCGGGGTATGACAAAGGGACAAATCAGTGTCACCTTCGACAGTTTGGGCATCTTTGCAATCGCCAAATTGAATTTGACCAGATCGTGAGGGACATAATTACCATCTTTGTCCAGTGTTCCCCACTTGAGGCGAGTGGGTTCTGTCCATTCGTCAAACCATTCCAGCCGAAAGTGCCTTGGCGCCGAAAATCATAATGAACCTTGATGCTATGGGAGGGGGGAGTGATAACGACAGGCTTACCTGATATATGGCCAGAGGCCCTCAGGGAAGAAACGAAGGCCAGATTCTTCAGCCTTGGATTTATGAGGCCACCGCACCTCAGAGAAGAGGTAGGGGAGACACGATTCGCGGAAAAATCGAGATGTGCTGGCAAGGGTCAACAGCGCAGATGGCGAACCTCCATTGCTAGACAAGAGATCGTTGATGAGAATGTGCGTGATGTCCGCGTTCAAGATGGACATGACGGGACGAGAGGGATATATCGTATGCACGGTGTAAAAATTGGGGAAGGTATTTGGACTAATCGTGTTGAGTGCGCAAGGCGATTAGAAGCCTTGTGACTTGGAGTAAAAATTTCTAGGTGCAGTGAGGCAAGAAGACAGGTGGTCAGCACCGTGCATTCTGAAGCCTTGTATGGTGCTGTAACGTACAGACGAGTATCACGGAAACCGCGAACTTAAAGCGCACGTTTGGCTAGGAACCCGCCTTTGAGGAGGGCTCTGATTATGCTGGTGGTTGATCTTGAAGCCTGTGCTATCAAGCCTGTAAATATGGCGAAGTTAGTCTGAGAAACGCCCAAAGGTGTCAGATCAATCGTGCCGAATTCACAGGCTCTAGACTTAGCCGAGACTTCGCGATCTAGACCACCAATTTCGGCCCAAACCATTCGTTGGACAAATACAAATTGTGCTGCCCTTACGAGCGACTTACGAAAATATGAATGAATGGGATGACCACATCAAGTCCCCTTTCCTGGAGGCCACGTCTAATTTGATCTAGGTGCACAAACCCCGCATCCACGCCGAATCAGAATTAGAAGCCAAAGGTTGGAGTCCTCACTTCATGTACAAATTAACTGCCAGGGTTCATGCTTTGCTATACTCAGCTTACAACTCTCCTGCCTCCAGACTCTCATAATTTCCAGATATTCCACCTTATTATCACTTGGATGCATACTTCTCCGTCCATTCCCTGCTCACTCTTTGTGCGTCCTTCTCATCCTCCTTGTAGTGCTTGGCCACATCGGTAGCCAGTGGGTCATCGGGATTGGGCGCACTCAGCAAAGCTTGTATCGACAACAAGACTGTCCGAATTTGCAATGCAGGGGACCACTTGTCTACAAGGCAGTGACGTTCAAACCGGTAGGGACTATCACGAGGTACCCGAACGCACCTTTCAAAATATCTAAACAGATTCTACCCAGTTTATCTGCCGTAGCGAAGCATATTTAGATTGCGCAGGCACTATGGTAATCTAAGAGCTCACCGATGTTTGGGTGGTATATCTTTGTGAGAAATCGCACCTTTGGGGGACTCATGGGATATTCCTCTGGCAGGAATAATTCCAGGTGAAACACGCCCTCTTACCGAACGTTTCAGCATTCCGACAATGTATCACCTATAATCTCGACAGCTCACGTTGGAAGGGACTGCCATCAGGCCCTTGAATCGTTACGTCAAAGTAACGCAGGTTGTCCTCGTGCGGCGCAGCAGTGATTCCAGGCGCGGGGTCTGCGACGAGACGCTCAGTTTCCTATGCGAAGAAATGAAGAATAGATAAAAGAAGCATGGTCAGGGATGGCTGACTACTGGGAAGATGCTGTAGACATGATTGCACACACCTTGATGATCCGCTAGATAAGTACCAGATCCTATTCAGAACATATTATTTCAAAAGACAATGTTGAACACCTGCCTTGGGAAGAGCCATATCTAGGGCTCAAGGGTCGTGCACGGTGGTAGACAATGAATGAGATGGAAACGAGATCACTTGGCACAGCGGGCCCACTTGAGAGTCCATGTACGGTATTTTATTCTCACGCCTTACATCATACCAATTCAAGAAACTCGTAGCACGGCCTTCGCCACACACAACGGTGAGCTCATAATGTCCAACGATGTTCAGATGAATGTAAAACGATGTGTCAACGTTTCGACTATCACAAAATTGTGCTGATTTCCAGCATTCCAGGATGCAGGCGCTGAAAAGCGGGATGACTGGGTAAAAATCACCAGTTCAGACGGCTACTCCTTTCTCGTGAAGCGAAGTGTCGCTGCGATCAGTGGCACCCTCAAAAACATGCTTAGCGAGGATAGTGAGCTCCCATTCCTTTTGGAAGCTTTGCTATGGTTTCCGAACTATTACACACTACAGGTAGTTTCAGGGAGGCAATTGCCAACACATGTCCGATCAGCGAACGGTGGGTAGCGACCCGTTTAGGAACCTGCTTTGTCCTCTAATAGCCTAAATAGCGCTGCGGTAGTCGAGAAGGTCTGTGAATATATGTCCTTTAAGGCTTACTACGAGGGGCCTGGATCCAAGGAGGTTGTTGATGTGAATGAATTCACCGAGCGCATACCGCCCGAGGTGGCGTTGGAATTGTGTGTCATATCATTACCTGTTCCATTATGATCTGAATCAACTTGCATCGATTAGGCTCCTTGCGGCTGATTATTTAGAAGGTGTGTTTGATTCCTGTATATAAGGTTCACTAACGCCCAGCATCATTCAGTATAAACTCTTTCAGACATTCATCTCAAGTAGTCTGGAGTAGGCTACTAATTAATCTTGATTTGTGGTCGAACTATCTGTGCTGCATTTCATTCGTTAAGTAATGTACCAGTGTGGGCGTCGAAACAGGAATCAGAGGTATTCTCCTTGGGCATTGCAGTCTAGATCATCATGTCATCCATAGATCGTCACGCAGTCTCAAATCTCTTCAAAGGCATTGGTTTCCCTGTTACTTTCCTCCCAATCGCGACACGCTCAGCAATCCGTTCGACCGTTCCACCCTGAAGACCGTCTTCATCGGGTTCCTCTAGTGCCCGGCGGATCAATTCCTCCATACTCACCCCGTCAAGGTCGCTGCTGCCGCGGCGCCGCATACTCGGTGCTGGTATCACAGGGAAGTCAGTCACCGAATCTGTTGGTTGGAATATCGGCAGACGCTCATTCAGTAGATCTGAGCGGCGACTATGCGAATATAGCAGATGAGAAAACGTCCGCGACGCGAGAATTGACAATTACTTACGCGTCGGCGAAGTTGCGAATATAGTGCCTCATTTGTGTCCCTTGCGCTGTGAGTAAATCTGACCCGACATGGCCCAGACCAGCGATGGACTCCTCTCCTGCAACCGCAGCCAATTCTGACGCGTTCTCGGCCTCTTCGCTGCAGCCAGCCGAGTGAGTATTCCGTACTAAATCAAATTGCAGAAATCACGGACCGAAGAAGCTGGAAGACCCGTTGCATCTTTCCGACCGCAAGAATCTTGTTCTTAATCGCCTGCCTACGTGCTGCAACTTCGGAAGGTGGCAAGGCAAGGTCCGTAACGGCCCTGTTGGCTTCATCTCCCCCTTCGATGGAGACTTCGGTGTCTTCTAGCTCTTCTGGGCTGCACGTTGCCAGGATCGCGAGCAACATCTCCGTGACTGTAAACTCTACCGTAAACGAACCCTGATTTGTGAGTCTGTTCCAACTTACTCTTAGCACCAACGAAAGGCAAGCTCCACGTGAATCCATCCATGAAATTGGGAAGCCAGTATGGATGAGAACTCGAGTTGTACTGACGGATAGTGATGTTCTTGTTCGCGTACTTGATCACTGCTCCGCGGTTGTGATACACATCCAGGTAGTTTGGCGCAGAAAACACTGTAATGACGGAGGGAAACTTCTTCGTCGGTGTCTTTCTATACATCAGGTATCTGGAATTATTATTTCAGTAGAAAACAATACAGCATACCCTAATCAAACAACTCACCCTGCATCCTGAGCTTCATGCCCACGCACGATCCCCAGCAAGTTATTGCGCTCCAAAAATTTGCACGCCGCCTCGTATCTTCAGTTAATTCAGACTAGGAAAAAGATCACACAGGGCAGCACTTACGTGAAGAAGTATGAACACCCTCGCACCCCATTATGCTCAAACGTGGTGCCAGGAGGCAGGGGCGGACCCTGCTGTGAATGTTCGTGTTCATATCCAAAGTTAACCACAGGATCGGACCATAACAGGTCGCACAATAAGCCACTCGATCCAGGCTCCTGGAACCGGTCGAGCTACGTCCTAAGGTGAGTCCGGAACGCACTCGAGTCGATCACAGAATCAAACACACCCTGCGCACATCCTCCAAAGTCACCAACTCTGGCGAAAGACCCCCGTGGACGCAGAAAAAGCGGTTATCTACGAGTGCTGAGACTGGAAGAGCGCAGAATGAAGCTATACAGGCCTCGTACACTGCTGGTGAATATTTATGGAGGCCTATGATCACATCGTAAGCATCGTATGACGCAGGTCGCCGGACAAGAGCTCACACTCTCGTTTGAAAGTGAAATATTCGGTTAAATGTCGGCATTCGTGATTGCCTCGTAGTAGTGTGATGTGCTTTGGGTATTGGAGCTTGAGCGCATATAGATAAATCAAACACTAGTCCAAGATCAGAACGTAGATTTCTGCAAAGGATCTAAATACTCACTTCGATTCCAAAATTTCCACGATCAACATAATCCCCGAGGAACAGATAGGCATTATCAGAAAAATTTCCACCGATCTCCAGTAATTTCATCAAATCATACTGTCCCCACCCCAAAACTGGTTAGTGCAGGCGAGCAGAAGAGAAACGTGGATAACGCACGTATTGCCCATGGATATCCCCGCATACTTGAATCATTCAGCTCACACGCCCACTCGTGCCCAGGGCGAACTCACTTGTCACAGGACTCTCTACGTTCACAAGGTTAGGTTCTCGAGTCAATAGCGAGGTCGCCTGGTGGATGATATACAAAGCCTGGGCCTCAGTCAGACGACCCTCGTGGAAGAAATGGTGCTTCAGAAAATCTGGATTGGGAAGCAGTTCGCCGTATGCCGCATTGTGCATGAAAAGCTGCTCATCTGTAGGATGGAATCCTACAGGTTGTGGAACCTGTGAAAAGGATGGAAAGATCAAATTTTCTGTATTCTGTTCGTGGTTCGACCTCGGACACTGACTCACGCTTGGTACTGGGCGATCTTTGTAACTGACTCCGGGCGCGTTGGTCCACTGGGGAGTTCCTCCAGGAATGACTGGATCCCGCTCAGGGATCTGATATAAGGCAGACTGGAAGTACTCTTGATTACTGCCGGCCATGGGTTGTGGAGGAATGTATGCGCCAAGATTGCGGTAGTGAGAGGTGGAGTTAGTACAGCATAAACAAAACGGATCTAATTATGGCGAGACGCCCAACTGTCAACGTTTCAGCTGCTAGAGTCAAACCCTCAATATTCAATCATGATAATGTCGCGCGCTCTGCGCTGGGCTGGTCGTCTGGGCGAATGATGCAGCTGATAAGATATCGGTTAATAAGTCCGCACCCCGGCAGAAATAGAACACCTGGACTCTGGGCCCTGGCATAAGAATTTCAACCACTGATATTACATAGTTCCTACTAGATCTACAAGCCCGAGAAAGCACAAGACGCAAACCCCGCCGATACCTTCAATCAAACGGGTATCCCGTCATACTCGTCGTAACCCAGAGTAAGGTTCAAATTCTGTCAAGAAATCAGTTTGCTGACACCCCGCAGTCATCTTGGCGGAACGCACCTGCAAGCACTGCGTTGCGGCGCCCTTGAGAAGATTGTCCAAGCCACCCTAAATTCAGTTAGCCACATGTGACATGTCCTAGCATACAAGACAAACATACCACGACAACAGCTCGATCGCCCTCGCTGTGGACTTGGAAACCTCCCACAGTCCAGCCATGCTTATTCTCGATGTCTGACAATCCTGGAACGCCCGCTTTGACGTGTATCAACTTCTCTCCACTATACTTTTCTTCATACAGGTCCTTAACATCCCGTGCAGTCACTTTCTCACTAAGTGGTACGGACAATGTCGAAATGATACCGCTGAACCAAGGTGCAACAGAAGGTATGAAGGCAACTTTTATGGGGTTGGTGGGATCTGCGAGCAGACTGGATAGGTGACGGCCTGCTTCGCGCTCGTGGATGTGGTCTGTGAGCGAGTACGGACGGAAACCGCCAGCGAGGCTCTCCGGTGTGACCTTGGGCACCGTCGTCGGCCTGCCCTCTGCGTCGCTCGTGCCTGTAACGGTCCCAGCACCGCTGTAACCTGAGATGCCAAACACTGTAGGCCCGGATGCATGCTTTACGTACTTCAGCAATGGCGCGATAAGCAGTTGCGTGGAGGTGGCATAGCATCCAGGATTGGATATTCTCTTCGACTTTCGGATGCCATCACGCCCATAGAGCTCTGAAAGAATCGCGGAAAGAAAATGAAAGCAAAAAAATACAGGTAAATTTGGGAGCTCAACAAGGTATTTACACAGATGCCTCACCAGGCAAGCCATATTTCCACCCGGATTCAAAACGGTAGTCCGCACTCAGGTCGACAATGACGCTTGGTTCACTGGAACTGCGCACCTTTGCGCCACGGTCAATCGCATCAACAAATGGCTTGCAGACGCCATTGGGGAGTGCCATGACCCACGCATCAACCTCTCCGTTCTTTTCCATACGCTCAACGTCCTCAACAGATAAGTTGCTGTGAGTGATCGAGGACTTTGTGTATCCCTGCAAAGGGTATCCTGCCAACTGTCGGGATGAGACATGCGTGAGATCGATATAGGGATGGCCGGAAAGAAGGGTTGCGAGGGCCTGTCCTGTGTACCCGCGCGCTCCGATCAAGGCGAGGCGCTTTGGCTCAGTAGATGTGGGCTGCGGAGTGACAGCAGTTGCATACCCCCGAGAGCCGGAAGGGACTTGACGACGGGCAAGGGTAGAATAAGACCTGGTGGCACCGGGGAACGGTTGTTGAGGGGGAGCAGACGGTCCTACAGGCAAGTATGCCCTTTCGAGCCTGCATTTGGCCTCGAAGTCCTTGACAATCCTCTGCACCTCAGCAACATCCTGCACGCCATACCAGAACAGGCTCTTGCCAGCACGCGTGAAGCTTCCATCAGCACGCTCAAAGTGCCAGGAGCGGTTGTCATCATCGACCTTCGCAGTCCAAAAGAGCTTGCGATGATCTTTCTTGATAGCGTTAAAAACGTTATCAATTACATTGTTGAGGACTCCGCTGCGAGAGGCGAGAAGCTTCGTCATGATTGGCACTTCACCTTCAGGGTGGGTGACAATGGCGACCGCGTCGAGGGGCTCATCGCCGTAAATGGTGTACGGCGTCTTTTGGAGGCTGCTGAGGACGCTAGTGACGCTTGAGACGCCAGATTGCACCTCTGGATCACGATCGTGAATGACTTGGCGGAAACGATCAGCGCCGACACTCTCGATGCTGTTGTGTTTGAAGAGCCGGTAACCGCGGCGGATTAGGGTACCAGCACCGCTGTCGGTGAACAACTCCCTCTGCAAATGATCGGCAGAAATAACAGCAACAGACGAGGAGCGGGGTAGGTGGTCAAGGAGCTCCTTGAATTCACGCAGCTTGAGCTTGGTACCGTACTTGACCCACGGCTCCTTCATGAGCTGTTCGTACTCCTACAGATAGCAGTTAGTGTGCTGGCGATAATGTAATGCCAGATAAAATGTACCTCATCCAGATTAATGACATCCAACTTTTCACCTGTAACGCCGTGGAACATGCCACCTTTCTCGTTCAGGAACACTATCTTCATGGGCTCGAGCTCCTTGGCAAGTTCTCCGGCAGCAATATCAGCGTTAACATTGAGGATCTGGCCGTCAGGTGTCTCGGCTAAGCTGGTCAGAATAGGCAATGCACCAGCCCTGATGGCGGCCTCGATAGGACGCTTATCAACGCGAGTGATATTTCCGACAAGCTTGTACTTTTCTTTGTCGAGATAATCGGCAGTGAATACACCAGAGGTGATGGGGCGTGCACGAGTGCCTAGCTGTTCGAGTGCACCGACAAGCTTTAGGTTTTGTTCGAGAAAGACTCGGCGGGCGATCTGCAGGGTTTTCGCATCTAAAAAGATATTAGCCTAAGAATAGAACTAGTGGCTCTAACGTACCAGTGACACGAATTCCATCAATATAATCCGGAATGACGCCTTCAGACTCGATGATACCGTTCAGTTGTGGTCCTGCACCGTGAAGTACCACGGGGTAGAGACCAACACGATACAGGAAGCTCAAGCTGAGGGCTAGTTCATCTATTTGATCCAACACAGCTCCTCCGACTTTGATGACAGCGAATTTGGCAGGTTGAGAAGGGTGGGAGGAAGAGGAGAATATGCGGAGGTGTCGTTCGACTTCTCGCTTGGTTCCAATGGAGTATAAAAGTCTGGTTATCGTATCCTGTGTATATAGTACAATGAAGAAACGAGGTTGGGCATTCAAACTTTCAACGTACCCTATCAGTCTGGGCTACCGACTGGATAGATCTGACAGACACATTTCCGCGACGTCTGACTGCGGTAAGGGCAGCTTGGCGTTGACCAGCGACCCGAACAGCCTGAAATCTGGCGACCTGTGGAGCGAGGGCTGAAACACGAGAGGCAGCCAACATGTTTTGGTAGTCAATGAGCTGAGCAGCAAAACTGAAAAAAGGGTGTATGCAGGAAAGCAGGTTGCAGAGTTTGAAACGTTGACCAGTAAGTCCTGTAGGCCTAGGGCTACTGCTTATTCAAAGTCCGAAGAGTATAGATAGGATTAACGGTTCTCAAAGTCGAACGTAGAAAAAAATTCACAGCAAGATTTTGCGTTGCCGGTACGGCATGTTCAAACTCCGCCCTGCCCTGTCACTCGACATCGTCATTACTGGCGTCGATGGTGCCAAAGATTCAATCCGATCACCAATCGTTGTCGTAATAAACGCCCTGAATCATGTCACGCTCTGGACAGAGAGGTCGAGGTGGTGGAGTTCGAGCCGGTGTGTCCGCCAGTACGGACACTGGGAAGAAATGCACTATTCATTGGGAGGGGGTTCGTAGCGCTCGTACAGAACGTCTCCTTGCCTGGTGCAAGGAAAACGAAGATGCACGGATCAAGCTGTTCTCCGATTCTGCAAAGGATGCGAAGGAGCAAGGTCGGAAGAAGAAACAGAGCGGAACTTCGAGAGATACCTTTTATTCACAGGTCGCACAAGCCGTATTTTCGAATGACGAGGATCCGGAGGTCCAACGACTTTTCAAGGAGGACCCAAAGGCATTTATCAAACCAGTTTCAACTCGTTTCGGCACGTATGTATCCCGTTCCTGCATTGTTTCTCCTCCCACTAGAATCACTGATCAGATGTTTTAGGCTCAAGAAAAAATATAACGAGTTCAACAAGGAGCTCAAGCAGTCAGGAGCCGGAAAGACATATGCAGAGCTGCAAGAGGATCCAACGATGAAGTCGTTGATTGGTAAGTTTTAGCCGCTGTTGAACTGCACATGTCTTAATCGTATCTCTGTTAGATACAAAGCTCGAAAAATTTCCCTGGTGGCCTGAGCTTCATGGCTGGTGGCGCACAAACCCAGCTTTCAATTACGCCTTCTCTACAGCAGATACAGGGCAAGATTTTGTGTCCGCTGCATTAGAACATTTCGCTATCTCAAAGCAACCACAAGCACCGGCCGCAGGCGACGATGACACTCACACAGATGAGGATGCCGAGGACGGAGAAATAGTTGAGATCAGCGCTCATACTACAGGTGATGCTGGCATTATAGATGCACCAGATGATATGATGGTTGACCAGCCCCCCTCCATGGAGTCATTCGAATCACCGTTGTCAGCACCATCCCCGCTGTTATTTTCGGACCATGGTCCTAGCGACACGCCCAACTCATTCTCACTCGCTCCATTACCACACTGGTACCAACGACCCCAACCTCCTCCCATCACAACTTCCAACACACACGGCGTGATATCGCTGAACTCTCCTGAGCGCTCACCAGTACCCAATCAAAGCACCACCCACAATTCACCTTTCTTTTCTGATTTCAAGGAGTCATCAGCTAGCCCTCAATCCACACCCATTGACTCGGAAGATTCGGACATTGGTGCTAGCCGAGCGCTGCAGTCTCTTTGCGTCAGCTCACTCAAAGGAAGTCGCGCAAGTTCACCCTCTCTTTCTACAAAGCAGTCTCGTGCACGTGCACCTACTCAGAGTGCTTCACCTCAATCTAGTCGCCCCCCCTCTTCATCACGCAAACGCCCTGGTGGCAGCACTCTCGATCAGACCTCTGCCACTGCAGATAGGATGTCTCAGACGGCAGATTCCATAATGACGCACCTTAACAGCAAACGTGAGGATCATGTGGAGCACGAACGCTATAAACGCATGAAACTTGAGACCGAAATTTGGGCTCGTGATCTCAAGGCCCGCAGTGCTCGTGATGAGCGGGAGCATGCGATGCGTCTATCTGACCAAGATCATCAGCACCAGCAGGAGAGGATGACTCAACAGATGGAATTTGCAAGAATTGAGATTGAGCTATCTCGTGCACGTCGGGAGGAGGAGGAGGCTCGAATTCGTCGTATTGCTTTGGAGCGCGGTCTTGATCAAAACTAAGTAGGTTTGCACTATGTTGTCACGTAACAGGTTTTCAGGAAATGCATTCCATGTTGTACTCGATGGTGCCAACTCAGAGAGCTCACTAAAACGCTCCTTTCTCGAGCAAATCTCAAGCACAACTGACCCCTCCTAGAGCTCGCCAAAACGCTCCTTTCTTGAGAAAATCTCAAGCGCTACTGACCCCTCCTAGAGCTCGCCAAAACGCTCCTTTCTTGAGAAAATCTCAAGCACTACTGACCCCTCCTAGAGCTCGCTAAAACGCTCCTTTCTCGAGAAAATCTCAAGTGTGACCTTGCGAGCCAAAAGGAATATGTATAGGTACAAGTACATTTAATATAATACTAACTACCTTCGCTCCAACGACGAAAGCAACCGTGTCTTTAACGTGTTACGAAAATCCTGCCCCACAGTTCCAATGTAAGTCTGATCACCTACTGCGCCACCCTGTTGCTGATCATCCTCTCCTCCGTCACCGTCAGCTCGCCTCAATCTCCGAGTTTGCTGATAGAAGCATATGTTCGAGTCTTCGCGGTTTTCTGTTTCCTCAATTTCAACAATTAAGTTGTGCAGAATGAAGCACGAACGGATCCACATGTTCGCGTAGTCGAGGTCCTTCTGGCTTTGGATTGGGATGCGAAGCTCCCGCAGTGATTGGAACCGGCCCTTGATAGAGCCGAAGAAGTGCTCTGAACGAACGCGGACCTAGACACTGGGTGAGGACGACAAAAGTATATTAGTACTGATGCTCACTGTTGACAGGTTATAATTGAATGTCCTTTGCTCGGCCGTCAAAGACCCTCCCGCTGGCCGTTTGTACGGCGGCACACACCAAATTCGCGCAGCATACGCCGAGTCCGCCCACAACCACTCTCCCGCACCAAAAAACGACTCGGGATGCCGGGAGACCCTCGTTCGTGCAAATACGTTCGAGTCGTGAAGACTCCCGGGTACGCCAATGACGTAGTCAACGATACGCAGATTATGAGGGAATATGACGACCTTTTGGATTGTAAGTCGCTGCGCTGCACACTGAGCCGATAGTAGATACTTACCTGGGCTGTTAGAGAGTAGTCAGAGTTCTTGTCAAAGAACCCTTCGCCGTGCCAACCGGGCTTCTTGTGTAGAGGGGACGGAGTCCCATCTACACAAAGGAAACCGCCGCGCCACTCACGACATGTCTTCTGCTCCACGTACGCTTTTGCCCGCTCTCGCTCAATCTGGTCCTCACGATCGAGCGGATCAAAATGTATGGCGCGATCATGCAGTTGCAAGATCGCGATCATGACTCGCTTGTAGCAGTTGTAGATGGTCCCTACGGACACTCCAGCCCAATCGGATATGTCTTCAGTAGTCGCAGCATTGCCATAATGGCCGACACCATTGAGAAAGATCGCGAGCTGGACGGCGACAGGAAGTTGTGGATTATTTGAGTTATTATGGAAAATGGGGTGGGCTTGGATTAACGTTGTGAGTTTGTTGAATACCTCTGCATCAACGCGAAGCTTGCGGCGAAACTTTTCAGGTGAGAGCAGCGCCCATTCTTGCAGCAGGTGTAACTGCGGTGCGCGAGTCAGAGATGGACGCACGTCAAGTACCCGACACTTCTCCACTTCATCATGCAGTGCCCCGATCGCATCAATAAAGTGCGTAAACACTTGATCGCACATGTCTGGGATATCGAGTGATAGGACATCAGAATATGCTGTTGAAAGCGAGGTTACTAGAGAGCTGATGGACAACGTGGATATGACGGATGACGTCGGGGACTCCGGCCATGTTGGCGATGCGGTCCGTATGCTGACATCTGACCCACTATCACCATCCGATCCCTTATCAGAGCTATTGTCAGAGCCCTCCTCGAGGAGCTGATCCACCATAAATTCAATCAACTCCATGTATCGCGCTGTAGAAACAACAATACAATGAGGAACAAAAGAAGCTCCTGACTGTATCTGTAAAAGTTGTAAGGTCGCGCGCTGCCTAGTCTGCGTTACTTGAGAAGCAAGTGCGTTCGACCCTATAGGGGAAGTGAGTGCAGCAAGGATCTAGAAGTGTGCGCTTCAGCGAAGCGCGAGAAAGCGCAGGAGCGCGCAAGGTACAAAGGCGCGGGAACGCGCGCGCGTATTAGCGCGAAGTGCGGGAAAGTGCGCGCGCGTATGCGGAAATGAGAAACTAAGCTTAAGTAGTGATATAAAGCAAGATAAGAGATATAAGAGTGCAAAATGTAAAGGAATAGCTTTCTACTATATTCTGCTAAGTAGTAAGTGGGTAGTAACTAGTAAGTGAAAAGTAGGAAAAAGTAGGTAAGTAATAGTATGTACTGCTGGCGCTTATATAGCGCGCCTAAGCGCGGTCAAGCGGAGCCGAAGCGCTACCGAGTAGGTATGTAAATATATATATGAGTGAGAATGCATGATAAAAATAAAGGTGGAACTATGCTAATAAAGGAAATGGAAATATACGCACTAGGGAGCTTGGTGGACAGTGGATGGATGCTTCTGGATGGCTGGCGCCATAGGGCGCGCAAGCGCGGGAACGCGCGCGCGCGTATACATCGCGAAGCGCGGGAATGGTGCGCGCATGGCGCGCGTTGCGCGGGAAAGCTGCGCGTCATATAGAGATAGCTGTGGGTAGTGCACAGAGTGACGCTACAAGTTCGTGCTATGTACTTCCTAGTGTAAAGCACCATATCACGCCATGAGAGGCATAATTCTCTACAGCGCAATCGTAAGGTCATTTGTCGTTTGCTTCAGACTACGAAGTAGTTTTTTGCGATCTGATTCTCGAGGCATCTTCCGATGTCGTTGCAGAACGTTATCAATATGATGGTCACGGTAAGGTACGATGATGATGGGCGGTGGTAAGATATGAGCTTGATTTGTCATCGTCGGAGTTCTAATTATCGGCAAGTCGCAAATTTCTTACCTCTTGAAATTTCTACGATTTTAACTTTGAGGACCGCTATTGTAATGGACGTCCGACGTGCGTCCAAGATTAAAACCTTGTGAGTGATTTTGTCACTTGACAGCGCTACAACTTGCAAGTCAGTCACTCAGTCACTGGCTGTTGGTTGGTCGCTGTGTGTATAGCGCCTGACCTGCTCTCACCCCGGTTACTTATCAATGTTGCATTATTCAAATAGATTTGCTGTAGACAATTTGCTGTATTTTCAGCTAACAGTTTCACATAGATAAAAATTCTGTCAAGTATAAGTCTTCGTGCTGCTAGTTTGGTTGATGGCGAGTTCAGGCCAGAGCGACAATAATTTGGCAGATTCGGTAAAATCATTTATTTCGAGTATTTTGTGTGTTCTTACAAGATGATGACAAATCCAGACTTTGTCCGGACCGCCTCCACGCCTTGTGACCTACAGCCAACCACGTCCATCTCTTGGATAAATCCTGCAAGTGTAATTCCTTTATAATAACCTTCTCCAGCTCGTCCTAATCTATAATACCTCCCTCGAAAATAACTGGGCGCCGGTACCTTGGGCTGGATGAAGCGGTGATATTGCAGTAAGCTATATGCATGCATTCGAAGGAGTGATACAACATCATGCAAGATAGATAGTCAGATTCGAGCGCTGAAAAGCACCGACTGCTCGTTCGGATGCAATGAGATACATACACTCTGACAGCTGTGGAGACAAGAGTCGGATGGATGGAGACGCTGGGAGGGTATACTGTCATTGTCGCAGGTATGATAATAGGGGTGCACTCTTGCCGTAACGATGATGGAGGCGAACAGCCTCGTGCCCTGGGCGTCTATTGACACGAGACAGGTTGACACATAGAACGCACAACATACACGCACCTCGGCAGAAAGACACCCGGAACCCTTCAATAGTCCACTTCGACCGCGCACGACGCCATCGGCCTTCAATAAAATGTCAGAGCTCATTTCAATCACTACACCCCTGCGAGAATTCAAAGGTCATAAAGCAGTCGTAAGGGCAGTCGCCGTGTTCCCCGATAAACGACGGATGATTACGAGCTCGGATGACAAGACGCTTCGTCTGTGGGACTTGAAGACAGGTGTTGTGTTGAAGAAGATGGAGGAACATCGTAATTTGGTGCTGGCATTGGCAGTATCACGAGATGGCCAATTGATAGCAAGCGGTGGTTATCACGGAGAGGTCATCGTCTGGCATGGAGAAACTGGCGAATCACTCACCAAAATCCAAGCTCACTCCCATTATTTCACCTCGCTGGATTTTTCTCCTGACGGAACAGTGCTGGCCACTAGTGCGTTTGACGATAGAATGACGAAACTGTGGAACACCAAAACCTGGTCGCAACAAAGAAATCCAATTGAGTGTGGTAATGATGTCACTCAGTGCGTACGGCATTCACCCTCTGGAGAACTTCTTGCCATCGCAACATACAACCAAATCAAAATTTATAATTCAGGCACGAGGGAATGCGTCACATCCTTTGAGGCTCACGAATCCAACTTGTCACTCGCATGGACACCCGATGGCACACGCCTTCTCACAGGTGGCATTGCTCTTGATACTACCATATGCGAATGGGATACAACAACCTGGAAGCAGGTCGGCGATCCTTGGACGGGTCACTCTAAAGGTATCAGTGACATTGCCGTCCATCCGACTGGCACACTCGTCGCATCCGCATCCTATGACAATCATGTCCATCTCTGGCGGCTCTCAGATCGACGAATCGTTGCCACATTGAAGCCCTCATCCACGCCGTTTTGCGTCACTTTCTCCGTGGACGGCAATCACATTCTCAGCGGAGGTCAAGATAATATGATCTCGGAGTGGGCAGTACCTCAGGGCTTCTATACAAAGGTATGTTTCCATTCTTGACTCGTATACCACAATTCGAGCATGCTTTATACAGATTCTCGCCATCACAACAGCCCGCGATGCATGCATAGATGGAGACTTATCTACCGCCGAAAACCTACTCACGCAAGATATCAACAGGAATGTGAACGACCACACTCCCTATGCACATCGTTCATTCGTGATGGCTCGACAAAACGACTGGGATAACGCTCTTCAGGATGCTATCAAGGTGAGTGATGCGCACTGATCATGGCCCAATTACAAAGGCTAACTCGACGGCGACGTAGTCCATCAGCATCCAACCCTCATTGACAGGCTACATTTCCAAGGGTATTGCCCTCTGCAGAAAAGGCCGTATCTCGGATGCAAGGGCAGCGTTTGATGTTGCATCAATGTACACGGACAAAGATTCACAGATCCTCCATTTCCTGCTCTTGATCAAAGTACGTTACATTTCCCTCACATACTTTCCGTTTCATCGTGTATTTCAGGCCATTGCCCTCTTCAATGCAGATCAACATGACGAGGCCAATATGCTCGTCAAAGAACTCGCTGCTGGTTGTCCGAATGCCGATGCTCTCGCGTGTGATGTCGTGCAAGTAAGCAGCATCCGCACTTGGTCATCAGCACTAATCTTTGCAACTCGTGCATCAGGCATATCTGCGTGCTCAACTCGGAATCAAGGCCTTGGATGGCGCACGTCACGAAGAAGCCGCTGACCATTTCTCCGCCGTCCTTAACTCCAGCACTCTCTCATCGAGTTCACCCATTCATTTGATGTACGAGGACTTGGTGGTGGTGCGTGAATACACATCCGAAATTCTTTCATAACCGAGTCCCTTGTCCAGCTCTTCGGCTGGGATCTCAAATCATTGTGGCTCACTGCAAACCAAAAACGTTGCGATGCACTCCTTCAGGCAGGCAAAATTCAGGATGCCGTCGAATTATACCGATCCATGATGGACAATATCGATGGAAAAACGAACGTCAGCTGCATTCAATGGTCCAACGGCAAGTCTCGATTTCGTAATGTCGCGCAGGCTATAATCCTTACTTCCATTTCACCAAGCTTTCACGGAAAAATACAGCGCGCTTTCACTTACCAGGGGGGATGCTGCCCTCGCTGCAAGCGACTATGACAGGGCCATTGCCCTTTACTCGGCAGTGATCGACCTGAATTCTGCATTTGATGCCGTTTTTGCAAATCGTTGTAAGGCAAGGTTAGGTAAATTGCTATGGGAGGACGCCCTTCTCGATGCGCAAAAGGTGGGATAGCACCTATATTCTCGTAGGCCGTGTTGACTTCGGCGATGCACAGGTCACCCAACTCAATCCTTCGTCTCACGTTGGATACCAGTTGACACATGCAACGCTGCATGGTGCGCAACGTTACGACGAAGCCATTGAAGCCTTCAAAATCATGTTGTCCAAGTTGGACGATTCTCCCGAAGTGCGGATGCAAGGTAAGCCATGGAACACTCTTGCATAATCTCGAGACGCCTATCTCGTTCTGCAGACCTGCGTCAGCAGTATGTGCATCCGTCCGAAGCAGAAGACGCTATTCAAAGAGCTATTTGGATTGAACTCGAACTTACCCCGCTACGGCTACTTAACACCTTCACGGGTCTTTTGTGCGATCGAGCAGCACAAATAAACGCCTTCAAAACCAGTGCAAATTACAAGGAGCTTTTGTCATTCACAACGAAGCATTCAGACCTCCAACTGGACCGCATTAAGGAAGTGGCAGCAATGTACTTCCGTTGCGTGATGCTATCACACAGGTGGGAAGAGGAGGAGGCACTACTGCAGGACGTCCAGGATAAAGATGTGCGCGAGTTGAAGGGAATTCGTGGCATCGCGAAACTGCAGTCGTTCTGCAAAGTCGTTCGGGATGTTGGGTATCGTTGGGCGTGGATGGACACATGCTGCATCGACAAGAGGAGTAACACCGAGGTTCAAGAATCGGTCAACTCCATGTCCGTCTGGTACCGCTATTCAGCGCTTACCATCGTCTACCTATGTGATGTCCCTCCTTCATCCCAGCCCGGTGCACTGGCGAGGAGTGTTTGGAATGAGCGAGGATGGACCTTTCAAGAATTCGTTGCTCCAAAAGTTGTCATCTTTTGTCGGAAGGATTGGTCCTTATATCTCGACGATCGGTCTTCCAACCACAAAGAGTCCCCTGCAATCATGAAGGAGTTGGAGGATGCGACGGGGATAGATGCGCGGACCCTGGTGACCTTCCGTCCAGGCATGAGCGGGGTCCGAGAGAAACTGCAATGGGCATCGAAGCGCGTCGCCACCGTGCAGGAAGACGTTGCGTACTCATTATTTGGCATCTTCGGCATCAACCTACCTGTCATTTATGGCGAGAAGAAGCAGAACACGCTCGGGCGGCTCCTGCAGGAGATCGTGGCTCGGTCGGGCGACATCTCTGTCCTCGACTGGATCGGAGAACCCTCTGAGTTCAATAGCTGCCTTCCGGCCCATATCACCTCCTACGCCACTCCTCCACGTATCCTTTCACCTTTGTCTGAAGATGATGTTCACACGCAAGTCTCTTCGCTGCGACAAGCCGTGGCCGCAGATCTGGCATTGAAATTTTATGACGAGCTTGAACAGCTTAGAGCTCCTCGCTTTGCACACTGCAGACTTCATCTGCCTTGTATTTCATTTCGTGTCACGGAAGTCAGACGGCAGCGCGTTCTGGCCCAGGGGACTTCCATCACGTATAGAATCAAGGCAGATGGGCTTCACGACCTGCTGATCACCACTGAAGAGACCCTAGTGCAGTTCTGGCGGGCAAAGCCCATTCGGCAGACGTTCTTACTTATTCGTCCCTGGGATCGGCATCTCCTCGGGGTACCTGACTTTGCAGAGCAGCCTGACTTCGTAGACGATACAGGGAGTGCAGGAGATTTGTCTGAGCCTGGGTCCCCGATGGATGACTCTGACGAGTTACCCGGTGGTTCGCCTGTCAAAGAGGAGCCCGGTTCACGAGCCTTGCGGCTAATGGTTCGCCTCGGACAGCCTTTCGACGCATTTTTGCTAGCGCAGCAGCGTATCGGAGAATTCAAGAGGATCGCGTCGGACTATAACATCATTGCACAAGTCAAAGACATTGCATCGGTTGATAACATGGACGTCGGTACTATAGAAATACTCTAGCTAATAGCTATCTACAGGCATCGGGTACTATCACGTCGCTGCGCATTCATAATTCTCTCTACCGTTCTTTCCTTTCTCCCATGGCGACTTCTGCTTCATTTCCTGGTGTTATTGGTCTTCAGAATGGAAGCAGATATCAAAATGATAAAAAAAATCACATTTTCAAACCTGTTACAATCATCGACTTCCGGCCCCGGACCTGCAAGAAATCCGTTATCCGTGTTGCCAGAGTCACCAACGAGTGGAAGCACCCATGCAAAGACTGTTGAAATTTGTTTGCCGAGGCTACTACCCGCTCTCCGGTTGAGTGTGCACTCGAGGCAAGCAGCTTCGGATGATTGGTGAAGCAATGTAAAATTTGACCGAGGAATTATGCAAACTTCCAAAACTGACCGGGTTGAATTTCTGAAAGCGGCTTCCTCAGGGCATGGTCCTGGCCATGCAGGCACCCCGGGCCTGATCGGACCCCAATAGCTCGTAATGTTCACTTAAATCTATCCCAACGCTCCTAGTCCGACGAACGGTGTTCATGGTTTATTCCTAGAATGTTTAGCGAGGTTTTTAGAACATTCCTAGTGACTCGCTGAGTTACAACCATTACGATTGCTGTTGAACCAATCCCACTGCTGCTTGAGCAATGGGAAGATCTGGTACACTCACTATGATATTGACTAGGAAACGTGACATTGTAAGGCGGCTAGTGAGTTCGAAGGGGAATGTGAGCAAAGGTAGTTAGATGCGATGATGAGAGACACGAAAGGTAAAACTCTTGGGACGGACACGAAGCAGGACAGCTTTCTAAAGTACTTGGAGCGGGGATCTTAGGATAGAATTCGCTGGTCTACATTAGCATACATTTGTCGTATAAGTACGTTTGGAATACTTTGATTAAGCCAGATGCAGCGTGAAAATGCTCGATAGCAAGGTGAAAATAGTCGATAACGAAGTGAAAATACTTGATGGCGAGGTGAAAATACGAGATGAAGGGACGGAAATGTGAGCACAAGGTACATATAGAGCCTGTTCAGCAACCGTTGTTTGAACAAAATTTATGTTTATGTACGGATTGCGTTGGAACGGCGCGGAAGCCGTTTGTGACGGAGTTTCAATGAACTCTACTCTAATCATGCCTGCCAGCACAAGCCAATGATGAATCAGTTCTTATCAGCGAAGGCAGATCATCTCAACTGTAGCTGCCATCATCCTCTGCACTCAGTTCCAACTCTACATGATGACTCAGAAGGGTGAAAGTAAACCTAAAGCTCAGAGGTGTGAGGAGGAGGTCGATGCATTCCTGGTCTATCTCCAATTGCAGGTGTCAAAGATCGCTGGGACGACTTTCAAAGATGAGACCTTCCATGAGGCAGCAAAGAAACTTGTGGGACTTCAGAAGCAAGGCCCAGACAAGGACATGGTACAGTGTAAGAGGAAATGGCAAGCAGTATGTCTTTGTATCCTACTCCCTAGCCGCATCACTAACTTATCATTAATAACCCTTACAGTTGAAACAAATCTACAATGCCATCGAGAGATACCGCAACAACTGATCTGGATGTCATTGGGACAATGTTAACGGCACCAATATTCAGGGGGAAGCAGCGGAACTCCAGTGGAACCAATTTATTACCGCTAATAATTCCAACAAGGTATGTTTGTATTTATTACTTGTCTACTACTCACTCCCTATTCACAGGTGATGAAACCTTTCAAAAACAATGGATGGAGACACTGGCAAAAGATGTCGGAGATTCTCCCAAATGGGAGTGGCGCTCAGGGGGCATCCGCCTACAATCCAGCTTCCTTGGCTGTGGGAGCATCAGTGGCTCTTCCTATCAATGCTGAAGCCGGTGGATCCTCCTTATCCATGCAAGCACCAGAGGCTCCCAACGCTGAGGCCAGCGGATCTAGACTCACTACTGCGCCACAAGCTGGATGGGACCAGATCAAGTCAGCCCTCCCATCCATCACTCCTGGAGTCGCTGGAAGTTCCATGAACATTCCCCCTCCCTCCTCTTCTATTGCGCCCTCCAGTACGGGCAAACACTTGCATTCCAACATGATTTTGTCCCCCAGCACCGCCCAAACTACGTCACTGGTAGATTCATCCCACGCCTCCAATGTCAACAAAAAGCCAAAGTTGTCGACACAAGGTAAAAGTCAAGCCGGCTGCAGTCACAAAGGCTCTAAGGCTGCCAAAGATGCTGCCAGCACTGCCGTCTTCATGAACCTGCAAGGTTCCATCAACAGCCTGATGGACAGCCTTCGCACATTGGCATCCAACACTGACCAAAATGAAACTCGGGTGTTGGATGAAAGGCTACAGGCTGTGCTCACCATGCAGGAGGAAGAGCTGATTACAGGAGATGAGTCCGTCACGCTCATGAATGTGTTCGCAAGGAGCCCAGCAGTATGTGCCATCTACTTGGCTGCCAAGCCTGAAAGATGGGTCCCCTACTTGCGATCTGTTCTTGACCAGGCTGCCAGGGGGGAATTTGGTGTGTTTTAAACATTGTCATTGTCATCATGTTTTACTTTTTGTCTCACTCATTGCCGTATGCGTTGCTGTATCCTTTCATTTGTTTGCACCACATTAGATGAACCGCACATTATCATTTGTAGCTCTATGTACACTACAATGTAACATATTTCTAAGCATCACTTTCATTGTTGTCCTCGCTCCCATAATATTGGTTGATGTCCTCGATGTCCTCTGGATCCTCGTTGATGTCTAATGAGTGAGCGATGTCTACTAAATTGCGCTCATGTAAGATATTCTGGTAGTCCTCCCACATCTCTGTGGCCATGTGATCACGAAAGACATTCGCACTTACATCATCAATGACATCATCCTCAACCATTGGATCAGTAACATCAGGACCACCTTGAGCAGGTTGGCCCTGATGGGTAGGGTTGTTGTTAAATACAGCCCTGTGAGGGAGCGGCTCTTCGTCCGGGTTGTGAATATGTATATAATTGTGCAGAGCGCACAGTGCCGCGGGAATGTGAGCCTGGATGGCTATCTTGTACTCTGGCGATACTAACAGAATGCAAAAGCGCTGCTTCATGATGCCGAAAATATGTTCAATAACGTTGCGAGCAGATGCGTGACGAAGGTTGAACAGTTCTTCCTTGTTAACCAGTCTAAAATGAGTATTGTTAGTTGAGATACACTGCAGAGAAAAGTACTTACCTGACACTAGCACGACCCCACTCTGCTAGATGGTACCGTACACCACGGTACGGAACTAAAAGTTGTCGGGACGAGGGGAAACCAAGGTCTGCAAGAAGGTACTTTCCAGGCGGAACGTCCAAGCCATCATGGCACGCTACATCCCAAAGCCGAGCATCTGTTGCTGACCCCTCCCATCCGGTTAGTGCAAAGGTGAACTGAAGATCGAAGTTGCAAGCGAAGAGGCAGTTCTGCGATATGAAACCTTTGCGGTTGTAGTATAGGTGGTAACTGGCTGAGGGAGGAAACACGTGAATATGACTCCTGTCAATTGCACTGATAGCATCGCAAAAGTACGGCCAACGTTTTGGGTTGTTGTGAATGGCACTCGAGACTGGTGCATCAGGAGCGGGGAGGTGGACATATTCGGTGTAGAAAGGGTGGGATGCAAAGATGTCTAGCATCTTGTGAAAATACCTATGAGAGTGTCAGTACCAGTGTGAGTGTGAGATCTAGATCAAAATATGAACTTAGAGATGGTAGTGTTTGAACACTGGAATTGTTCTGCGACGTGTCTGACAGTTAATCCTGTCACACACGTATAGAGAAATATCGATAGCTGTTCTTCAAGTGAGACGTAATGTGAATCACGGTGACCAAGGGCACGAAGGTCCTCTATCAATTTCTTGAAGACCTCAACATTGACCCCGAGCTCACAATGAATGCGATCGGGATGGCCGAGGATGAGTTCTATCACCCACTCTTGCCCTGTGAGGGCTGAGGTGTGATAGGGCTCAGGTTCATCAGTGTCCTGCATGAAGACATGCACTGCGGCCAGCAGGAGACTGAGGATGAGCGCAACATAGCAAATGATACGATGCCGAAGCACAGCACGGTGAGGCCGGGGGGACGATTTTGTTGCACTATTGGTCGAACGAGTGGGACTGTGAGTGGTTGTATGTTAAAGCAGTTATGAGCAGGCTCATCTACATCCATAGCTATTCAGATTATCGTCGTAAATGTTATCAACATTATCAACATTATCAGCTGCTCACTCACTATTCAGACTGAGCTTGAATTTCAGTAGTGTGTGCCAACTGGTAATGTTTGATTTCCCAAATTTTTCGTTCAAACATCGGTTGCTGAACAGGCTCATAATGAAAATAAAAAGGGATGTGTCCGCGTGACTTGGATATGAAGAGTGACACTCTTCGCATCAGTAAGTCGTGTGGCTTTGTTTGGCATTTGCGATGGACAGTTCTCAGATTTCCTATTGGAGCTATGGTTGGGGCGCAGAGGATATACGATCCTTACAACATGAGTGAGCGAAGTCGTCCAGCCGGCTTGATGCCTCCATGACTTCGATCACGCACTGCGCGATCTGTCCAATGGCCCAGAAATACATGCTAGAAAAACCACTTCCACACCAAAATCGTCTGCCCATTAAGGTTGACAGAAGTGTTCGATGCCACCAGCTCTTCAGTGACCTGCCCACCCTTTGACTGGCAATCCTTGCAATGAGACCAAGGTATATTTCTGCACGCCAGGCACAGTGATCATCTCTAACTTCTGCAGAACTGTATATTCTCCATTACCCTCAATCTTGTGGGTGCGGCCTGAAATGTGAGTCTTTGACTAGGTCCAGGCAGAAAAGTGGTCCCATCGTCCACATATGCAGTACCAAATGCTAGACACCTGTAAGAGAGTATGTTAGTCAGGACGTCATTGATGAGATTTGGACTGTTACTGTCTACAGTGGTAGCTCCTGAGGTTAGTACTGAAGTCACAAAAACATCATTACCTGTCTACTGTGAAAAGCTCAGGTTCGTTAGGGAACTCCCAAGACAATGCCCTGACAGGCAGAAGATCGGCCATAGGGGAATTGGCAAAAAGCGTGTACTTTTGTATATCTACTGTCAGCCTCATGAACACTTGAAAGAGAACACGCTTACCCAGTATGGTAGTAAGGAGTATCTAGCAGCAATGGCAATGCGGGATGCGTTTGCTACGCTTGCCCAGCGGTAAGGCTCTTGAGGAAGGGTGGCATAAGTATTGTGATTCCTGTAGAATGAAACGAATGCCGAGAGCTGCATCCAACCATTGCATCAGTAAACCACAATTTTCTCACAGACTTTGGCTTAAGCGGCCAAGCATTGACAGACTTACACAGCTGCAACAGCTCACACAGCACACACTGTCCTCTTGCAGACAACGGCACCAGATGGCCACAGATACTCACATAATCACCAGTGCATACAGCAATTTGTAGTGTAAATTCGCGTTCTTGGTAGGCAACAAGTTAACATTAGAATACAAATGATATCGCGTAAGGCTGTCAGCAGCTCTAGATTCTTAGTTCGGAACTGATGTAATGGACAGGCACATGGTTTGAGAACAAGGTGAACATTGTGAAATGCATGGGATGTGCTCTGGATATGCTTGAAGCGAAAGTCACCTGTTCCAATGCGAGACAAAAAGAAGTATATTACTCGTACATAGTAGTAATGCAGACTACACATTCAGATGGGTATATAAAAATCTAAGTCACGATACAACGTGCCCATTAGTGTTAGTCGAGTTGGATAGTGACTGGAGGTGGGCAATGCCCGCAAACACTGCGTGACACTTATATAATTGAAAAACCCCTGATTAGCTCCAGACCGTGATACACTGCCAGAGAAACAACAAAATAGTATGTATTGTGGTGTAGAATACATCAACTAACCAGTAAGTGCATTACTACGTCAGAAATACATAAATCTAATGTATATCATGTATGTGCGCTGAAACGAGTGACCAATATTCCATATATTAGGCTGACTCTTTGTAGCCTGTGGCTGTAGCGATGGTTAGAAAATCTACGTCGTCTACAATGTCACCTCAAGCGCGTTTTTTTTCACATCGCTGAATGAGAAACTTAAGTACACAATAACACTGCTTCTTCGACTTAGAGTGAGAAATCTTATGGATTTTTATCTCGTCTTTGAGGTGCCTGTGGAGTTCAAGCTGATCTTTCAGTGCAGGATCTAGCAAAGAATTGAGGGCAGCTTGATCCATGATGAGCTGAATGTTAGAGCAGTAATCTGCCTTTTCAGCTTTCTTGTGAGTAGAACCGAGGATGTTAGAAATGGGAACACTGTCGCTGATGAGCGCGCTGCTGTGAAACTGCCTCTTTTGGTGGTAATGTGTCTGTGTTGAGAAATTGATATGTTAGGGGCCCTCACTCTAGTTCATGTGACAGGGACCATAATCCTGATGCCACGACCAAGCTGACACACGGAATTTACTCTGTAATCTCTAGATCATGAATAATACAACCATTTTTGAAAATTTCTTCATTTACCAATATTTATCGTACCTGACACATGTGTATCTCTGGGAAATGAACGAGAACATGAAATCCGCTCTATTTTTGATGTTCTATATGTCGAAATAAGAAGGTTTGCCTCTGAGATTATGTTCTACGAGCATTGTGGCGGTCCCAATGCCATGTTCTTCATCGTGTATCATGCTCAAAGCACACTGGTGGCTGTGACCCCATCATGGGAATGAAATTTGTCCTGGCGCAGATTGCCCACCTCCATAGTGATGCGGTGCATGCGATAAATATTTGGCTCTAGTAGTAGAAAGACGTCAGTTTTAGTCAAGGAAATTCATGTGGAACATACCATCGGGGTGGCAGGTTGGTACTATGAGATTGTTATTCTTACAGGTGATCTGCATGCGACCAAGCTCGTCATCAGTAGCATCCAGTTTCTTCCCCAAGGTGGTGGCTCTGATTCTGAACAAACTAGCCGTGACCTCGTGTTCTTGCACCATGCAATCTGCAAGAAGCTTCTCTGCCCTAAAAACTTCACACTTCGCCCTCATCAGATCTACCATGAGATGTGCTTCGAGGTCTTCAGGATCATCGACAGTCTGCAACACCTCTGCATCAGCATAATGTGCCAGCAAAAAGAAAATCTCCAACATACCAATGTATTCAAAGCTTCAATAACATTGTGCAGCTCAGCGCGAGAATCCTGTATACTATGTTTCGACTCTATCCGGGAGCGATTGGGGGGTAGAAAACAGGAGGCGTTGTAGAAACAACAATACAGAGAGGAACAAATGATGCTCCAGACTGTATCTATAAATGTTGAAGGTCATGCATTTGCCTAGTCTGCTATGCTTGAGATGACAAGCGCGTTTGACCCTAAAGGGGAAGTGAGTGCAGCAAGGATCTAGAGGTGTGCGCCAAAGTGAAGCGTGAGAAAGCGCAGGTGCGCGCAAGGCGCGGGAACGCGCGGGAAAGCGCGCGCGCGTATGCGGAAATAAGAGAGACTAAACTTAAGTGATGATATGATACAAGGTAAGAGAAGAGTGATCCGAAGTGTAAACAAATAGATCTCTACTATGTTCTGCTAACTAGTAAGTGACTGGTAGGAAAAGTAAGTTGTAAAAAATGGAAAGTAAGTCGTAGTATGTACTGCTGGCGCTTATATAGCGTGCCTAAGCGCTGTAATGCAGAGCCGAAACACTACCGGGTAGGTATGTAGAGATATATATAAGTAAGGGTTCATGATAAAAATAAAGTGGAACAATATACAAATGAGAGAAACAGAAATATACGCACTAGAGAACTTGGAGGACAGTGGATGGATGCATCTGGATGGCTGGCGCTATAGGGTGCTCAAGCGTGGGAACGCGCGCGCGCATATACATCGTGAAGCGCGCTGTAGAAACAACAATACAAAGAGGAACAATGAGGCTCCTGACTGTATCTAAAAAATGTTGTAGGTCGTGCGTTGCCTAGTCTGCGTTACTTGAGGAGACAAGCGCGTTCGACCCTAAAGGGAAGCGAGTGCAGCGAAGATCTAGAGGTACGCGCTGAAGCGAGGCACGAGAAAGTGCAGGTGCATGCAAGGCATGAAGGCGCGAGAACGCGCGCGCGTATTAGCGCGAAGTGTGGGAAAGCGCACGCGCGCGTGTGGAAATGATAGAGAGACTAAGCTTAAGTGATAATATAATACAAGATAAGTGAAGAGAGGTGCAAAGTGCAGACAAAATGGATTTCTACTATGTTCTTCTAGGTAGATAGTGGGTGGAAAGTAAAGTAAGGTAAGGTAAGTTCGAAAGTAAGTTGTACTATGTACTGCTGGCGCTTATATAGCGCGCCTAAGCGCGGTCATGTGGAGCCGAAGCGCTACCGAGTAGGTATGTAAGATATATATGGGTGAGAGTCCATGATAAAAATAAAGATGGAACAATATGCAGATGAGAGAAATAGAAATATATGCACTAGAGAACATGGTGGACAGTGGATGGATGCATCTGGATGGCTGGCGCTATAGGGCGCTCAAGCGCGGGAATGTGCGCGCGTATGCATCGCGAAGCACGGGAATGGTGCGCGCATGGCGCGCATTGCGCGGTGTAGAGACTCGTGCGTCTCATGGTCTGATATGGCGCTTTACACTAGGAAGTACATAGCATGAACTTGTAGCGTCACTCTGTGCACTACCCACAGCTATCTCTATATGACGCGCAGCTTTCCCGCGCTTCGCGATGTATACGCGCACCGTTCCCGCGCTTCGCGATGTATATGCACGCGTTCCTGCGCTTGCGCGCCCTATGGCGCCAGCCATCCAGAAGCATCCATCCACTGTCCACCAAGCTCCCTAGTACGTATATTTCCATTTCCCTTATTAGCATAGTTCCACCTTTATTTTTATCATGGATTCTCACTCATATATATCTTTACATACCTACTCGG
The DNA here is from genome assembly GCF_016647785.1 of Suillus fuscotomentosus. Taxonomy (NCBI): domain Eukaryota; kingdom Fungi; phylum Basidiomycota; class Agaricomycetes; order Boletales; family Suillaceae; genus Suillus; species Suillus fuscotomentosus. The sequence continues at coordinate 150,562 of NW_024539549.1, read as the reverse complement.
TAGTGCTTCAGCTCTGCATGACCACACTTAGGCGCGCTATATAAGCGCCAGCAGTACATACTATTAGAAACAGACTTTTACCTCCCAATTACTAGTTATCACTTACTTACTACTTAGCAGAATATATGTAGTAGAAGTCTATTTGTCTATACTTCGCATCTCCCTTCTCTTTTCTTGCATTATATTATCACTTGAGTCTAGTCTTTATCATTTTCCGCATACGCGCGCGCACTTTCCCGCGCTTCGCGCTAACACGCGCGCGTGTTCCCACGCCTTGCGCGCATCTGCGCTTTCTCGCACTTCACTGAAGCGCGTACCTCTAGATCTTGGCTGCACTCGCTTCCCCTTTAGGGTCAAACGCACTTGTCTCCTCAAGTAACGCAGGCTAGGCAACGCACGACCTTCACCTATTATAGATACAGCTAGGAGCATTATTTGTTCCTCTCTGTATTGTTGTTTCTACAGCGGGAAAGTTGTGCCTCGTATAGGGATAGCTGCGGGTAGCGCACGGAGTGACACTACAAGTTCATGCTATGTACTCCTTGGTGGGAACTGCCATATCACGCCATGAGAGGCATGATTCTCTACAGTGTGAATGGTGCGCGCATGGCGCGCATTGCGTGGGAAAGCTGCGCCTTGTATAGGGATAGCTGTGGGTAGTGCACAGAGTGATGCTACAAGTTCGTGCTATGCACTCCTTGGTGGAAACTGCCATATCACGCCATGAGAGGCATGAGTCTCTACAGTGTGCCAGTGTGCATTGAAATCTTGAAGTCCGGGCATGGTACTAGAGTATATGTACTATATCAAAGTTAGTCATCAACTTACTCACTACAATTCAGAGTTCAATCGGTGAATGCCGGCAGTTGTTTGCTTCTGCAACTTCATCATCTTGATAAGATGTTTCAGTGTCCTTCGTGCTGCAGAAATGGATTCAGTACTCACTGTTACAAGTAACATCGGCTACATGGCCCCCCTATCATTTTTCCCCTTCGTCCTCGCCCTCATATGCCTCCGGCTTGTACTTCTCTACCGACTATCCGTTGACCGGATCCTCGGGACTGTTCCCGTCCCTCATCCCCCTCCTATCGCACCAACGTGCGCACGTGCCTTCGTGCTATGACTCATTCTGACTCGTGCCACCAATGTGGCTTTCCTTATCTTGTCTTATCTTTCCTCTGACTCATGCGTGCTGCACATTGTATCATTTACTGTTGGCTCATTCCAACGTTTCTCAGTCTCATTCCGCATTCGACCTCACATCACTAATCAGGCTCTGCTACCAGCGTACCTATACCCTTTCCATTTCCCCTTTGCCCTTACCTACAGTACGGTAGCCTTGCCCTTAACCCTTTCCACTTAGTATAAGTAGTCGGTCACTCTGTACTAGATTCCCTAACTTGAATCTACTCAATCTTCCCTTGAACACACTTCCCTCTGAAGCCCCCTCAGCTTCAGTCTCTAGTATCTTTTCTTAGGTGCTCATCGCGCCTAAGTCTACCTCGATCGACTACTCATCGTTCGGACAAGACTGTCCTTACTTTGAGAACGTCAGTGACTTTGAAGACATCCGTCTTAGAAGTCACGTGACACACTGTAGGGATTCATTTCTGGTTGGGCTTGTAGAGACTGTTTTTATCTTACCTTATGTTGGCACTTTTGTAGCTTACATAATCAAGCAATCTTTTCACCAGTTACCAGTATGAGTCTGAGTGCTCAGTAGTTTTCTATGATATTTCCTCTCCTCTGAGCCTTGAGCCTGGTCCAGAAACCCTTTAGGGTCGAATAGCAGCTAGGTTCTGCAAGACCCAACATATTGTTCAGACTCACCATCTGAATTGTTGTACCTTCAACTGGAGCCCACCGCGAGGGTTTCTTGTGTTTCTAGGCTCTTCCAGCTCTCCAATCATCCCCCAAATTCGCCTATTATCCCACCACAGTCATTCATTACCAGCTTCTCCCATATTCCCAAGTTTTCAGCATCTTCTCCTCCTCCCCAGCGCATTGATAAGCATTTTTCTCACGCGTTTTTCGAGTGGATCTCTCGCAAAATCAGGGTCGTATTCCCCTCATCCGTCCGGTCATTTTGAGTCCTGGCTCATCGAAATTGGAGCAGTAGTTGTGGAGATATCGAGTTTTTGGTGTTTTTGAGAAGTTGAGGGGAGATAAGGGTTCTCTGGGTGCACAAAGGCCTGTCTCATTTAGCTCTTTTGGCCATTTACCATCCCCCAGTGGCTCTGTCCATTGCCCCAATCAGCTTCTTGATAGAACCAGTCCTTGTTGCCCTGCACCAAACCCCTTCCTCCTCCTCCCTCTTGCACCTCCGCACTTTTTCGCACTTTCACCAGCCCATTTTGCATCTGAACCCCATCGACCCTATATCTGTCTTGAAGCCCTCGTTCATGGCTTTCATTCGCGCATATCCGCGCCTTCGCGCGCTCAGCCGTTCGCTCGCTATTCGCATTTGCGCGTTCCCCCCTATTTTTTTTGCCCCATTTTTGCGCTTTCTTTATATCTCATCGCCCTGTGATCGCGCGCCCATCGCCTTAGGCGCGTTCTGACCGCATTTTTCCGCGCTTTCCATCCGTCCGCTCCGCTTCCCGATACGTCCGCACGTTCCTCCGCAATCCGCATTTCTCGCATTTTCCGCCCTTTTTCACCATTTCCCTCGTTTCTCACTCAGTTCTCAACCAATCCTAGTCAACCCTATACTCATTTCGAAGCCCTCGTTCGCCTCTTTCTATCTGTCTACTCCCCATCGTCATCCATGCAACCATCATCGCGTTTTTTTCACTTTAGCATCGCTGCTCCTCCAGTACTAAAAGCAAAGTCTGGAGGTTATCATTTTATTGCATTGCCTGACCCTCACTCACTGGCGCAGTTTACCTGGCATACGCGTCAAGGAAACAAAAGATGTTTGAGGACCCCCAGGTTAGTTCTCTTAAGTTTAGCTTAGCTTTGGTTTGCATAGGTAGATGACTGGGGACAGTCATGATTTAAAGTTCCCATGAGATGTAGGGATTCATTTCTGGCTGGGCTTGTAGAGACTGTTTTTACCTTACTTTATGTTGGCACTTTTGTAGCTTACATAATCAATCAATCTTTTCACCAGTTACCAGTATGAGTCTGAGAGATCAGCAAGTTTTTATGATATTTCCTCTCCTCTGAGCCTTGAGCCTGGTCCAGAAACCCTTTAGGGTCGAATAGCAGCTAGGTTCTGCAAGACCCAACATTGTTCAGACTCACCATCTGAATTGTTGTACCTTCAACGCGTGTCTCTGATATCTGCCGACTCGTCGTCGCCAGTCTCAGTCGCTACACCGGACCCTTCTGGTTACGTCACGAACATTAGCGGACGACGCCCCTCTTAGGGCTCCGCACAACAGATCTATTTGAGTGCATAACAAAAGATTCAAGTTACCTTTTTGCGCCCTGCCATCCGCAAGGCCCATTAACCGACAGACACCACGACTACCTGGATCCCGAAGTACCCTTGGGAACGCAATCCCAACACTCCGGACTCCGAAGAGAAGAATCAGAAGAAGACCATACGTCCTCTGACGAGTTTCCCGACGAACAACCGTACGGCAATCTCAACTCGAACCCTGGAACAAGAATGTCCGGAGGCCCCACCCAACAACCGACAGTGGTTGTATCTAGGCCTGAACTAAAGGCTGGAGTACCACAGAACTATGATGGAAGCATCGATGATTCCGAGCGCTGGATGTACTCAGTGGAGACATACTTCCTCATCAACCCAACAATCTATAACTCCAACCAAACCAAGGTTGCTGTTGCACTCCAGTATATGAATGATGGAGACGCCCGCGTCTGGGCCGACACCTTCTACCAAGAAGCCTTCGCCAAACCGACCATCGACTTCGGCACCTGGAAAGACTTCAAGAAGGCTTTCTCTGAATCCTTCCACCCGGTCGACCGGATGACTGAGGCTCTAACCAAGCTTCACGGTTTGAGCCAAACCAGCGATGTGATGCCCTACATTGCGACGTTCAAGACCCTGTCGTCCACTGCTAGTCTCAAGCAGGACGTCGCCCTCATCCACTTCTTCAAACGAGGGTTGAAACCAGGACTTCGGACCGCCATCTACGGGAAGGAGGTCGTCCCCACCACCATCGACAAATGGTACACTGCCGCGACACAGTTGGAATCCAACTACAAGCGATCAAGAGCAGTTGTGTCCAACAACATATCGGTACGCCCTTCTGGCCACCGGCATGTCCCCAAGCCTCAGGTCCGCCAACGCGATCCTGATGCTATGGACGTCGATCATTCCCTCACACCTGAGGAATGACAGAAGTGCTTCGATAAAGGCCTTTGCTTCAAATGCAAGGAGAAGGGCCATCGAGCAAACGACTCCCGGTTCCACCCGAAGGTGTGCCGAGGAGACGAACGATGAAGAAGACAAAGGCAAGAAGCCAAGCAAGTCTGGTGTCCGCCAGCTTGACGAGTCTTCTGACGAGGAAGACATGGAAGTCAACCTTGTCAAAAGAAAGGATTTTTAAAGAGAGGGCTTGTCGAATGGTCAATTCCCTCTATCTGCGCATTGTATACTAAAGCTGTTGGTAAATCCAATGAGTTTCGTGTCCTGGTGACACTTTTCTCTTCTTGCAGTGCCAAAACCGTTCAGTCAACCGCAATTATCGACTCAGGGGCAGGTGGGACTTTCATTAGCTATGACTTCGTCAAGCGAAATGGGATCCGGACCCACCTACTCAAGAAACCCTTCTGGATCACCACAGTAGATGGGAGCACGTCCTCGGCAGGACAGGTAACCCACTACTGCATGCTATTCATTCGTCTCGATCGGAGACTTATGTATGGAAAGTTCAACATAATGAAACTTTCCAAGCATGATGATCTACTTTTTGGAAAACCTTGGCTTAGCGCCATGATGCCCAATATCGACTGGAAGGCCAACACAATCTCCCTGCCTGCGACCAATAGGTCAAAGGAGGTGGAGAGGGAACTCAACGCCTCCCAGCGAGAAAGCAAGGCTAAGCCATATCTCTTTCATGGAGAAAAGGCTGTCCTAGAAGAACTCGACGACGAGGATTTTTCGCCTCTCAAGCGACTCCCCAAAGGCACTCAACATTGCCTCGAAGAAATCAAGAAACGCAAGAAGCGTAACAAGAAGAAGACGGCGCCAATCATCGTGCCCTTCAAAGACACCGACTTCAACACTATGGACGATGTCTGGGTTGGACAGACCCATCTCGCGGATAAAGTTGAGGAGATCTCCACTTATCCCCTCACTGACGATGAAGTTCTAGTGGAATATGCTTCGGACGGAACGTCCGTCCGGATCATCGAGAACATCTCTTTCGACACCCCACTCACCAAGGATGGGACCTCGAAGAAAGAAATCCGGAAGGCTCTCCACAGATGAGCAAAACCTCTCCGGAACCTCTGGATCCTCGCTTCTCAGCAGGACTACATGAAGACCTCCAACAAAGCTCAAGAATTTGCTATGGAGGACGTGCAGGAGAAGAAGAAGAAATCATTTGAAGAACTGGTACCTTCCTATCTTCATGATTTTGCTGACATCTTCGCAAAGGATGGTCTGAACAAACTCCCTCCCTCACGACCGGGGGTAGACCACAAGATCGAAACAAAGGAAGGCTTCATTCCGAAGTCTTCTCGAGCCTACCCGCTCTCACCAAAGGAAACTGACGCTGTCAAAGCATTTTTGGACGAACACCTCGCCAAAGATTTCATCCAACCCTCGAAGTCTCCTCAAGCTGCTGGATTCTTCTTTGTCGGCAAGAAGGACGGATCTCTCCGCCCCTGCCAGGACTATCAATACATCAACGAATGGACGATCAAAAACACGTACCCACTCCCTTTGATACCACCCTTGCTTGCGAAACTCAACAAGGCGCAATGGTTCACAAAGGTCGATGTACGCTCAGGATACAACAATATCCTCATTCATCCCGACGACAGGTGGAAAGCTGCATTCTCCACCTCATATGGGCTCTTTGAGCCCAAGGTAATGTTTTTTGGATTGTGCAATTCACCCGCTACCTTCCAAGCTTACATGAACCAGATGTTTTCAGAAGAACTGAACGAAGGATGGTTAATCATCTATATGGACGACATCCTGATCTTTTCTGATAACCTGGACGAACACCGACAGAGGACCTGCCGAGTGTTGGAGAAACTCCGCAAAGAGTCTCTCTTCCTCAAACCCGAGAAATGTACCTTCGACACTCAAGAAGTCGAGTACCTTGGTATGATCATTCGACCTGGACAGGTCGCTATGGACACTGCCAAGCTGAAAGGCATCAGCGAATGGCAACAACCCTCTTCGGTCAAAGACGTGCGGTCTTTCCTTGGATTCTGCAACTTCTACCATCATTTCATTCCCCACTATTCCGACATCGCACGCCCTCTCCTAGACCTAACCAAGAAGGAGGTTCCCTTCTCTTGGTCCGACTCCACCGAAGCTTCATTCCAGCATCTGAAGAAGCTCTTCACAACCGAACCGGTTCTGCGGAACCCTGACCCCTCGCGGCAGTTTGCACTTGCAACTGACGCTTCGCTCTTCGCGACCAGAGCAGTCTTGCTCCAGACAGATAGCAATGGGGATTACCACCCCTGCAGCTATCTCTCCCAGTCCCTCAACACAGCCGAATGGAACTACGAGATCTACGACCAGGAACTCCTCGCCATCATCCGCACCCTTCAGGCTTGGAGGCATTTCCTGGAAGGAAACCCTCATCCGGTCGTCATTTTCACCAATCACAAGAACCTGATCTATTTCCGTTCTGCGCAACGACTCACCCGACGACAGGCCTGGTGGCACCTCACGCTCACTAACTTTGATCTGGAACTTCACCACGTTCCTGGAACAAAGCTCGCTGCACCGGATACCTTATCCCGCCGTCCTGACCATGCTATCGCTGGTCAGGATAATGAAGATTGCGTTCTCCTCCCCGATGCCCTGTTCACCCGTCTAATTGACGCTGAACTCGCAGACGAGTTCCAATGACTCTCTGACGACCCCTCCGACCAGACTGTGAAAACAGCCTTGGACGCTCTCTCTGGGGTGTGTGCACCCCCCATGAAGTTTGCACTTTCCGATTGGAGGTTCACCGATGGTGTTCTCTTCTATAAAGATCGTGCCTACGTTCCCTCCGACCTCCGGCATCGTGTGTTGTCTCTGCATCACGATCACCCAACCGCCGGGCACCCCGGGCGTTCGGGTACCAAATGGAACGTCAAGAAATCCTACTGGTGGCCTGGAATGGGCTCCTTCATTAGGAAATATGTCGATGGCTGCACCATGTGCCAGCAGATGAAGGTTAACACCCACCCCACGACACCTCCCCTCACCCCGATACCCTCCTTGGCCCTCCGGCCCTTCACTCAGGTTTCAGTTGATTTAATCACCGACCTCCCCGAGAGCGCCGGCTATGACTCTGTCATGGTCGTGGTAGACCATGGGCTTACAAAGGGAATAATTCTCTGCCCTTGCAGAAAAACCATCACAGCGGAAGGGGTAGCCGAACTTTTCTTCAAGAAAGTGTTCATGCGCTTCGGACTCTATGACAAGATCATCTCAGACCGAGGCCCCCAATTCGCCTCGAAGCTAGCAAAAGAGCTAGGATGACTCCTCGACTACCAAGTCGCACTTTCCACTGCCTACCACCCTCAGACAGATGGCCAGACCGAACGGCTCAACCAAGAGCTTGAAACCTACCTCCGGATCTACTGCCGGACGACTCCCTCCGAATGGGCAAAGCACTTGCCTATGGCCGAATTTGTTCATAATTCCCGACGACACTCTGCCAGAAATGCCTCCCCCTTCTACCTCATGATGGGCTATGAACCATGAGGCATTCCCCATCTCTTCCCCAACTCTACCCTACCAACTGCCGAAGACCGAGTCAAATCACTCGCCAAGATCCGTGAAGAAGCCCTTGCATGCCACAGCCTCGCGCAGCAATGCATGGCTGATCGTTCCTATGGCCAGCATTACAAGCCATGGAACATTGGTGATAAGGTATGGCTATCCGCCACGAACCTAATCACCGGATTCCCTTCTAGGAAACTCGCCCCAAAACGATATGGACCCTTCCCAATCCAGAAGGTCCTCTCCCCCATCATGTTTCAGCTAAAGCTGCCTGCCAGCTGGCGTATCCACCCCACATTCCATGCCTCAGAACTTTCCTCCTATCAGGAGACAGACGTGCATGGACCGAATTTCACCGAACCTCTTCCTGATCTTATCGATGGAGAGGAACACTACGAAGTGGAAGCTATCCTCCAACACAAGGGTACCAGATCGCGTCGCTGGTACCTCGTGTCTTGGGTTGGCTATCCTGCCTCTGAACGAACGTGGCTCCCCGAAACAGAATTAAAGTCCGCAGCGGAGCTCCTGAAGGCGTATAAGAAGCGACTCAAGATCGCTTCAATTGCCATCTCATGTTGATCAACAAATGCCACTGCAACTTTGCCTATCGCCCTCACTACACGAGGGCTGACCCCACCGACGAACCCATTCACACCAACACCGAAACCTTCCATCGCCAACAAATCCGCAATCGCCACCGCCCCACGAAACCCAAACCCATCGACAAACAGAGACCCATTACCCAATACCCCACCTACGCCACTACCCAAGGAAAGACACTTCATTATGCCGGCTTCAGCGTCGTCTGTTTCCTCGCACCGATCCGCTACCTCTCATGCATCTGCCTCCGACCACGACCTGACGAGCCAGCCAATGCTTGGCCATGATGGGCCCTCCCCCCCGGGATATACCGTCTTCCGACGACCATCCCTTCACTCAGTTGTCCAAGATAGGCAACGGGCCTACTGGGAAGCAGTCATCTGCGATCCCCAGTATGCACTTCGACTCGACAACTATCTCAACCGCACCAACGACGACATTACCATGAACCTCATCCAGGCCTTCAGGGCCACTAACGCCCTCACCGGCAATATCGCCAGGATTGATCTGGCTAGGGAAACCTCCCTATCCGCCGTCTCAACCAGATATAACCAAGGCAAGATCAAACGAGCCTTACTAAATCTGTTTGAGCTCAGGAACTTCCATGCCGCTGTCATGGCCGTCGAGGAGGAGCAGGCATTTAATCCCCCTCCAGACTCGCTTGCAGTCGTCGAGCATGCTGCCTATGACAGAGCTCCGACTCCCTTCCTTCCCCAACTACCCTGCTCCGAATCACCAGAGCACATCCCCAATGTCACCCAGTTGACCAACCCTGAGATCGACCGTCTCTACGAGGAATACGAACACGAGCACTATGCTCCACGTAACCCCTCCCCTACCCTTGATGTCAACACCATCTCTATCACCATCCCAGAGTTGGATGAGTGCCCTCCCGAACCACCTGTTCTCAACCCCGACGATTGGGTACTCACTGAGGTGGTCCCACACCTCTCTATTGGTTCTCCAGAACCTCTTCCCACTCCGCAACGCCGAAATCACCGTGCTTGTGCACGATCCATCCTGTCCCTAGGACTACCCCTCTCCCATGTGCACCGCCCGCGCACCCAGAACTTCACTAGGCACTATCCTCGCGAGGAAGCCCAGGAAGATGCCATCAACGATGCGTGTCGTGATGCCACCGAGACCACCCAGGTCTACCGCAGCAATGTTGTCTGCCACCAGTGCCGTGTCTTTGGACACAAACAGAAACACTGCGCGCAATACTTCTGCTGCATTTGTGGGCAATTTGCCCCAAAACATCTCACTCCCTTCTGCCCTCGACTCGATGGCAGAAAGATCCTTCGCCATGGAACCTCTTCTGACCGGTTCTACAGGGACATGTGCCAGCTTGAAGCCGCGTATGACCAGGACGCTGCTCGCCTCGAGCAAGAACGCGATGTAGAAACAACAATACAATGAGGAACAAGGATGCTCCTAACTGTATCTATAAAATGTTGTGAGGTCGCGCGTTACCTAGTCTGCTATTCTTGAGGAGACAAGTGCGTTCGACCCTAGGGGAAGCGAGTGCTGTGAAGATCTAGAGGTACGCGCTTCAGCGAAGCGTGAGAAAGCGCAAGTGCGCGCAAGGTACGAAGGCGCGGGAACGCGCGCGCGTATTAGCGCGAAGCGCGGGAAAGCGCGCGCGCGTAAGCGGAAATAAAAGAGACTAAGCTTAAGTGATGATATAAAGCAATATAAGAAAAGATAGATGCAAAGTGTAGACCAATAGACTTCTACTATGTACTGCTAAGTAAATAGTGGGTGATAACTAGTAAGTGAAAAGTAGGAAAAGTAGGTCAAGTGTAGTATGTACTGCTGGCGCTTATATAGCGCGCCTAAGCGCGGTCATGCGGAGCCGAAGCGCTACCGAGTAGGTATGTAAGGATATATATGAGTGAGAACTATGATAAAAATAAAGGTGGAACTATGCTAATAAAGGAAATGGAAATATACGTACTAGGAAGCTTGGTGGACAGTGGATGGATGCATCTGAATGGCTGGCGCTATAGGGCGCGCAAGCGCAGGAACGCGCGCGCGCGTATACATCGCGAAGCGCGGGAATGGTGCGCGCATGGCGCGCGTTGCGTGGGAAAGCTGCGCGTCATATAGAGATAGCTGTGGGTAGCGCACAGAATGACGCTGCGAGTTTGTGCTGTATACTTCCTAGTGAAACCTGCCATATCACACCATGAGACACACGAGTCTCTACAGCGAAGAGAACGCAATCAAAGCCGCCTCCTGGCTCGAAGACCTTGACTTCGACCCCGAGTGGTATAACAACCAGGACGACTATGTTCCCCTGGACGACGATTAAGAGTTCGTGGAACTCTACCTTGAAACAGGGGTAATGTTACAAGTAACATCGGCTACATGGCCCCCCTATCATTTTTCCCCTTCGTCCTCGCCCTCGTATGCCTCCGGCTTGTACTTCTCTACCGACTATCCGTTGACTGGATCCTCGGGACTGTTCCCGTCCCTCATCCCCCTCCTATCGCACCAACGTGCGCACGTGCCTTCGGGCTATGACTCATTCTGACTCGTGCCACCAATGTGGCTTTCCTTATCTTGTCTTATCTTTCCTCTGACTCATGCGTGCTGCACATTGTATCATTTACCGTTGGCTCATTCCAACGTTTCTCGGTCTCATTCCGCATTCGACCTCACATCACTAATCAGGCTCTGCTACCAGCGTACCTATACCCTTTCCATTTCCCCTTTGCCCTTACCTACAGTACGGTAGCCTTGCCCTTAACCCTTTCCACTTAGTATAAGTAGTCGGTCACTCTGTACTAGATTCCCTAACTTGAATCTACTCAATCTTCCCTTGAACACACTTCCCTCTGAAGCCCCCTCAGCTTCAGTCTCTAGTATCTTTTCTTAGGTGCTCATCGCACCTAAGTCTACCTCGATCGACTACTCATCGTTCGGACAAGACTGTCCTTACTTTGAGAATGTCAGTGACTTTGAAGACATCCATCTTAGAAGTCACGTGACACGCGTGTCTCTGATATCTGCCGACTCGTCGTCGCCAGTCTCAGTCGCTACACCGGACCCTTCCGGTTACGTCACGAACGTTAGCGGACGACGCCCCTCTTAGGGCTCCGCACAACAGATCTATTTGAGTGCATAACACTCACGAAGCCGTCGCACGCCACATGAGCCAGCCAAGATCCGGCTGCAGTACCTGGATTGAAGAAGTTATCTGCCTGAAAATGATTATTCAGCCCTCAGAAGATGATCCCATCAATGTCGACCAGGAATCCTTCGTTCATGACGATTACTGCTCGGCTTCTTATGATGACACTAACATTCAGGCCACTGGGGGACTATTTGAAGAAGAACATGTCCCAGCCTCCCGTAATGAATTTCTCGATCTCTTCCCGGGCTCAGCAGAAGTGTATGAAGGAGGATATACATTTCTTGGTCTATTTGATGCGGATGAAAATAGTGCGCATCGTGTGCATAATCCCTACTACCCATTTAGTGGACGGAAAGAGTGGGAGGTTGCATCTTGGCTACTGCATTCAGGCCTGAGCATGGGTAAAATTGATTTGTTTTTATCGCTAGAGATGGTTAGTAGTGCTCTGGCTCATCTCCCTCTGTGATAGTCTGACTTGATATGCTTAGATCAAGGCCCTCTCCTTGTCATTCCACTCTGCTAAGGAGTTACGAGGTCGGGCAGAGCAGCTGCCAAGTGGACCGCGATGGTTGTCTAGGGTGATCAAAACAGCACATCCCACGAAATCTCCTGTGGTTCTGTACTGGCGGGATCCTCTAGAATGCATCGCCAGCATTATGAATGACCCTTCTTTTCACAATCAATTCAATTTCATGCCTCAAAAGGTGTACTCTACCGCAGAGCAAACCTGTTGCATCTACTCAGAATGGATGACAGGTGATGACGCATGGAATATGCAGGTATGTTGAATAATTTGTTTTGACTTCCACTCACTCATCTTATTGCAGTCAGCGCTGCCTGATGGTGCTACTCTCCTCGGAATTATGTTGTCCTCTGATAAGACCACCATTTCAGCTCTGACTGGCGATAGAGTCGCGCACCCTCTCATAATCAGTCTAGCAAACATATTTATGAATACTCACGCCAAAATCTCATCCGACTCCTTCCTCCTTACTGCTCTACTGCCAGTGCCTAAATTCATTCACAAGAAGAAACACATGCGGGGTGTACTGGAGGACCACCTCATACACCAGTGCTTAGACATTGTTCTTGAACTGCTCAAGAGGGCCGCTCGTGTTGGAGTCATGATGTCGGATCCCGTGGGTAATAGCCGGCACTGCTATACAGGACTTGCAAGTTATATTGCTGACACCCCAGAAGCAATGATGTTATGTGCTGTTGGGGGTAAGACATCGCCATTGACCATGGCAATGTTCAAGCAGTTTGGGGACACTTTTTGACATGAACCCTGAACAAAGTCCACTACTCTCGCATAACTCAAAGTTGTCTATACGCGGGCTGACCCCCTTGATCTTGAAGCATTTTTCCGTGAAGCGCAGAAATTTTGGATTGAATGGAGTTGCTGAGCCCTTTTGGCGTGATTGGATTCTGGCCGAATCATCCCATGTCTTCACTCCTGAACTCCTGCACCATGTACACCAGCAGTTTTGGGATCACAATGCAAAATGGCTCATCAATGCTCTTGGGGAATCTGAGATTGATTTTCGCTTTTCCGTCCTACCTTGCATCACTGGGTTACGACATTTCCATGGAGGTATTTCGAAGTTAAAACAAGTCACTGGCTGGTGTCAATGCGACATCCAATGCTATATCATTGCAGTCTGTGCTGATGCTGCACCTCAAGGCGTCCTTACTGCTGTACGTGCTCTCATGGACTTCCGGTATCTTGTGCAAGCTAGCCGAATCGATGATGATGGCCTTGAGTGTATTTCTGCTGCACTAACTGAATTTCATGCCCACAAAGACACCATCATCACTGCTGGTCTTCATCGTGGGGAGGGTAAAAAGGTCATCACCAACTGGCATATCCCCAAACTCAAATTCATGCAGAGCATTGTCCCAAGCATCCGCAATACTGATGTCCCCATGCAATGGACTGCAGACGCAACAGAACACGCTCATATCACTGTCATTAAAGTTCCAGCTTGGTCAAGCAACAATAATAATTATGACCTGCAAATCTGCCATCATCTTGATCGTGAGGAGAAGTGCTGTCGCTTTGACCTTGCCACAAGTCTACTCGATCACGACAAGCTACGATCAACAACTGTGGTTGAAGTTGACGAGGGATATGAGGGTGACAAGGGTGATGCCGATGAAGATATACCAGCAGACCTCTTATCCACTGTTGCTTTCCCTGGTCGCTCACGGCCAATCATGAATTATTTCATGGTTGCAAACAGTTTATGCCACAAGGATGTTGGCACTGTTGTAGAAACAACAATCCAGATGGTGGTATTCTGAACTATGTGTTGGGTCTGCTTGCCTAAGCTGCTATGCTTGTAGTGACAAGTGCGTTCGACCCTAAAGGGGAAGCAAGTGCAGCAGAGATCTAAGGATTGGTGCAAAGGGGTGCCGTTCGTCGGCCGACGTAGAGCGCGGGAAAGCGCCAGAGGCGCGAGCGCGAGAACGAAGCGCTTAGGGTGGCTGATGTGTGGGAAGGTAGCACTTGAGCGGCGCGAAGCACAGGAAAAGCACAAGGTGGGTTTACAAGCAGAGGTTCGTAATAGACATTAAGGATGTTCTTATTGCCAATAGATACTGACTATGGCATGTGACGGATGAGCTTTTATGCTGATAGTGAGGTGCAGGGAGCTTCTATATGATTCAATGATGTAAAATATGAACTACAGGCGCTTATATATGTCTAAAAATGCGCCCCTGAAGCGGAGCCGAAGCGAGTAGGTAAGGTATGTAATAAGGGTCCATGACATGAGAATTGAGCAATCATTAAAATAGAATATGGTCTGATATGGAGAAAATGATATGAACACATACCAGTGAGGTTAGTTTGGACAATGGATGGACGTGCAACGTAGGGCGCTTCGAGCGCGGGAAAGCGCGCCTAATGCGCGCGCGAGAATGCTGCACTTGGGGCGGCCAATGCATGGGAAGGTAGCACTCACTTGGCACTTGGCACGGGAGAGTTTCGCTTCGCATAGGGAATGATTGGAAAGGTATTGGCACAAGTTGTGCATCAGACTGTACTCTGAGACAGGTTGCATATATAGCCTCTGCAAGGCCACAGAGATATCAGTCTCTACACCGTCCCTCGACCATTACGCATGTTCACTGTTGGACGGACAGCATTCCATCTTGCTTACAGTCCATCAATCAGAAGTATCGCTGTTGATGAGGCAGCTGTAAAATTTGGTCTTCTGGACTTACAACCTGCCATCGCTGATTTTCTCTACTGCCATGGTATTCATGGGCAACATTATGTCCATCCAGTAGGTGGGGGGCGAAGGGCTGGACCTGACGTACAACTTCCATTCGACAACTTGCAAGTGTGGTTCAAACTGCACTTGCAAGACACAGACTTTCACGATTCCAGCACTATCCAACCTGCACAAACGCTCAATTGCACACCCCCTTGTGATGCATGGCCTGGGGTTGCTTTGATACTGTTCTCATTAACACCTGTGCTGGTTTCTCGTGGCCTGCCAGTGGGTTTCAAGGTATGCTCACATGTAATCCATGAGTCTTTTTTCCCCTTAGGTTATAGTGTGGTTCAAATCAGGCTCATTATGAGGCTTCTCACAGGGAATGCATTGCAAGACTGCTTCCTCACTTACGTTCATCGCTTTGATTCTGTCACACTGTTGGGATCTGATGGTCGTGACCCGACTACACAGCTACATGTCTTCAAGAGGGCTAAGAGGTCGAACGGAACTTGCCTTTGCAATGTAATCTTACTGTCCCAGGTCAAGTCTCCTATAAACCTTATACCTCGGTTTGGTAGCATTGCAGATAACCGTCTCACTACTTCTAACTGCATGGAACACTGCTTGGAGTTTTGGCTCAACAAATACTGGAACAAACAATCCTTTTTCTCCTTATCTACATAATTATTTATCAAATTGGGACAAGTTTTCATAAAATTAGTCTTTGTTAGTTACGTCCATCATCATGGTCATAGTAGCATGAACTGTCACACCCATGATAAAACTGGGGTCGTTTCCTGTCGCGCCCCATTTGCATAACGTTACAACTATAAATAAGCTCACCAGCAAAGAGCTCGATCATCTGGTCACTCATGAAGATCCAAAAGGAATTGGGCTCGGTCATTATCTGCCACTGATCCTCAAATCATTCGCTCAGCTAGATAATGTTCCCCTCGCAAGTGAGCTGAAGATTAAGTTGGGAAAGCTGCAGTGTAGCAGAGCAGCGAAGGTTCACTTTCAAAACTTCAGAGATGATGACATGGTGCCCTTGTATGATGTCAATTTGAAATGTTGGAATTGGGACTTCCCTTCATCAGGGCTCACTCCAGCAGTACGTGTGCAGATTTTCACAGATAGTAAGATACTGATCAAACCATGTTGGTAGGGAGCCCAGGAGACAAATGAGTTTTCCTTTGGTCTTTATCTCAATGTTGTCTCAGAGGCCTTATCAATCGCAAATCCCAACCTCAAACTTACTCAAGCATCGCACATTTGGTACTCAGAATTTGCAACCCATGCAGTTCCAACTCAAGATATCCAACGGAAGTCTGACCTAGTCCTATCCGACCATGTCGTCCAGCTGGGCTGGAACAATTTCATGGTATGTGCTGAACTCACATTCAGCGCTTACCAGCCTGCTGCATGTGTTGGCAGTTCCATGGACACCAAAGCTTACCTGTTGTTTCGTGGACAGCCATGGCGCTGTTTTGTACTGCTATTGTCCTTTTGCAATCAATACCGTGACCTTTGCGTCCATCTGTACGACCATTCTGGGGGGCTGGTGTCCCCTGTGTTCAACATTGACAAAAATCCAGATATGTGTTTGAAAGTACTCGCTGGGATCGTGTTTGGAGGTCCCCAGTGTCTTGGTTACAATAGTACTGTCGTATTTTATGTTACCCCTTCCAAACCTGCCAGCACTTCCCGTCGCACTGCCGCGCCACGCCAGGCCATCATACATGATGTTTCCAAAGACACCAGCTTGCTTGCACCTGGTATTGCTGAAGAAAGTCACCCATCCAGTAGCTCAAATGATTCTTTCGCTGCCAGTGGAGGCACTGATTCATCCAGAGAAGTGACGCATTATGATTTTCCCACCGCCACGTCACATGAGGGCACTCTGGTGGAATTTTTGAAGATGGCCCATCTCCTCTTTACGCCACGTTTGCCTCTACTACAGAGGTACTTCAGCCAGAAATTGTTCCGGAGCCAAACGAGGACATCCCAACAGCGCTCTTCCCCCCCCCTCTGTTACAAGTAACATCAGCTACATGGCCCCCCTATCATTTTTCCCCTTCGTCCTCGCCCTCGTATGCCTCCGGCTCGCACTTCTCTACCGACTATCCGTTGACCGGATCCTCGGGACCGTTCCCGTCCCTCATCCCCCTCCTATCGCACCAACGTGCGCACGTGCCTTCGGGCTATGACTCGTTCTGACTCGTGCCACCAATGTGGCTTTCCTTATCTTGTCTTATCTTTCCTTTGACTCGTGCATGATGCACATTGTATCATTTACCGTTGGCTCGTTCCAACGTTTCTCGGTCTCATTCCGCATTCGACCTTACATCACTAATCAGGCTCTGCCACCATCGTACCTATACCCTTTCCGTTCCCCTTTGCCCTTACCTACAGTACGGTAGCCTTGCCCTTAACCCTTTCCACTTAGTATAAGTAGTCGGTCACTCTGTACTAGATTCCCTAACTTGAATCTACTCAATCTTCCCTCGAACATACTTCCCTCTGAAGCCCCCTCAGCTTCAGTCTCTAGTATCTTTTCTTAGGTGCTCATCGCGCCTAAGTCTACCTCGATCGACCACCTCATCGTTCGGACAAGACTGTCCTTACTTTGAGAACGTCAGTGACTTTGAAGACATCTGTCTTAGAAGTCACGTGACACGCGCGTCTCTGATATCTGCCGACTCGACGTCGCCAGTCTCAGTCGCTACACCGGACCCTTCCGGTTACGTCACGAACGTTAGCGGACGACGCCCCTCTTAGGGCTCCGCATAACAGAACTATTTGAGTGCGTAACAAAAGATTCAAGTTTCCCCTTTTTGCGCCCTGCCATCCGCACGGCCATTAACCGACAGACACCACGACTACCTGGACCCCGAAGTACCCTTGGGAACGCGATCCCAACACTCCGGACTCCGAAGAAGAAGAATCGGAAGAAGACCATACGTCCTCCGACGAGTTTCCCGACGAACAACCGTACGGTAACCTCAACTCGAACCCTGGAACAAGAATGTCCGGAGGCCCCACCCCACAACCGACAGTGGTCGTATCCAGGCCTGAACTAAAGGCTGGAGTACCACAGAACTATGGAGGAAGCATCGATGATGCCGAGCGCTGGATGTACTCGGTGGAGACATACTTCCTCATCAACCCGACGATCTACAGCTCCGACCAAACCAAGGTCGCTGTTGCACTCCAGTATATGAACGATGGAGACGCCCGCGTCTGGGCTGACACCTTCTACCGAGCAGCCTTCGACAAAACTCCCGTCGACTTCGGTAGCTGGAAGGACTTCAGGAAGGCTTTCACCGAATCCTTCCACCCGGTCGACCGGATGACTGAGGCTCTAACCAAGCTTCATGGTTTGACCCAAACTGGCGACGTGATGCCCTACATCGCGACGTTCAAAACCCTGTCGTCCACTGCTAGTCTCAAGCAGGACGTCGCCCTCATCCACTTCTTCGAACGAGGGTTGAAACCAGGACTTCGAACCGCCATCTACACGAAGGAGGTCGTCCCCAACACCATCGATAAATGGTACACTGCCGCGACACAGTTGGAAGCCAACTACAAGCGATCAAGAGCAGTTGTGTCCAACAACAGATCGGTACGCCCTTCCGGGCACCGGCACGTCCCCAAGCCTCAGGTCCGCCAACGCGATCCTGATGCTATGGACGTTGATCGTTCCCTCACGCCTGAGGAACGACAGAAGTGCTTCGATAAAGGCCTTTGCTTCAAATGCAAGGAGAAGGGCCATCGAGCAAACGACTCCCGGTTCCACCCGAAGGTGCGCCGAGGAGACAAGAACGACGAAGAAGACAAAGGCAAGAAGCCAAGCAAGTCTGGTGTCCGCCAGCTTGACGAGTCTTCTGACGAGGAAGACATGGAAGTCAACCTTGTCAAAAGAAAGGATTTTTAAAGAGAGGGCTTGTCGAACGGTCAATTCCCTCTATCTGCGCATTGTATACTAAAGCTGTTGGTAAATCCAACGAGTTTCGTGTCCCGGTGACACTTTTCTCTTCTTGCAGTGCCAAAACCGTTCAGTCGACCGCCATCATCGACTCAGGGGCAGGTGGGACCTTCATTAGCTATGACTTCGTCAAGCGAAATGGGATCCGGACCCACCTACTCAAGAAACCCTTCCGGATCACCACAGTAGACGGAAGCCCGTCCTCGGCAGGACAGGTAACCCAATACTGCATGCTATTCATTCGTCTCGATCGGAGACTTATGTATGGAAAGTTCAACGTAACGAAACTTTCCAAGCATGATGATCTACTCTTTGGAAAACCTTGGCTTAGTGCCATGATGCCCAATATCGACTGGAAGGCCAACACGATCTCCCTGCCCGCGACCAATAGGTCAAAGGAGGTGGAGAGGGAACTCAACGCCTCCCGGCGAGAAAGCAAGGCCAAGCCATATCTCTTTCGTGGAGAAAAGGCTGTCCTAGAAGAACTCGACGACGAGGACTTTTCGCCCCTCAAGCGACTCCCCAAAGGCACTCAACATTGCCTCGAGGAAATCAAGAAACGCAAGAAGCGTAACAAGAAGAAGACGGCGCCAATCATCGTGCCCTTCGAAAACACCGACTTCAATACCATGGACGATGTCTGGGTCGGACAGGCCCATCTCGCGGATAAAGTTGAGGAGATCTCCACTTATCCCCTCACTGACGATGAAGTTCTAGTGGAATATGCTTCGGACGGAACATCCGTCCGGATCATCGAGAACATCTCTTTCGACACTCCGCTCACCAAGGACGGGACCTCGAAGAAAGAAATCCGGAAGGCTCTCCATCGACGAGCAAAACCTCTCCGGAACCTCTGGATCCTCGCTTCTCAGCAGGACTACACTGAAGACCTCCAACAAAGCTCAAGAATTTGCTATGGAGGATGCGCAGGAGAAGAAGAAGAAATCATTTGAAGAACTGGTACCTTCCTATCTTCATGATTTTGCTGACATCTTTGCAAAGGACGGTCTGAACAAACTTCCCCCCTCACGGCCGGGAGTAGACCACAAAATCGAAACGAAGGAAGGCTTCATTCCGAAGTCTTCTCGAGCCTACCCGCTCTCACCGAAGGAAACCGATGCTGTCAAAGCATTTTTGGACGAACACATCGCCAAAGATTTCATCCAACCCTCGAAGTCTCCTCAAGCTGCTGGATTCTTCTTTGTCGGCAAGAAGGACGGATCTCTCCGCCCCTGCCAGGACTACCGATACATCAACGAATGGACGATCAAGAACGCGTACCCACTCCCTTTGATACCACCCTTGCTTGCGAAACTCAACAAGGCGCAATGGTTCACAAAGGTCGACGTACGATCAGGATATAACAATATCCTCATTCATCCCGACGACAGGTGGAAAGCCGCGTTCTCCACCTCATACGGGCTCTTCGAGCCCAAGGTAATGTTTTTTGGATTGTGCAATTCACCCGCCACCTTCCAAGCTTACATGAACCAGACATTTTTAGAAGAACTGAACGAAGGATGGTTAATCGTCTATATGGACGACATCCTGATCTTTTCAGATAACCTGGACGAACACCGGCAGAGGACCCGCCGAGTGTTGGAGAAACTCCGCAAAGAGTCTCTCTTCCTCAAACCCGAGAAATGTACTTTCGACTCTCAAGAAGTCGAGTACCTCGGTATGATCATTCGACCCGGACAGGTCGCTATGGACACTGCCAAGCTGAAAGGCATCAGCGAATGGCAACAACCCTCTTCAGTCAAGGACGTGCGGTCCTTCCTCGGATTCTGCAACTTCTACCGTCATTTCATTCCCCACTACTCCGACATCGCACGCCCTCTCCTAGACCTAACCAAGAAGGAGATCCCCTTCTCTTGGTCCGACTCCACCGAAGCTTCATTCCAGCATCTGAAGAAGCTTTTCACCACCGAACCGGTTCTGCGGAACCCCGACTCCTCGCGACAGTTTGCACTTGCAACTGACGCCTCGCTCTTCGCGACCGGAGCAGTCTTGCTCCAAACGGATAGCAATGGGGATTACCACCCCTGCGGCTATCTCTCCCAGTCCCTCAACGCGGCCGAACGGAACTACGAGATCTACGACCGAGAACTCCTTGCCATCATCCGAGCCCTCCAGGCTTGGAGGCACTTCCTCGAAGGAAACCCTCACCCGGTCATTGTCTTCACGGATCACAAGAACCTGATCTATTTCCGCTCCGCGCAACGACTCACCCGACGACAGGCCCGGTGGCACCTCACGCTCACCAACTTTGATCTGGAACTTCACCATGTTCCTGGAACAAAGCTCGCTGCACCGGATGCCTTATCCCGCCGTCCGGACCATGCTATAGCTGGTCAGGATAACGAGGATCGTATCCTCCTCCCCGACACCCTGTTCACTCGTCTAATCGACGCTGAACTCGCAGACGAGTTTCAACGACTCTCCGACGACCCCTCCGACCAGACTGTGAAAACAGCCTTGGACGCCCTCTCCGGGGTGTGCGCACCCCCCATGAAGTCTGCACTTTCCGATTGGAGGTTCACCGATGGTGTTCTCTTCTATAAAGATCGTGCTTACGTTCCCCCCGACCTCCGGCATCGCGTGTTGTCTCTACATCACGATCACCCAACCGCCGGGCACCCCGGACGTTCTGGTACCGAATGGAACGTCAAGAAATCCTACTGGTGGCCCGGAATGGGCTCCTTCATTAGGAAATACGTCGATGGCTGCGCCATGTGCCAGCAAATGAAGGTTAACACCCACCCCACGACACCTCCCCTCACCCCGATACCCTCCTCGGCCCTTCGCTCAGGTTTCGGTTGATTTAATCACCGACCTCCCCGAGAGCGCCGGCTATGATTCTGTCATGGTCGTGGTAGACCATGGGCTTATGAAGGGGGTAATTCTCTGCCCTTGCAGAAAAACCATCACAGCGGAAGGAGTAGCTGAACTTTTCTTCAAGAAAGTGTTCATGCGCTTCAGACTCTATGACAAGATCATCTCGGACCGAGGCCCCCAATTCGCCTCGAAGCTAGCAAAGGAGCTAGGACGACTTCTCGACTACCAAGTTGCACTTTCCACTGCCTACCACCCTCAGACAGATGGCCAGACCGAACGGCTCAACCAAGAGCTCGAAACCTACCTCCGGATCTACTGCCGGACGACCCCCTCCGAATGGGCAAAGCACTTGCCTATGGCCGAATTCGTTCACAACTCCCGACGACACTCTGCCAGAAATGCCTCTCCCTTCTATCTCATGATGGGCTACGAACCACGAGGCATCCCCCATCTCTTCCCCGACTCTACCCTACCGACCGCCGAAGACCGAGTCAAATCACTCGCCAAGATCCGCGAAGAAGCCCTTGCATGCCACAGCCTCGCGCAGCAACGCATGGCTGATCGTTCCTATGGCCAGCGTTACAAGCCATGGAACGTTGGTGATAAGGTATGGCTATCCGCCACGAACCTGATCACCGGATTCCCTTCTAGGAAACTCGCCCCAAAACGATATGGACCCTTCCCAATCCAGAAGGTCCTCTCCCCCATCACGTTCCAGCTCAAGCTGCCTGCCAGCTGGCGTATCCACCCCACATTCCATGCCTCAGAACTTTCCTCCTATCAGGAGACAGACGTGCATGGACCGAATTTCACTGAACCTCCTCCTGATCTTATCGATGGAGAGGAACACTACGAAGTGGAAGCTATCCTCCAACACAAGGGTACCGGATCGCGTCGCCGGTACCTCGTGTCTTGGGTTGGCTATCCTGCCTCCGAACGAACGTGGCTCCCCGAAACAGAATTGAAGTCCGCAGCGGAGCTCCTGAAGGCGTATAAGAAGCGACTCAAGATCGCTTCAATCGCCATCTCATGTTGATCAACAACCGCCACCGCAACTTTTCCTACCGCCCTCACTACACTAGGGCTGACCCCACCAGCGAACCCATCCACACCGATACCAAAGCCTTCCATCGCCAACGAATCCGCAATCGCCACCGCCCCAAGAAATCCACACCCGTCGACAAACAGAGACCCACTACCCAATACCCCACCTACGCCACTACCCAAGGAAAGACGCTCCACTATGTCGGCCTCAGCGTCGTCTGTTTCCTCGCACCGATCCGCTATCTCTCATGCGTCTGCCTCCGACCCCGACCTGACGAACCAGCCAACGCATGGCCATGATAGGCCTTCCTACACCGTCTTCCGACGACCATCCCTTCGCTCAGTTGTCCAAGACAGGCAACGGGCCTACTGGGAAGCAGTCATCTGCGATCCCCAGTATGCAATCCGACTCGACAACTATCTCAACCGCACCAACGACGATATAACCATGAACCTCGTCCAGGCCTTCAGGGCCACCGATGCCCTCACCGGCAATATCGCCAGGATCGACCTGGCTAGGGAAACTTCCCTATCCACCGTCTCGACCAGATATAACCAAGGCAAGATCAAACGAGCCTTGCTAAATCTGTTTGAACTTAGAAACTTCCATGCCGCCGTCATGGCCGTCGAGGAGGAGCGGGCATTTAATCCCCCTCCCGACCCGCTTGCAGTCGTTGAGCGTGCTGTCTATGACAGAGCTCCGACCCCCTTCCTTCCCCAACTACCCCGCTCTGAATCACCAGAGCAGATCCCCAACATCACCCAGTTGACCAACCCCGAGATCGACCGTCTCTATAACGAATACGAACGCGAGCTCTACGCTCCACGTAACCCCTCCCCCATCCTCGATGCCGACACCATCTCTATCATCATCCCAGAGCTGGATGAATGCCCTCCCGCATCACCCGTTCTCAACCCCGACGATTGGGTACCCACCGAGACGGTCCCACACCTCTCTATTGGTTCTCCGGAACCCCTTCCCACTCCGCAACGCCGAAACCACCGTGCTCGTGCACGATCCATACTGTCCCTAGGACTACCCCTCTCCCATGCGCATCGACCGCGCACCCAGAACTTCACTAGGCACTATCCTCGCGAGGAAGCCCAGGAGGACGCCATCAACGACGCGCGTCGTGATGCCACCGAGACCACCCAGGTCTACCGCAGCAACGTTGTCTGCCGCCAGTGCCGTGTCTACGGACACAAACAGAAACACTGCGCACAATACTTCTGCCGCATTTGTGGGCAATTTGCCCCAAAACATCTCACTCCTTTCTGCCCTCGACTTGACAGCAGGAAGATCCTTCGTCGTGGAACCTCTTCCGACCGGTTCTACAGGGACATGCAGCAGCTTGAAGCTGCGTATGACCAGGACGCTGCTCGCCTTGAGCAAGAACGCGAAGAGAATGCAATCGAAGCCGCCTCCTGGCTCGAAGACCTCGACTTCGACCCCGCATGGTATAACAACCAGGACGACTACGTTCCTCTGGACGACGATTAAAGAGTTCGTGGAACTCTACCTTGAAACGGGGGTAATGTTACAAGTAACATCAGCTACATGGCCCCCCTATCATTTTTCCCCTTCGTCCTCGCCCTCGTATGCCTCCGGCTCGCACTTCTCTACCGACTATCCGTTGACCGGATCCTCGGGACCGTTCCCGTCCCTCATCCCCCTCCTATCGCACCAACGTGCGCACGTGCCTTCGGGCTATGACTCGTTCTGACTCGTGCCACCAATGTGGCTTTCCTTATCTTGTCTTATCTTTCCTTTGACTCGTGCATGATGCACATTGTATCATTTACCGTTGGCTCGTTCCAACGTTTCTCGGTCTCATTCCGCATTCGACCTTACATCACTAATCAGGCTCTGCCACCATCGTACCTATACCCTTTCCGTTTCCCCTTTGCCCTTACCTACAGTACGGTAGCCTTGCCCTTAACCCTTTCCACTTAGTATAAGTAGTCGGTCACTCTGTACTAGATTCCCTAACTTGAATCTACTCAATCTTCCCTCGAACATACTTCCCTCTGAAGCCCCCTCAGCTTCAGTCTCTAGTATCTTTTCTTAGGTGCTCATCGCGCCTAAGTCTACCTCGATCGACCACCTCATCGTTCGGACAAGACTGTCCTTACTTTGAGAACGTCAGTGACTTTGAAGACATCTGTCTTAGAAGTCACGTGACACGCGCGTCTCTGATATCTGCCGACTCGACGTCGCCAGTCTCAGTCGCTACACCGGACCCTTCCGGTTACGTCACGAACGTTAGCGGACGACGCCCCTCTTAGGGCTCCGCATAACAGAACTATTTGAGTGCGTAACACCCTCCCCCCTCCAACAAGGACCCCATCGGTAAAATTCACGTCAAGGAGAAGTTCTACAATATACTCCGCATCTTGTTCTACAGTCGAGGTCTTAAGGGCAGGGGAACTGTCTGTTATTTGGTCGAGTTGGGGGGTGAGGAATTTATTATCAAAGATCATTGGGTGCAAGGACAGGATGACACGGACATCCTGAATGAGGTGGAAATGCTGAAGTGGATGCAAGGTGTCTCTGGCATCCCTCACCTTGAAGACTATTGGATTGTTGAGAGGGAGAAGGGAGTTCCAGATTCAACAGGTGACTTTCGCTTCAAGCATATCCAGAGCACATCCCACGCATTTTGCGCCCATGTTCGCCTTGTTCTCAAACCATGTGCCTGTCCATTACATCAGTTCTGAACTAAGAAAGAGCTGCTGACAGCCTTACGCGATATCATTTGCAGTAAGTATTCCTTGAATGCTCGAGCCAATCCCTTACTGATTGTTTCCCCCCTCCAACACAGTCATACATGCAGCATCTGATCATGGTGTTGTGCATCGTGATTGCAGCCTTTACAACGCAATGATCAAAGATGTCCCTGGAGGCATACAGGGTTGTTTGATCGATTTGGAGTTCGCAATCAATGTCTCTGATACTGAATGCAACAATAATACCCATAGCATCCTTACCAGGGGCGGTATGGGCACAGTTCCATTCATGTCTCGCAAACTCCTTAGTCAATTGGTCCAAGCTGATCTCGCCCATTTGACTCAGCCCATCGTCAGTCCAACCTTCTCCAATCCGCCACAGTCTCGTAAGACATCATCTATCGGTGCTCCTCCCCAACCGCTTGCAACAATAGTGCAAAACCACTCCGATGATCTTGAATCCATTCTATGGGTATTCCTCTGGGTTCTCCTCAATTATTCGGGCCCTCTCGGGATGGAGCGAAATCAAGCTGGGTTGATGACGGAAGGCTGGAATGACCCAAACACCATGCTGTGTGTCAGGTCCAAGTATGTCCTTTACCACTCAGGGAAGGCAGCATTCCTTTGTCAAATTGACCCCTACTTCGCGGACCTTACCCAGCTCGCAGATGATTGGTTGGAACTGATGAGGCACAATGATGAGCATCCGGTAGCCTTCGATGCAGTGCTAGAGCTCCTGGACTCTTTTCTGTCCAATTACAAGACAGAGGAGTTCTCTCCAGAGTGGTATTTCATGTCACAAGAGTTGAAGATTCCTCTGGGGGGAAATACTGACACCATGAGGCGCAAGAGAGTTATCTCAGAGTCCGAGGGGACTTATTTTACACAGAAGCGGGCGAAGGCTGTTGTTTAATACAATTCCCTCAAACTACTATCGCGATTCTAATCTCACATTACTCTAGCATGTATTTCTTGGAATGTAGAACAGAGTACTAGTAAATGTACTTCTACCACGAACTTTTCTATGACTCATTTTTGCATCTTCAAGTTGTGCCAATGCGTTCACTGAGTTCAACTCTTTTTTTCTTCTATCACGTGACATGAGCAGTATACTCGCGGATTCTCACATTCAACTGACATTCATGATTGCGTGCTACTACTAGTATGCATCAGGTTTGCTCTGTTCTTTGGTGAAGGATGGATCTACGGTGAAGGAGATGTCGGATGAGATCAGATGGCACAACTGCTATTACATGTGCACCTGGAGGTGTGTTACTCAATTTGTCTACCTTGCACTGATTTGTTACTTTTATATTGACTCGGCAGGGCAACCGTACAGTATCAGATGGCAGCACCTGCTGCAATATTACATTGGATACTTCAATGTCCGCCATAGAATCTGGACATGAAGACTTAAATATGAGTAAGTTCGGATGGTAAATTCACGTGTTCTAGCTTTTGTCTTATTCCCTGCAATGATGCCCAGCCCTAGGAAGTCCAAGACTAGTGTTGCCGCCGGTGTGAGTTGGAATCGAGTTAACATCGACTCGACTCGGAAATTTATGCAACTCATGGCAACTGCCCCATGCGGTGTAAACATCGAGTTGCACTGCGAGTTGGTGATTGACATATCGAGAAGACTTTCCCATAAGCTTCCCTGGTATCTTATCAATGTTACTGTAAGTCTCTATAATCTTGCCGACTGTAGCTCGAGTATTTCATGCAATCTTGAGCACTTCTCCAGTGCTTTATACCTTGTCAATATGTCTGCCCTACTTACTTCGTCGGTCCATAAAAAATCAAAAAATTTCTACTTTTTTACACATGAGTTTTGTACTACCATGTACATGCCCATAAGTCTCGCACTCATTGTTTTCACACATGGTGCTAATCATGATTAGGATGCGGAACGAGTATATCCACTCTCATACAAAGTCGCCCTCAACATCTTACCCATACAGGCTTCCTCTGTGCCGTGCGAGCGAGCCTTCTCATCAAGTGTTCACGATATTGTAGCCATGATGAGTCATGACTGTAGAAATATATAATTCTGTTTCTGCCAAATATAACTATTTATGCGCCAATAAATTTGACTTGCTAGACCAGAAAGAGATAGATCTGAGCCCGTTGATTGGTGGACTTAATTCCCGAACAACATCCAAACTCGCTAGTTGCACTGGTGTGTAACTCAATACAACTCGAATCGTTTACTTGTTTGAGTTCGCTAGCACCGCATCACACCGCGTCGACTTGCGGCAACACTATCCAAGACTAGTAAGAGAAAGGCTCAAGATCCTGACACTGGCCTTCCAACTGGACAATCCAAGAAAACTCCACGGGGTGCTTTGGATGAACTTGGTGGCCCTCAACATTCTGAATGTTCGAACGCAGGGACGGGCGGACGAAACTCACAGCTAGAAAAACTTGACGCAGTCCTTGAACGACCATCGCGTAAACGGCCCTCAAAAGGCTCAACGACCTTTGGTGCTGATGTTTCAAAGAACCCACAAGCTCCTGATTCTCGCAAAGGTAAAGGCTGCAAGTCTAGAAAGGTAAGTCGTCACAATCAGACACTAATTGATGCTTAATTCCATTTCTTAGGTCGCTGCTCCCCCACCATATGCTCCGGCAGATCTGAATCTTGTTGATGCATCTCAAGTAAGTTGTGTCCACCTTTATATTCATTTATTTTATCTACTAAGGCATCCAACACGCAACAGGATGTGCCCCAAACGACAATTGTACCACCGGGTACCGAGCCTAACTTGCAGGCCCTGAATAACCCCTACATGGCTGCCATGATTGGTACTGCAGCTGCACGCCCCCCCACTAACAGCTCAGTGCCATCGCTTATCCCACACGCACCCTTAGAGCTGAACTCGCAGGTCCTGCATAACCCCTACATGGCTGCCATGAATGGTACTGCAGCTGCACGCCCCCCTACTAACAGCTCAGTGCCATCACTTATCCTGAGTGCACCCTTAGAGCCAAGGTTTTCAAATGCCATCAAGTATTATCAGCCTGCCACTTCCCCCCAAATGCCAGAGCATGTTATAGACCCGGCACTGCGGATTCAACCATCATCACTTGGTGTAGGTGGGCACTTTCAGCCAAGTGTTCTGAATGTCACCCAGTACAATATTCAGCCTATGTTTCAAGGCACTGCGCTCCTGAGGCTCCCAGAGGGTCCTACAGGCCCAGCACTACAGCCTCAGAACCAACCCCCTCCAATAAGCGATGAATCAGATCTTGATGAAAGTGATGAGAATGATGAGAGTTCAACGGATGAAGATACTGAAGAAGGGGTCAAAGATGCTGGTGAAGATGATATTGTTGGATGGGGAGCAGTTCGTGGACGCCACACAACTTATCCAGGTTGCGCCCTTCACATTTTATGTATGTCACTGATTCTTATTATATGTACAGGATTTTTGCAGGAACAACCACCTCAGCCACTTTCACATCCACGTCCTTTGACACCCGACTTTGACTTTCAGTACTCATGTGATGAAGATGAAGATGGTGCAGTGGCTAGTCTCGCCTCAGTGCAGTTGCAGCCACATGTTCAGAACTTATGTCAAGACAATGCAGCTGCTAATCTCATGCTAACACAACCGAAGGTAGATGATGTACTCAAGAAACACCAGAAAAAGAATGGACGGCGTCGTCTCCCTGACCCTGAGGCTCTTGAAATACTATGCCGGAAAACTGAAACTGATGTTCAACAAGAAGCTCCGACATCGCGATCCATAGCAAAGCCCACTCAACTCGGGTGGTACGGAACTGGCTGGAAAGGCTTCCTGGAGGACGCGAAGGCAGAATGTCGCGCAGTCCATGCATTGGAAAACCCATTTCCATCTCTGACCCATGACTTAACATGTTCGATAACGGAAGTCCTCTTATTGGTCAAGCTTGCATGGGAGCAAGCTGAGAAGCAGGTAGAAACTGGTAAGTCTTCACATGTTCCTGAGTTCTGTGGTCTCAATCAGCGTAGGTGTGTGGCCTGCACAGAAATCCAACATGGCAAGGCTGGTAAGTATTTCTCCGTCATTACAAGCATGCTCACACCATATAATCACAGCTCTATGACGATCTCGCAACTTGGCGGTCCGAATTGAAGAAGGTTGTGATTTCCCTTGCCCCGAGCATATTGGATCTTGTTTCCCCTGCTGAGGTACCTGCCCTGGAATGGCCAGCATGAATCTCACATGAAGCATCAAGGCAGCACAAAGATTCTCTGTTCCTACGAGGTGGATTCGATGCCAATGTTTTTATTTTTATTTCCCTGTTTCACCCCTCACTGTGCTGATGTACAATTTGAACAGGGAAAGACTAACAACTTCGCAAGTCCTGCGCTTCGAGAAGCTGTTGTGTTATTTTATTATACCGGACCTTACAGAATTGCTCAGCGAAGGCCAGAAATATTTCGCACACAGCTGCCTTTGTCGTGCTTGGCTCTCGTCGCCACTGCGGTATTATTTACTCAAGTTAAATATCAAGGTTACTGACTCAATATTTGCAGTATGACTGTGGTCTCCTTGGCTTCAAAAAGAACGGTACCGGCAAGGTCTTTCCAAAATTCACCACAAAGGAGTACAAAACCGAATACAAGGAGATGCTGGAGATGATGGGCGTCGTTTTGGAGGATGCGTATCATGGCCCGAAACTGGTAAAGCAGCTCCAGGAGTGGGCGGCATACGGCTGGTGAGTATTTTTATATCCATTTTCTATGACACTGATCGTATTTATCCAACGGCAGGTTGGAAAGCCTCAAGGTTGACTCTCGTGGCGGCTTGGAGATGAAGCGCACTCACTTGAAGGTGGTACTTGATTAGTTTTGTCGTGTTTTTCTCGTTGTCGCTCGGATACTATTACTACTGCATGTTGGCCAGCTGGGCCGTGTTCGTTTACAGTATCATTTCTGTCAGCACAATATGATCAGATTTATTTGGAACTCCTTGTAACGGTGTGAGTGTGTACTACTGCTACTCTATGGGACTGGGAAGCACTGGGGGAAGGTAATTTACAAACATTCAGCAACTGCCAGTGTCCGAGTTGTGGAAGGCCATATAGCTAGAATGATACATCCAAACTGGACTATAGCTCTAAAACTGTGATACATCATTCAGTCTAATTATCCATGATCCAAATAGATGTATCCCTTGGTGGATCCCAAATGCTAGCATACACAGCCGCATTTTTCGCACTTTTGAAACTCAGCTCCAGGATATATTCCATGTGTGGTAATTCATAAAACATACCCATTTTGGTGGCCTGCAGCCTCCTACATTATTCCCACACTCCGCATTTTTTGTATTTTTAGCTATACTGTGCCTACATCAGTTAAAAATAGATTGCTTCTCATATTAGGGCCTCCCCACATTATCCCCACACCGCATTTTTAGCCACCTACTGTGGGAATTTCCCCACTACTCCAAAAACATCACTCATTTTGGGAATCTCCACAATATCAATTATTCCCACACCCTCCCCACCTCACTGCAGCTTCACCACCACACCACAATAGGTCCCTGTGCATATATAAGTAGTAGTTTAGTATATATATGTATAATATAATATAATATAATAGACTGCTTTTTTGTTTGTTTATGTGACTGCTCCTCCTCTAGAGGCAATTCAACATAGGGTAGGGTATAGAATACTTTCGCATTTTTGCCCCTTTGGTGGGGAAGTGTTCTATGACATTCAGAACATGTTTATGAGCATATATGAGTAGATTCCCATCTTTATTTCACCCCCTGAAGTGTCCTACATCAATAGATATAGCACATATGCAAGAAAACACAGAATATGTTCCCATTCAATTATTTCTAGGTGAACAGACTTGTAAAAATAATTCCCAGCATCTTTTCAACAATAGGAACAATGTATCAGGAGCACAGGACCATAGGACAATATCCTGCTGCATGGTGTAGCCTCTCTCTCCTGGTGGTTTACCCCCTGTGAAAAATTTTCCTGTAGGACCGGACCTCAATTGAGGTAGGGGGTCTATTCCTATGTATATTTGGAGTAGATTTATCATATAGCTGGCCCAGGACACACATAGGATCTTGCTATAGAAACAAAAACATGAAAAATCACACTTTTGACATTTTTGACATTTTTCAGTATCTTACTCTTGCATAGATGATCTAGCCTGTTCATGTATCATTAGAATAGCATATATACTTGCTTTTTATGACAAGGATCAGCCCTACATAGGGCGCAAATTTGAGATCTAATGTAAAGAGGGTATTTCTACTGATAAGGAGCCCATATTGTCAAAACATCGAAATTTAATAATCAGATACCTGGAGTAGATTCAGAATACATTCACTATCATATACCTAAATTTACAAAACAATCCAACGATAATGGAGTGTTGAGGAAGTGAAATAGATAAGAAATTGAGTGTGGGAAAGTTCAAAGACCCAAAACATCGAAAATGGTCAGTTGGGCAGTGGTAGGACTTTAATGCTGGGTCAACTCAGATATACACCACATCCCTTCCACCACCCTCCAACCCCAGGGCAGTATGTAGTATAGGTTCCTTTATTAGTCTACCATGTATTCCCAAATTTGCGCCCTATGTAGGGCTGATCCTTGTCATAAAAAGCAAGTATATATGCTATTCTAATGATACATGAACAGGCTAGATCATCTATGCAAGAGTAAGATACTGAAAAATGTCAAAAATGTCAAAAGTGTGATTTTTCATGTTTTTGTTTCTATAGCAAGATCCTATGTGTGTCCTGGGCCAGCTATATGATAAATCTACTCCAAATATACATAGGAATAGACCCCCTACCTCAATTGAGGTCCGGTCCTACAGGAAAATTTTTCACAGGGGGTAAACCACCAGGAGAGAGAGGCTACACCATGCAGCAGGATATTGTCCTATGGTCCTGTGCTCCTGATACATTGTTCCTATTGTTGAAAAGATGCTGGGAATTATTTTTACAAGTCTGTTCACCTAGAAATAATTGAATGGGAACATATTCTGTGTTTTCTTGCATATGTGCTATATCTATTGATGTAGGACACTTCAGGGGGTGAAATAAAGATGGGAATCTACTCATATATGCTCATAAACATGTTCTGAATGTCATAGAACACTTCCCCACCAAAGGGGCAAAAATGCGAAAGTATTCTATACCCTACCCTATGTTGAATTGCCTCTAGAGGAGGAGCAGTCACATAAACAAACAAAAAAGCAGTCTATTATATTATATTATATTATACATATATATACTAAACTACTACTTATATATGCACAGGGACCTATTGTGGTGTGGTGGTGAAGCTGCAGTGAGGTGGGGAGGGTGTGGGAATAATTGATATTGTGGAGATTCCCAAAATGAGTGATGTTTTTGGAGTAGTGGGGAAATTCCCACAGTAGGTGGCTAAAAATGCGGTGTGGGGATAATGTGGGGAGGCCCTAATATGAGAAGCAATCTATTTTTAACTGATGTAGGCACAGTATAGCTAAAAATACAAAAAATGTGGAGTGTGGGAATAATGTATGGTGCGCGTCACTTAGCCACCACTACTTTTGAACAACGTTCTCACCCCCTCGAAAAAAAATCAGATTTTTATTTCCTCTTGTAAAAATGATCCTTTCGATGAGTAGAGTAAAGCTACAAGAGGAATTATTGATTGAATCAAATCTGAGCGAGTTTTTTTTTAAAAAAAGGGATGATTTGGCCACCTAAAGTACTATGACTCCCCATCAATCAAAAATGCGAGCCAATGTCTCCGGAATACGTCTGTGAGACTTGTACTTTGTAGAGCTGAATTGCTTAACCTGAAACTGGGCATCCTTTGTGCTCAGACCCGTCCGATATGCCTCCATCCAGCGGTGCATGCGATGTTCCCACAGTCGAATGGTACTGAGCTGCACAGACTGCATTGCTAAGGGCATGTTCTTCTTCAGGGTCTCGAAAGTGCCGTCGCAGTTGTCTCGGAGATATTTTTTGACCTTCCCCCAGAAATATTCGATGAAATTGAGTTCGCAGTGGAACTTTGGGAGGAAGCTGTAGCGCTACATGTTTCAAACTAATATCGAAGCATCCGTTGGAGTTGCACGCGTAGGGTTAGGGTTGAAATTTTTCCTCAGACCGATTTGGCCACTGTTCAAAGGTAGTGGTGGCTAAGTGACGCGCACCATAGGAGGCTGCAGGCCACCAAAATGGGTATGTTTTATGAATTACCACACATGGAATATATCCTGGAGCTGAGTTTCAAAAGTGCGACAAATGCGGCTGTGTATGCTAGCATTTGGGATCCACCAAGGGATACATCTATTTGGATCATGGATAATTCAGCTAATGGATGTATACTAGTTTTAGGGCTATAGCCCAAAGTGATATATCCATCCACCAAGATGAGGTGGTTGTGGACATGCAGGACATTCTGTGATGTCTGTGAGCAATTGTACAGTACTGTCTAAATCACTTTTGGAAATCTGCTGTCTGTCACAAGGGGACCAGGCTGTAGGCCTGGCACGCTGTGTGGGCTTGTACAGCTCTGTACAGAGCGTGTGAGTTTACTGATGAGGGCAGAATTGAGCTGTTGCAAAGTGGCTCAAAAGCCAGTAATGTCATGGCATTGTCACAACCCAATAACAAATTAACGCTGGGCAGAGACTAGGACTCAAACAACAGAATAATCACAAAGAGAAGATAGGCAGCAGGTACGTCTTGGTATTGCTCACTTGGAGATACAAGAGGTTTGAACTAAAGAACTACTGACTACGATGAGCTACCTATATACACATATTGAAACTGAGATCAAAACTGAGTATGAACTAACTAACCAATCAGAATAATTAAAGGTATCGTATGATTCTATATATAACTATGATGTCATAACATGTGCTGCAGCCGCAGTAAGACTCTGGAACATTCCAAGAGTGTCGCGAGGCATGACGTCAACATCTTCGGCATTGTCCGATAGATGATGTGACTCTGGTAATTCTACAATAGACGCAATAATAGGAACTTCTTCAACAGTAAACACATTCTTAGAAACAGGCGCTGTGACTGGGCGCTTAAAGGACTTAGAATTTAGGAACTGAATAATGGTTTGTATTTGGAACTCGTGACATTACCCCCTCTCTAGGATGAGCATCATCGCGAATGAAACTAGGATGAATAAACTTCTTGCGCCATTCCAAAAACTCTTGGGTTTTGAACACTGATTTGTTAATTTTGCGGGGATTCAATGCCTTCAGATTTTGCCGGTGAAATTCTTGAACTTTCAACCAGTGCATTCTCAAGGTTTTCCCCAGGTTCCCATGTCGCTTCTTCTATCGGATATCCTTCCCACTCTACTAGGTATTGGAGTTTTGATCTGTGCAGTCTCGAGTCTAGGACTTTTCGTACTATCCATTCGGAATCACCTTCTGATAAGATCTCTGGCGGCGGACGATGATGTGGAAGTCTTTGGACTAAGGTCGAGGGGGAATGTGGAGTGAGTAATTCTACGTGGAATACCGGATGAATCTAATATTTTGCTGGAAGGTTCAGGCGGTAATTTATATCACCCGTCTTCTCTAGCACTTCAAACGGACCAAGTCGTCGATCGGAGAGTTTCTTATTTGGTCTTTTCTGATGGATATTTTTGGCATTGAGCCAGACCAGATCTCCTTTCTTGAATTGTGGTGCGTCTTTTACTCCTCTATCGTAGAATCTCTTCATCCGCTCATTCGCCATTCGCAGCATACTTTCTGCGTCTTCCTTTGCCTCTTTCATTACATCCACTCGTTCATCAGCTGCAGGTACTTTAGAATTGGAAATTGGTGAAAAAGTAAACTCTGGATCGTATCCGTAGAGTACTTTGAATGGACTATGACCCGTTACAGTGACAGAGTTATTGTGAGCGAATTCTGCTATTGGAAGCCAGTCTACCCAATCATTTTGGCGGTAAGACGTGAACATTCTCAGATATTGCTCTACTTCTTGATTGATTCTCTCTGTTTGTCCGTCTGTCTGAGGATGATAAGCCGTTGACATGTTCCATTTTATGCCTAGGCGTTTCGACACTTGTCCCATAAATTTGGAGACAAATTGTGTTCCTCTGTCCGATATCACCTGTTTCAGAGTTCCATGGTGTTTCCATATGTTATCTAAGAAAAGTTTCGCGATTCCTCGAGCGTCAACTTCCTTTTTCGTAGGCATGATGTGCGTTTGTTTTGTGTATCGATCAACGACAACAAAAATAGAATTGAACCCTTCGCTTTTAGGCAAATCTACTATCAAATCACAAGTGATTGATTGCCAAGGTCCCGCTGGTATTTCATTTGGTTTAAGCGGACCATGTGGTTGCGTTGGGTGAATCTTTGTTGCTCTGCATCTATCACAGCCATCTACATAATCGTGGACATACTTCGTCATTGAAGGCCACCAATAATTTCTGGAAATCAGTTCCAAGGTTTTGGCTCGTCCAGGATGTCCAGCCGGTGGAGAGTCATGAAACAACTCCAATATTTCTTGGCGGATCTCTTTATTGTTTGGAACGTAAACCAGTCCTCGGAATAACACCAATCCATCCTCCACATTCCACTCTTCAACTCCTCTATGCAATTGTACCGGTGCTGCTTTTAGCGTTTGTAGCGCTTTAGCGACTTCGGGCTCTCGTTCTGTGCATTGCCTTATCTTTCTCAGCAATTGTTTTTCTCCTTGCACTAGAACTTGACCTCTTTTAGCAGCTTTTACAGTAAAAAACTTCGGTTTTAACAAAATACAATTAGAATTGTCGTTTTCTACCCCCCCTCTGTGGTCTTCTCTCCGCGAAAGCTTATCGGCCTTATCATTGACTACACCAGGCTTATGTTGGAGCGTAAATTCATACTCCGCCAGGAACAAACTCCATCTGGCTTGCCTTCTTGTCAACTTTTGGCTCGTCATAAAGTACTCGATATTTTTATGATCCGTCCAGATCTCCACATGATGAGGTTTTCCCTGCACATAGTGCCTCCACTCCTCCAACGCTCGAATGATTGCGAGTAACTCTTTGTCATGGATGTCATAATTTCTTTCTGCATCGTTCATTGACTTAGAGTAATACACCACAGGGTGCCATAGGTCATCTTCCATCAGTTGAGATAGAACCGCTCCAGTTGTGTAATCAGAAGCATTGGTTTCTATTTTCATCTTTTTCTCAATGTCAGGCATTACTAGGATCGGAGCTGATGTAAACCTTGACTTCAGTTCATCAAAAGCATCTTGCTGTTTCTCCGTCCAGTCCCATTTGACATCTTTCCATAATAGATCATTCATTGGTCTAGCGATGTCTGAAAACCCGAAGATAAATCTTCTGTAGAAGTTGGCAAAGCCCATAAATGCTTGAATATCTTTAACGCATTTGGGTACAGGCCATTTCATTACTCCTTCTACCTTTACAGGGTCCATTCGAACACCACCCTTCTCCACTATCAACCCGAGGAACTCGACTTCTGTCTGTTCGAAGCTACACTTTTCAGGCTTCAGATACAGATCATTCTCTTTTAGTCGTTTCAGTACCTCTCATACAACTTTTCGGTGTTGCTCCCCATTGCCATTCGTGAATACGAGGATATCATCAATATAGACAACTACGGTCTTTCCATCAATTAAATCTCTGAATATCTTGTTCATCATGGTTTGAAATGTGGCAGGGGAGTTTGTTAAACCGAAGTACATTACAGTTGGTTCATGGTGACCAAACGGTGTTTTGAAGGCCGCCTTCCACTCGTCTCCTTCTTTCATGCGAATATTGTTGTACCCCCATCTTACATCCATCTTGGAGTACATCGTGGCACCGGTTAAAGCATTAATCAAATCTTGAGATCTCAGTAGCGGGTATGCATTTTTAACCATCTTCTCATTGAGCTTCCTATAGTCCATTACCGGTCTCAACTTGCCATCTTTCTTGGCCACAAAGAAGAAAGGTGCTGCCACTGGGGATTGTGAATTTCTTATACGTCCCAGTGCAGTCTCGGCTTTTAACCAATCTTTCAAAGTGTCCATCTCCTTGGGTGATAAGGGATAGGGTTTCGCATTCGGCGGAAGATCGCCATCATCTTTAAGATCTATCGCATGATCCCACTTCTTTCTTTCAGGGAAGTGCTTAGATTCTTCTTCTGAGAAAACTCCCAGGTAATCGTGAAGCCAATTGGGAACCATCTCTTCGACCGATTTCTTCACCTTTGTTGCTTCTTCTGCAACCTTCTGCTCCGTGGCAACCGAGGCTTTATACTTGATCCATTCTCCAGGATACTCTTCGTCTTCTATTTCCTCAACTGTCGCCCTTTTCATCGCCATGTCTTCTTCGTCATCCTCTTCTGTGGGAATCAGATCTGGCACTTCTTCTATCTTTTTTTGTTCTTTTCTTTTTTCTTTATTTTTGTCTTTGTTCTTTTTTAGTAATACATTTAACCGGGCAACGAGAAAGTGCAAAACGTCCAGCGTTCCAATCTATTTCCGGGTTGTGATATCTTAGCCAATCTATGCCAATAATAACATCATCGCTTCCTAAGTCCGTAACCATGAAGGCTGCTTGGTCCTCAACATGGTCACCGATCTTTAGACCTAATTCAGTGTAATGAGTCATCGATCCAGTGGCATTTAACAAGCCATCGATATTTTTAACCGGAATGGGCCTTAATAATTTATGGCACCGGACTTCGTTCTTTTTCACAAATTTCTCGCTAATAAATAATGTCGATGCACCGCAATCTACCAGT
This sequence comes from Suillus fuscotomentosus, assembly GCF_016647785.1. Taxonomy (NCBI): domain Eukaryota; kingdom Fungi; phylum Basidiomycota; class Agaricomycetes; order Boletales; family Suillaceae; genus Suillus; species Suillus fuscotomentosus. Next base: position 112,405 of record NW_024539549.1, on the reverse strand, counting down.
GCTTTCACATCTGCTTGTCGGTTCTTTCCCTTCAACTGTGATCAGAATGTAAAAATGTTCAGATTTGGATTTAATATATACTTCTGATACATCCGAGAACGTATATAGGATAGAGAAACGATTGTTCAGGTCTAAGTTTGCAGACTTTGACTTCGACCCTTCTAAAAACCCTTGCCTTCCTTGGAGCTGACCCAAGCTTTGAACCAACTTGGGATAGGGTCTTCTTCTTTTGGCACTGTAGTAGCCTTCACCTGCACTTTTGGTGCGACTGCGTCTTTGCAGTTTCTAGCCATATGGCCTTCGCCTCCACAGCGGTAGCATTTGAAAGATCCAGTCTTTCCTTGAGGTCTTGGAGCACCTCGCTGCTTGTTGGTGTCGACGTCCATAGCGTCACTTTCCCTGCTCGGACCAGGTTTGTATTCAGGGATCCTGGGGCCTTGTTTAGGGGTCCACCAGGTCGTTTTCTTCTTGTCCGCATCTAGCTCTTCGAAATTGCATCCGATTTGGATCGCATGTTCCGCCAGTTTCTTCATGGTGTTTTTGTCCTCAGTAACGGACATGAGCAAGTTGTATTTTGACGCGGTCTTGAAGTCCCATTCTGAACTTCTGTCTCTGGTCGTAATTGGAAAATGAAGTATGTGCAGCCTTCTGTCTGAAAGCGGCTGCATACTCTGGAACTGAGGAAGATCCTTGTCTAAGGGATTCCAGTTCTCGGATCGCTTTTCCTTCACGATCTTCTTGCCCCCACATGGCTTCTAAGTCTTCCAGGAATTTCTCCACGGTCAACTTCTCGTCTCCGGTCTTTCCAAGTTTGGTGATGTATGGTTGCGCCCATTTGGCTGCAGTTCCTTTCATGAATGAAAGCATCACTCCGATCCTTTGGCCTTCTTGGATGTTGGGCCATTGCGCAGTGTATAGCGCTACTTGGGATATCCAGACCATGAGTTCTATGGAGTCCTTTTCTCCAGTGAAGTCTTGGGGTTTGGAGTATTTGATGGAGGGGGAAGAGTTCGATGAAAGTAAGCTAGCTCCTGCCGAGCCGAATGATGGTTGTCGTGACTGTATTTTCACAGTCTCGTCTTCTTGCATTTCTAGGCGTACGTTTAGAAGTCTGTTTGCTTCTTCTAGAGCTAAATTTTTGGCTTCTAGTTCCGTGATTCTGCTTCTGAAGCTGTCCACTTGATTTGCAAGTGACATATGAATGTACTCGACGATTTCCTGTGGTGTAGATGGTAATACCACCGGTGCAGGTTGTACAGGAGGATTTGGTAATTCAGACATAGTGCCAGTTGTGTTCTGGAACCCGATTCACTGATGTCTGTTGAAGAGCTGCTCGTAAGGGCTCTTCCGGAAGGGAATAATGGTGAAAAGAAGAAAGTTATGTAATGGAAAACTGAAGCGGTCCCCGATATCTGATCGGATCTACCACATACTTCAGGATCGAAGGGTTCTTTAATCAACCCAACCGATGCTTCCCTAATACTAACTAAAAGGATACGTAACTATACTCGATCGAGTGGGAAAAACTAGGGACAATGCAATCTCCGTTCTGAGGGTACAAGCCTAGGACAAGTTATCACTCTTCCAGCCGAAGCTTACAAGTGCGAGTCTCACTAGGGTATGTCTCTAAATCCTCGTAGGTCGAAAGCACGGTTTGTCGTCTAGACAGTTCCGCTATTAACTCGAAACGAATGCCTACGTGCGTATGAAGAAAGGGATAGGTAAAATGAAACTATAGTAACGTTGAGCAGGCAGGGTTTTGGGCCAGCACTCAAAGTTGCAGTGACACGCCTAATGTTGTGAACACCTCTGTATACTGGCAGCTGCGGTAAGACAGGGCCTGGTATAGGACTACTAACTAAGAAAGATGATAGGTAGAGAAAATGCGCTCAAATGAGCAAAGGGATGAAATCAAAAAGGTCGCGGCGGTTAGGCCGGGCAAAAGTATAACGGCTTTGTTTCGGTTGATGGTGTGAAGGATATCAACACGACCAAGCGAAAGAAAGAGAGATGCGAGAGTGTAACGTGAGTCGGAGTCTCCTATAGTTCAAACCTAATGTCACAACCCAATAACAAATTAACACTGGGCAGAGACTAGGACTCAAACAACAGAATAATCACAAAGAGAAGATAGGCAGCAGGTACATCTTGGTATTGCTCACTTGGAGATACAAGAGGTTTGAACTAAAGAACTACTGACTACGATGAGCTACCTATATACACATATTGAAACTGAGATCAAAACTGAGTATGAACTAACTAACCAATCAGAATAATTAAAGGTATCGTATGATTCTATATATAACTATGATGTCATAACATGTGCTGCAGCCGCAGTAAGACTCTGGAACATTCCAAGAGTGTCGCGAGGCATGACGTCAACATCTTCGGCATTGTCCGATAGATGACGTGACTCTGGTAATTCTACAATAGACGCAATACCAGGAACTTCTTCAACAGTAAACACATTCTTAGAAACAGGCGCTGTGACTGGGCGCTTAAAGGACTTAGAATTTAGGAACAAATAATGGTTTGTATTTGGAACTCGTGACAGGCATACAGCCACATTCAACATTTATTGATATTTATTATTGTTTATTACTGGCAGTTAGTCCGTCAGATTTTGTCAGATGGCATATGACCTTGCAAGCAAGGTGATTGCCTGTGCTTGCTTAGGTCTTTGCTGTTCTGGTCTTTGCTGTTCTCGCAGTCTCGGAGGTTTTAGCCTCATGTTGTCTGTCCTCGCACTGGTGCTAGAGTGCACCAATCCAACATCAGAGAGGACTTGAATTAAAAATGAGTTGCTCCAACGAGAGGGAGTTCATCATCAGTGAACCCGTGAGGAAAGTCAATAGCAATAAATAACAAAATATAGTACATAATCACAAGAACTAGCATGATTTTGCTATCGACAATCACATTGTTATGTTTGGCCTTATAGAGGAAAGACGCGTCCCAGGACTCATGAATTCACTGATGATATCTTTCCGGTTTCCGTGCTGTTTAGGACGCAGGGCTCATATACGAGCATTAACTTCTTAACTTCGTCGCCACTCTGGCAGGCTCAGTGCAGGTTCAAACGATGAAGCGATGAGTGAGAGATTGAGATGAAAGACCGGTGATTCGAGCGAGCATTGTGTGGTTACCAAGAGAATTGTTGGTGCCTGCAGGTAGGTCATTTAACAATGTTCGTAATCAAATATACGCTCCTGCAGGTTCTGCAGAAACTTCTGCCATCTGACAGCAATAACGATTCTGCCAAATTGATCAGGATCGTTCCCGTAAGTATACGCAGGATATAAAAGCTAGTTGTCATCCTACAATGTTCCCCCATCCGAGGTCCCCTCAGAAGATTCCATACCACTTCGCATAGAAAATGCGTTTCCTCCTCCTTGGCGTTGTTGTTGCTTTGACAGCATCTATATTTGTCAGTGCATGCTTTGAGAGGGATTCAACTTGCCTACAACCTACCGATTGCTGCCCAAACATGAACTGTGTCAATACTCCTGTCAGTATGAGCAGGTCGCTGTGCAACCAGGATTCAATCGCATAACTTACCTGCGCGTTTTAGGTTGGTTTCCTCTGCCAGCCGGTTGAAATTTGAGCCAGCAGCCCCAGGGGCACGTCGTAACAGTGAGTCATGTTACTGCTTTCGCTTTGGTATCATAGTTGATGGTGCAATACCGTAGTTCGGAGCCAATCAATGCGATTGGTTTTAAATAAATTTTTGTACTGCTCGAGCGATGTGGATGTTTAGATTTTTTAATAGTCGACCGTGCCTATTTCTGCTCGTGGTCCACTAAGCTTGAGTTCGAGAGGCTGTCGAAACGAGTGATCATTGCTGTTGAAGATTAACCGCAGAAAGATGGAACCCACTGCGCAGCTTGAATCGGTTTGCACAACGTTGGCCTCGAAGGCTAGCCTGAGCTCGTGAATCTCTCTCTTTCTGATGGAACCAAGGAGATGCTGAGCGTGATTCGTGACAGACGTGTTACTTTCTGGTATGCATTGCAGTCATACGGGAGCGTGCGTTATGATAAAAGTGGGCGACAAATATCAAGGTACTTAGAGCCATGTATTGTTGGGACCACATGAGAATGTCTTGAATTGTCGAGGAAACACCAGTTTGCAAGCACACGGGCCTAGTAGCCAAATTGGCTCTTTTTGAGTCAGATATATCTGAGAAAAAATACACAAGCACGGGCTAAGCTCAAGATGGACCCAGCATAAGATGGACGTTGCAATGTGCGGAAGTGAAAGGCAATTCGGGATTGGCGGGAAGTGTGAATATGACCCACGTGATGCATTTCTTCGAACCTCGCAATTGCTACTTCAAACCTCCAAATTTTAAAACTTTGGGGACGCTCACACCTGGGATTCAGCCTACGGGTTATGCTTATCGGCGCTCACTTATTGCCATGCATCTTTTCCAATGAAATATTTATGGAGCTTTCATTGCCAATATCTTACTACCCTGACATGCTACCCTGACCAAACCCCTCCTAATGGCTTGCTGAGTTGGTAAATGGGATCGCTGCTGGGGCAATTTCACAGCCGCTCGAGTAGTGGGAAGCCTTAATTTGAGTGGAGGAATATCTCATACAGTCAACATGATATCGACTAGAAAACGTAACATATGAGTGAGCGAGATCGTCCAGCCAGCTTGATGCCAATGTGACTTCGATCACGCATTGCGCGATCTATCCAGCAACTAGGAAATACACCCTAGAAAAACTACTTCCACGCCAAAGTCGTCTGTCCATCAAGGTTGACAGAGGTGTTGGACACCACCAGCTCTTCAGTGGCCTCCTTATAAGTCCACCCTTTAACCGGCGATCCCTGCAATGAGACCTGGCTAGGCTTCTGCACGCCAAGCACAGTGATCGTCTCCAACTTCTGCAGGATCGTATATTCTCCCTTGCTCTCAATCTTGAGTGTGCCTTTTGCAGCCTGGAATGTGAGGCTCCGACTCGGTCCAGGTGGGAAACTAATCCCATCGTCTACATATGCAGTACCGAATGCTGTGCCTGCTGCATTGAGAGACACGAGCAGCGAATAGGGGCCTTCGCGAGTCTCATAGATAGTATACCCGGGCTCTTGATGCAGTAACAAAGCGGAGTTGTCCCGGATGTGGACGTTAATGTAACTGATAGGAGCGTCTAGTGTTGTGTTTCCTCCAGACGTAGCATTCACGGCCGCGTGCGTGTACCAGTCGCGCCAGATGACGCTACCGCGGCCTGGGAAGATACCTATAAGATAGAATGTTAGTCAGGGACCTCGTCGATGAGATTTGGACTGTTACCGTCGACGGTCGTAGCTCCTGGAGTCAGTACTGGAGTCACGAGAATATCACTTCCAACGAGCCATTGCGTGTCCACTGTGAAAAGCTCAGGTTCGTCAGGGAACTCGTAAAACAACGCCCTGACAGGCGGAAGACCAGCCATAGAGGAATTGGCAAAAAGGGTGTACTTTTGTATGTCTACTGTCAGCCTCACGAACACTTGAAAGAGGGCATACTTACCCAGTATGGCAGTAAGGAGTATCTAGCAGCAATGGCGATGCGGGATGCGTTTGCTACGCTTTCCCAACGGTAAGGCTCTTGAGGAAGGGCAGCGTAAGTATTGTGATTCCTGTAGAATGGAACAAATGCCGAGAGCTGCATCCAACGGTTGCACAACTCCTCATCGGTGTTATCATCTGCGTCACTTGTCAACAAGAAACCAATCGGGATTTCGTGAATACTTACTGAATCCACAAGTGTCAGCGCCAACCATCGGAATTTGGTAGATTTGGAACTGCAGAACACCCTGAATGTTGAGGTATAGATACTGCCACTTGCTGTAGTTGTCACCGAGCTAGAGACGTTAACATCCTGTCCTATTCTGTCAAAGAAATTCAAATACCCAATGACCAGTCCATTTTCCAGCAGATGGGAAGGTTGATCTGCTGATCAAGAACGGACGCTTTCCAGGGATGACAGATTGAATCGCAAGGTGCGTGGTCTTTTCCTCCATCAATCCAAACATATTGTGCACGTCGAGCTCTGCATATCCGCCGGAGTGGGTCGCATTCGTTGCCATAGTGTTGCGGTTAAGGGACCCGATAGCTTTACTCCGAGTCGGATCAAAGCCGTGTTATAAGACGAATGAAACTTACCATTATGGATAGCATATGGCGGGCTGTTGAGATTGACACCTTTCTCGCCACCAGCGCCGACGCCGCGTTTCACAACCGCGGTCGTAGTGGTTGAGCTTGTTGTGCATGAATTCGTAGAGGTGCCGTTGATGGTCATATTCCCACTAGGTCCCCATTTCGTCTCATTGTAGCTTTATCCATCATCATTAGTAATATTCATCAGCTCAACTCAAGACAGCTGCTTCACCATTCGGGGTACCCAGTGACGACCGTGCCAGCCACGTTCATGGGAGCAAGGGCAGAGTAGTTCGCACCTGTCCCACTTCTCGCCAGTTAGCTTCAAACCAAAAACACGCTATCTCGCCTTACCAGGAATCACTACAGAATGAACTTGGTTCGTTCATGTCGAGCCAAATACCGGAAAATTCGACCCCAATTTCAGTCCAGTTTCTAAGAGCTTCGGTCCATACGGAGAGTATGTTTTCACTGAACCAGTCTGGGTAGACCTAAAAGCACGTTTAGTCGTCAGTTGTATGAGGTGTTCCACATGTCACGAGTGACGAACGGTATATCCAGGCCAGACTTGACCAAGGTACAGAGACCCATCTGGATTTTTGATCCACACATCTCTGTAATGCATTTAGCGCTTTAGCCCGTTATCAGGCGCAAAGAACTGACTCTTCAACGCCCCGTGTGAAAGGATCATACTAAATGACGATGCGGTCAGGAAACATACGACTTTAGCAGCATGTCAACAAACTTACGATGTCAGTCGAATTTACTGTGATAGCGATACCTACATCCGTGATGGGGATATCTAATGACGAGATCGATCAGAATTGGGAGGGAAAGAGTGAAAGTGCACTTACAATGTTGATTATTCGTGGCCTTTCACTTGAGTGAGAACTGGGAGAACCTATGTGGAGAAATGCTCACCAAATCTCGAATGAACTGCGCGAAGTTCATCCCCAGGGAAACTTACTGGGTCAGTGGTAAAGTCGCGGTAAGCGTGGTACAAGTCGATATCGTTCCATTGAACTAGCGGAAAGTAAGGATCACGAGCAACAAACGTCCAAAATGGAGCAAACCTTCCAAGGGGATACCCGCTGCGCGCATCTGCGCAACATTTTCTATGTCATCACTTACATTGTGGTATCCCCATCTGTATGACTTAAGTGAGTCTATTATACGCAGATTGCAATACAGAGAACATCACCTGCAAAGGTGGAACCCGAAGCCCCATGCTGGTTGCCACATAGGGTACCCAATGACTGAACCGTACTGAGCAATTACTTCTGCGTCTGAGGGTCCAGAGAAGAAGTAGAAATCCATAATACCACCGATCAGACGGTACTCAATTAATGACACCTTAGAGTTCGGGGGCGTCTGCAGGAAGATATCTGAACCCGCGGCACTAAGGAATGTTATTAACAGATAGAAACATGATTTAGTTGCAGTCGTATACTTAAGCAGAAGAACACCAGAGGCAGAGGCCTTTCCAGTGGTCGCATTGTACCGATGTTCGACGTAGATTGGATGGGAGCCATACCTAAACACGATCGTGAATCGTCACGTGAGAATGATCTCTAACCATGTGACCTACATGTTTTGATCAATGGGATCTGCAACATCGCGAGCCCAATGCGTCTGAATAGTGCCTACGCCCCCATCCGTCCCAATGTCGCGTCTAAATCCACTACTAGCAATGACCTCGCCCAAACCGTAGATGTTGGTGCCATACGGCAGAGCAGAAGCAACCTGATAACCGTAAGCTATATTGACAGCCTCAGCAGAATGATGGATGCACACCTGGAGGTATTGATCTTCAAATACAAGGGGGAAACCATCAAACGCCGTGCTTGTGTCAGATGCATTGAAAGGTGGAATAGGAGTCGGTGGTAATGATGAAGTTCTCGTGTCGAACAATGGCATTGCGCCCGGATCAGAGCGTCGTGTGACCCAAAATGCAAAAGGAGCTGCATTAAAGTTGAATAAAAGATCGGAGTTACCCGTGTAGGATGTCGTTGGCGCGGCAGGCCGTTCGATCACCGACTCGGGGATTGTGAATTGCTGGTTTGCAGTATCATAAATCTTGACATGTAAACTAAAACCAGCCATCAGCGCTGCACCTGAAAACCTCGGGAATCAATATACGTGGACTGTGATTGATAAATGACTTCGATTGTGAGGTTCGAAATGTCTTGTCCAAAAGCATTGCATGCTGGTCCAGCGAGTGTGAGCTGAGCGGTGAGACCAATGTCAGACTCGTGAAGTGACCCTAAAATGTAGCCTGAAACCTGCCATTGTCAGTGACAACTCCACAAAGTTTCAACTGTATTCCCACCTGGACAATCTGTGACATTCATAGAGTAACTCGGCGTTCCTGTGCCATTGGAAGCGAGCTTGTTCCCCAGTGTAGCACGCTGAGAAACATCTCCCCAGGCTGTAGGCGCTAGGGTGTACAGGACACCCAAAAGCAAGGAGAACATGACAGTGAACCTTTGAGAACGATAGTACCGTCGCTGATGATGAACTTCACTAATCATCAATGATGGGTTGTATTTATACTTTTGCTCGATATCCCCCCCCTGGGGCCGGGCCTTACGTGGGCCTGTCGCAGCGGGACTTCGGGCGGCATAATGTATATCAACTGTGAGAGAGAAATAGGTCAATGACGTACGGACCCGTATGACAAGTCCTCGTGCCACATCACGAACCCACAAGACTAGCTGGCCGGACTCCAGAGCGCCGACTACCTCACTTAAGAATAGATCATCAATGTCGGTTCAGTAAGTCTGCTTAAATTTGTAGTCCATCATCAATTCCAACCTGATTGAGTCAAAGCGGAATTTGAGCTACATACTAGTCGCGTGCCGGTGAATGCCCGACGAGGCGAGAGCGGGAAGTTCTGTCGAGATTAAATTTACAGTCAAGCTTCAGGCTGTGATTTTAGGCGCTGGTACATTTTCATGATGTGTATAGTTTATCCCCTGGCCAGCACCTGCAATGTTGAATGGAGTCTGAGGCTGAGATTTAGTTTATCCCAACATCATACGTAAAACTCCGAAACTAGCTGAACACGGCAAATTCCCTCACGCGCAACATACTACTACTTTTAAAGTGTAGGTTCACGCATATGTGCCTGGACCATTGGTCTTCGAAGCGCTGTATTCGACCTTCAAGCTTCAAGCTTCAAGTTTCTTAAGGTCCACCATTTTACGATAGTGAACGCAGTTCGTGCCCTTGGCCCGAATTCAGGCGGTCTAGAAGACGCGTTCATTGCCGCAGTCCGTCACAGTACTGGTATTTCAAGTTCCCGGAAGTATCCTGCAGCTGATTTTGCTATTCAATCCATGCAATGCACCTAGGTGACCCTTAGCCGCCTATCACAGCCATTTGCAGACGCTAGGCCAGTCCAACATAAGTCGGCAAAAGTCAAGATCGCGTTTCTACCACAGGACTTCGCAGCAAGCTGTTTTATTTTTGGCCTATGGCCCTAGTCACGGTGTCCTACAAACAGTTGTAATATTACTGCTTGCAACTCATGTACATGACACATCGGGGTGAACAATATTTAAAAGAGGTTTATATGTTGTACAAAATGTGAAAACAATATTTGATATTTAAACTAACATAAAGATGGGTGCACAACTTCAAATTTTGGTGGTGTTTTGTGTGTCATCCAAAATATCAAATATTCACAACCATATTCCCACAGACAATATGTCAACAAATATAATAAATATAATCAGATTTTCCATGTCTGCTTCAATTTAAAGTTTGATTCTTACATAAAACTTTGGAGAAAACTTGAAGTTTTGCCAAAGCTTGACATTTAAATCGAGTTTTAATGTCATGTCATCTGTAAAACTTCAAGTTTTCTCCAAAGTTTTACATGGAAATTGAACTTTAAGTTGAAGCAGACATGAAAAATCTGACTATATTTCTTATGTTTATTGACATATTGTCTGTGGGAATATGGTTGTGAATATTTGATATTTTGGATTACACACAAAACACCACCAAAATTTGAAGTCGTGCACCCATCTTTATGTTAGTTTAAATATTAAATATTGTCTTCACATTTTGTACAACATATAAACCTCTTTTAAATATCGTTCACCCTGATGTGTGAACAAACTCGCGTATCGGTCGGCATGCGGGCCAATACGGTACTTTCCTGGCAGCGGCCTTACTGCGATGCATCATATTGAGACTCTCAGGCCATCTCGAATTCTGATTTAACGGCTTCGAAACGATAAATGAATCCCGTAGTTCCGTAGTTTCCGTAGCGCGGCATGGCGTGAGTCCACTGCGGTTTATGATAAGTATCGAATGTGTATTTAGTAGGATGACAGGAAAATGTACTACCCACAAGTTGCGTTGCGGTCGACAACTCACCAGTATGTTTGTTTGGCACAAGCTTATTGTAATTCCAACTTGAAGTCTGTGAATGAACGACTCAAACCCTCTTACTTCTTCGTCATTCTGTTTTCGACATGCCCAAAAAGAGCAGCGTCACGATTGACCACGAGATTGAAGTCTTGCAGGCTCAAATCGCTATTCTGCAGCGTCGTGAGGATGACTTCGTCCGTATTTTGGAGGACATGGCCCGTCTCAGAGACTCAGTCAAGGCCGAGCAAGTGGCACTTGCATCTCAAATAACGGAGCTAGAGAGTCAGAAAATCCAATCAACTGGTTGCCCTCGGAGTTGCTGATTCAAATCTTTGTCTCTGTGACGGAGGACGACTTAGACACCTCAGCGGGTCTCGCGTACAATCCATCGCCCGTCATTATATCACACACATGCCGGAAATGGCGCAAACTCGCATTTGCCACTTCTATCCTGTGGTCGCATGTTTCTTTCAGGAGCAGAAAGTGGTCCGCGTCTCCAGTATCCGCGTTCATAAATCGCTCCGGTTCTAGTCTGATCGACCTCACATTCTCTCCTCCACTGTATGATGTTGATGACCATGACGCTGCTGAGGACGAGCGACTGGCATCTGAATGTCTACTCCACACGCTGAGCTTTCACCTCTCTCGTGTGCGCTCTATCACCTTCGAGTGCACATCCTCTGCCAGTATGGGACTCATTGTGGAACTACTCATAGATAGCCTTCACGAATTAAAGTCATTATGCTCCTTGGATCTGTCCTTCACAAGCCTTGCCCCATGCTTTGCAGGCACACCACTACTCGTACTGGATGAACTGGGCAAACAGAGTCTCGCTGACACACCAAGCGTCCTTACCTACCTCCGTCTCCAACAACTACCACCGCGTGTCATTTCGCCATCTCTCTTGCGGTCTGTGCAAACTCTCGAGCTCTCCTTCCCTCAACGAAGATCCCAGCGTGCTCCTCAGTACATCCTACGAATGTCCCATGTGCACCGTTTTTTGAGTTTTATTCCAGAGCTCCAAGACTTAGTTCTTATGGAAACTACACCTCTTCGTGATGTTGTATTCGAGGAACCTAGCGAAGGACAGACAACGGAAAATCGGTTCGTCGTTGTGGACCCGCTCAAACTACATAAACTCAAAAGCCTCACATGGAAATTCGCCAATCCCCGCGACGTGTACACCTTCATGTCTTTCTTCGGCATGCCTGCTTTGGAACGATGGGAAATTTTGATCGCCAACTCCCTAACGAAGCGGAACGACGTCAGCATGCTTCGCGGCAATCATGGGCACGAATCAGATTCGTTCATCCAGGCAGAACGCCTCGGAGGCGTCCGATCCATGACCGCGCTTAAGGAGTTGTGCGTCAGCTGTCAGGATGGCGATTCCCTCATTTCTTCGCTGCGCCAATTCTTCTTCCCTGTGCTCGAGCAACTCGAGCTTGCATATGCCGGAAAGTGCCCCTCAAATTGTGATCACAAACATCCTCTCCCGCGCCTTGATTATGTATTTCGCGACCCTCGTCTCCCCCACCTTACGCATTTCACGTTGTCACACTTTGATGTCTTTGCCGGGCACGGGAAGCTCATGCTTGGTTACATGCCAGGCCTCGTATCATTGACGCTGATATCGTGCACTGGTGTGGACGGCGTGCTAGACGCGCTTGCCGAGGCGTATGGTCGCACGATGGATGTAGAACGCAAAGAAACGCGTGGATGTGGTGTTAGAGTTTGTCCGAAGTTGGAAAGGATAGCACTTTGGAGCTGCTCTGACTTCAAATTCCAAAGCTTATTTGCAGTCGTATTTGCACGTGCACAGTCTGTAAGCACCAGCGTGCTCATGAAAGCTCAAAAGGACGTGCCTAGCGTTGCCTCTGCGGTCATGGGCCGTAAGATACTGCCGTTGAAGAAATCGCGCGTGGTGTCTCCACAGGGAGGCCCGTCTTCTCCCGCAAAGCCACATACAATGCAGAACTTTCATGGAGTGTCATCGACATTGATTCCCATCGAGGAGGCTTTACGCCCTGTTCAAATCGCCTGCGTCCATGTCAACGATTGTCCCCAGATCACCAAGGTCGATGCATCATTGCTGGAGGAGTTTGGCATAGTTGTTGTATATCGGTGATCACGTTCCTACGAAGCACGGTGATGAAACTGGACCTGTAAGTGCCCTCGTGTTTGATTTTCGATGCGTTCACTTACCCGGATGATCATCGCGGAAATTTGTTACAGAACTAAGATAATAGCCCTTCTAGCAATGTATCCTTTAAAGTAACTCCAAGCTCCGCATGCCAATCTTGAGGCTGCATATCATGTTTGCCGCAAGTTTTGCCACGCTATTTCAACCCGATTTTAGAAACCCGGAGGATATATGGTACACGCGAGACTGTTTTCTTGATCGGAGTGGGACAATGTTCCTTCCGTGTTCATCATGTTTCGTTATAGAGTAGGTACTAGCAAAAAAAGGGTATGCCATCATTACTAAACCTTGCAAGAGCGCAAGCTGTGGGATTTAAGGATCTCCTTGTCCGACATGATTTTATGGCGTGCAAGCGGTGCACATCCCTGTGATGCAGGATTGTTACAACAACGCCCTCAATGGGTTGGATGATTCTATTGGTCCCCACACACTTCCAGAAATAGGGTGCAGTCTCTATCAAAGAACTCGAATCTGAGCATTGCAGGCCACATAAAGGTCGACATACGTACTTCAGGGGCTACACCGAATTTAGTAAGGGCTTCGAGCACGCCTCTGCCACTCCATTTTTCGAGCTCGTTCACCTGGTCTGGACTGATAAAGGCTTGAGAGCTTCGTGAGGCAAATACCATTTGGGCGGCTGCAGCCCTAATCACCGGTCTGGAAGAAGTATTTCCAACGAGACTGGGAAGGAGTACTTCTACATTCTCTGATGTCCTGCTGGGTATTCCCGAGAATGCTGGTACGACCGGAACCGTAGCTGGTGGCGGATTAACGGCCGAACTGGACTGTTTAACTCCACGCCAGCTGGCCGCAAGATGAAATATCCAGAACGTTTCCATCTAAGGGGGAAGTCCCCGTCTATCGAAGACAATGTCCATGATTTCGGTGAAGAAACACGTACCTCTAGCGTTGTTATACCAGATACAGCGGCTTTGAGGTGATCGATCAAAGAAGCGTTATGATCTTGAAAAGACGTCTGTCTCCCCTGAGATGAATAGAAACTTTTTTCATATCAGTATGATGGAATGCGGCGAGAATATATGTAATCTACCTGTCTGTCGATGCATTGACAGCATTCGAAACTACAAGATTTTTGAGTGAAGGCGGCCTTGTTATTTCGAGGGCATCACGCAACTACCTTGGGAATGAGCGATAGCTTCATAAAGTAGTACCTTATCCGACTTACGGCGCTATGAAGGTCTGGATCTGCTGAGACCTGGTTACGTTCCGTGAGTAAACGGATGTGAAAGGAGCAATGATGATGCGAACGGGTTTGCTCAACCTGTATGGAACCCCCCAAGGATCGCCGGAAACAAAATCGAAGTCCACATTTCGGGTGCAAGCGACGCTCGATGCTGGCAAGACGAGCGACCCTACAGGAAGGTCAGTCAAGCAACCGCATGACCCCAACCTTCCGATACAGCCTGTTAGTCCGATATTTCAGCGTGATTATTAAGACCGTTCCGACCTTATTACAAGCATGTCCCCAGACAAGCATTCTCTGATTTCGCGGATAAAAAAATCTACATTGGGTGCGCCCATACCTATGCATACTATTGATACTGGTACACTCTTGTAGCAACCTGTGATGGTAAGGAAACCGCGCTCCGAGTACAGCGAAAATAACTTTGGGGAGGCGTCTAGCATCTTTCCGATAGACTCTGCCCGTGGCATGGACCCAACAGTAATCTCATATACTTATGAGCTGTTGAAAGAAGCGAAAAGCGCCTGACTTACAATTCTATTGGCTACCTCTCCTGCTCGTATACCCAAGTGGTACACTCGACCGTCCTCTGTTTTGGGGAAATCTAGATGGACGGTTGCATCTATTTTCAAGGGAAACCGGTATTTTACTCACTTGCATTCTGTACGCGATTCTTCATGATCGCAGTGGTGAGCGCTGAGTACTGAGTGATCAACCGTTGGCGACCGAATAACCAATGTCCGACACTCTTGTCACCTCAGCACGTGATATTCGTAATTTTCGCCGATACACGAAATTAAAACTTGACAATTCCACTTCAGAACTACGCCCGGGTCCCAGGAAAACATGCGGAACTATCCACATTGCGAATAGCTTGCCCTTAGTGCAAAGCGCCGAGCAAGATATGCACTGACTAAAATGGGGCACTATAGTTTACTGATGCTTGGTTAAGAACCGCTGTTCGTCGGGCGCGAACAAGCGCTACGGTTGACAGAAGTGAGTGGCACAGGCAGCTTGAGCTAAACGGTAGATATTGACATTAGATCCTTAAGGTGATCTGAAACGATGTTTCAGGTACTTTCAGAATGTCAAGTCAGTATGTTAATACTGGTCGTTTGCCAGTGGGCGCACACCTCTCAGCGTCAAATGCATGAGTCATCTGATATGGCTGACTTCTGACAGAACTTTCTGTACTTCTGCAAGGAGATATTCGGAGTTGTACAACCCTTTTCCCCCGCATGGAGATCAACGTACTACCAAGGGAACTGTCCTAGCTCGCGCCTCCGATTAGTGTTTTATACTTTGAAACCTTGTTGGCCCTTTGCTTATTTTGAATCGTCCCTTTTTTTCTCTCCTTTGACACGCCTTCGTGATATCATCGCCAGGACAATTGCGTAGATCGGAGCTTTGATCCCGCAACTTTCGAGCCCAGGCCTTCTAATCCTTATGCCCTCCTTTCTTCCAGCAAGAAGCTGTCTTGACGTGAACTCTATCCTTTGCGAAACTGATGCCGGTGAACTACGTGGAGTGACGATGACGGTCTTATCCATATTAGCTGACTAGTTTGTTTTTTATGCCGCAATCGGTGGCGTTGTCCTACGGTCTCCGAGGTTATTTGTGCTGTACCATAATCATCGAAGTGCCACGGAGTTGGCTGGAATTGCAGTGCTTTTCGCCGCTTTCCGTCAGAAAATACCTCGTCATCGTGAGTAGCCGCGGCTAGGTGTAACTTTAATTTCGATGACTTAATGTGAGGCAAGGATAACGCCAAAATCCAGCCACTTAACGATCTGCACAGATAATTCTGACTGTACCACATCCCGCAATGGTGCCACGAGAGACGGAGGGCAATCCCCTTTCGGTAGATGTGGAAAGTTGTGTGACTTATTGCGTGTCGTCGTGCTGGAGTACCGTCAGAAGAAGAAAAGGAAAAGGTACGAACACTTTGTGATATGCGCCTTCTTGCGGCATCACCTTGTTCCCACTTAGGCTGACACGGTGACTGATGGCGAGATCGAACTTTCTCTTGAAGGGCGATCATCGGATCGTCTGTTGAGTTCTTCAGTGTCGGCATCGAACACCTTGTCGTCTAGGTGCCGTATATTGGATCGTGATGTCCTCGAGAAGAGAATGTGATCGTTGCCCCTCCCTCCGAGTCAGAGACATAAGACCGATTCCCCTATCGTACAGTAATTGGAATACTAGACCATCATGAATAGTACTGACGTAAATCTTTGATAGCGCGGTGCAGATCATCACATCCATCGCATCTTTGGCTCCCTTGTTGCCTTTACATTTAATGCTGTCAAGGAGATAACCGCTGGGCATTTGAGTGATCAGTTGGTAGAAGTGACCAAGTACCGAATCCAGGTACAACTGTTTTAAATCGTGTTGAGATCTTCTCTTGCTACGAAGCGATATTAATGAACAACTACGATGTTTGAGTGCTATCGTCAGTCGTGACTGCATTTCGAGTCTGCAAGAAGAATTATAGTGTGATCAGAGGCTCTGAGCGAGTTATTGCAAACCTGGTAGTTTTGCCACGACGACACACATTCGTTGATCTTGGACTCGTAGTTGCAGTACACAACATGCGCAAGTATCCTATCATAAGTCACACTACATGAGAAAAGATTTCGTTATTTCAAATTTGGTCTTCTATCTGCTTCGCGTAGATCTGGCGATAATAGTCTGACCTTTAGCATGATAGCCCAGTGAATGTGGATCTGAACAAGATCTCCAGGCGACGCGTCTCGAGATTGCCGATATGACGCAATCCCGCACTGTCGATGGGAAAATAACAATCAGGTTCTCAATGCGGTGAATTTGTTTTGGATTGAAAAGAAACATACTCACAACCTTCAGAAAAACTGCTTTAGTATCCAGGAAATTTTCAATCCGTCGATTCGACTTCAGCAATTCAGTGCTGAAATCGTTCTATAAGTTTTACTCGTGCCACACCCGGCTTGACCCTGAGTTGGCAATTCCACCTTTACGTTGACCCTTGAGGCTTTCCTGAGCAGAAAGACACATTAGCTACGCGTTGTTCCTTGGATTCGTCCCAAAAGAGCACTCACAAAGCGGACTATCCCAAGTGTGGATTATTAGTAGGCTTGCCACAAGATGTCATGATCTTGATCGGAGTCAGAAGGTGCGCAGCAAATGATACATAATATGCCTGTGCAAGAACTTTAAGCAGAGAAGGAAATAGGGTACTCCCTGAACCTAGGGTTCACGTCGACAAGTTCAGCGGAAAGAAGCATGCAGCGTGCAAGGATAGGAAGCCAGAAAGAGAGAACCTCACGGCTGACCTAGAGCAGATGAAGCGGAAGTGTCCGAACCGAGAATGGAAAATGTGCAACTTGGGACATCTCCGAGTAAGCACAGCGACTGTCGGAGTAACGGAACTGACTTGTACACCCCACCGGTGTCAAAATAATCACGTTCAATCCTGTGCTTGATTGGCACCTGTGATCCAGCAGTGGAAGTAACTTCCGCATAGCGTGAAATTATTTCTCAGCAATCTCCGCCGGAGCAAAATGATCGAATGATGGTCCTCACATTTTATTGGAAAAAAAACAAACAATCGGAGGTATGGTAACAAAAAAGTCCCACTAGCAGACCAACCTGGGTTAACATAAGTCGTAAGGGCCTCGCGCTCGACACGAGTCATCGTGTCGAAAGAGGGTTTTTGCCCATGACTATAGCCATCCTTGGACAAGCCTGCTTTTGGGGAGATTCGGAGCGCCAAAAAATTTAAGGGTCTTCAACGTTTCAGGTCGCACAGATCTAGCCTGAATTGGCACTCGATTTTCTGGACGCATAATTAATGGCAAGTGCTGGATTCAGGATTGACAACCACGATTTTGGATATTTCGAAGCGGAGAAATATTTGAGCAGTCGCCAGTGATCATGATGAAAGGTCGCTATAGCCAGCGGCGCACGGCCTCAGTAATTGCGAGCCGCCATACCCGAGGAAACGAGCTCCGCGAATCCTGAAGGCACCACTAGGTTCACTCGACTTTTACGATCAGACTTAATGATTCTGCCTGTTCCGGTTCACTTCACCATGCGTTATTCCTTGGGTTCAGTACGTCAACAAACCTCTTCAAAACTCCTCATATTAGGAGCGAACGGGTCACTGATTCCAGGACCGTGGCTGCCAACCAGTCTCAGTCTAGTTTCAATCCCGTCTGGAACGTCACTTGCGCCTACAAAAGCAACAGTTTGTTCTTTGATACTATCCGAGCTTGAAACTTTTTACTCGCCCCCCCCATTACTATTGTTGACATGAACCGCTTCATACGAGAAGGAAGGCACGGAACTACCGCAGAATATGCCGACCCTCTCAATGTCTCCTTCCATGAAGGACTCGGAAGAGTTGAAGACCAGGGGTCTCTCTCAAGTTCGGAGGACGACGCTGGTGTCTATCTGTTCTATCAGGATGCAAATAAGATGGACGCAGATATCGACGGTGAGCTATCTTTTCGATATCTTCGCAATGACATATCTCACTCAAATGACTTCAGAGGACGTAAATATCTCCCTGACATCCCAAGCCTTGAATGCGGATGGCACGCCTAAGCGTCCCATGAATGCATTCATGATTTTTGCTCGCAGGAGACGGCCCCAAGTCTCCGCGGAAAATCAATCATTGCGAACGGGGGATGTCAGTAAAGTCTTGAGTCGAGAATGGATTGCTATGGACATGGTAATGTATTTTCTTCATGTTTGCGACGGTAGTTCTGACCTTGAGACTATTCAGTCCGAGAAGCAGTTCTACCTTGACCAAGCCAAACACCTGAAGGATAATTTCAATCTCAAGTACCCAGATTACGTTTACAGACGGAGACCGAACAACAGCCGCAAAAAGCGAAGAGCAGACTCCACAGGTGTGGCTGGAGACTCTGCTTCTACCACGGACTCGGTCGACGACCAGTCTTCCAATCATGAGTATGGCGAAATATCTCCTGTCGAATACCATCATGATTCTCAAGAAAGATACGAAAGTAGCGGACCAGAAGGCTGCACGTCCGCGGAGGCCACATATGATACTTCCTACTTGCCGCCGGCGCAAGCGTCGAGTTACCAACTGGCTGATTCGTTACCACATAATGGCCATAGTGGCAACGACATACGGACGCCGTACCTATCCTCTCACGGGCGCGTCACGCCTGATGCCGTGATGGGCCCATCCACATCCGTACCTCGCGGCGGATCAACGAGTACTGCTTATTTTTCCCCTTTCGTGCACAATACAACACATGCCCCGCCAGCTTCTTACCTGCCAAGTCAGATTGGAAGCGATGGGCAATGGCACCCTTCCAGTCGTTCTAGTCAAGACGATTTAGCAGGCATACCTGTCCAATCTTGGTCGCAGAGTGGTTCAGAACCATCTTTACACGCTAGAGATGACGTGCATCGTCAGTACCAAGTAGCTCAGGCATCACCGTCGCCATGGGGTGCTAGCCCCTCGGGGCCATCAGCTTCGAACAATCCATCGGCCCACTCCTCGAGCTATGGCTTTCCCACGCTAAACTCTTCTTTCTATCCGTCTCAGAGCAGCTCCCACAGCGTTTATACTCCCCAACAATCCCCTTCACAAATATCTGACATTTCTCACCACTACGGTGCTGTTGACCACATTCAAGGGAACTCGGCGGTACCCAGGCAAGAGGATGCATACCATAGCCGTCAATATTCCACAGGTTCTGCAATGCAGGCCGGATATCCGCAAAATAGTGGCTCAACGTTGCAACAATACCACACGCAATTTCGGAATATTCTTGCCCCGGCACCTTTAACACCTGTGCAGTCAATGTCGGTATGCTCACACACCCCATCAATGAACACAACTTCCCCCGCTGAACCGGGAACAGACACTGCCTCTCAACTTCAGTAGTGTGCTGAACCTTC
This sequence comes from Suillus fuscotomentosus, assembly GCF_016647785.1. Classification (NCBI taxonomy): domain Eukaryota; kingdom Fungi; phylum Basidiomycota; class Agaricomycetes; order Boletales; family Suillaceae; genus Suillus; species Suillus fuscotomentosus. The sequence continues at coordinate 92,555 of NW_024539549.1, read as the reverse complement.
TCGAACACCAGTAGAATTTGACGGATGATTTCTCCGCAGCGTAGATGCTCGATCATAAGGGATTCCATATATTTAGTTCATCATTTACATTCTCAGTTTCATCATGATACGGGGGTTATTAGTTCAGTGTTAACTCAGCTTATCTGCTATTGCCTGGACGCTATTCTTGCACTCTTTGCATATCGTATGTTTTTGCTTTGCTTTGTAGTACCTGCATTGTATATCACTGTCAAGTATCTGAACGTTTATCATACTTCTGCAACTCAACGGTTGGTTGATCATTGCTAATCACTGCCTTGTCCAAAAAGAATTAAGATGATCGCTCAGTGATTATCGACGTTTGCGAGCGCCGTGTTTCGAGAAGCGAACCTGGATGAGTTTTTTTAAATTCTTGGAGGCAATGATTTCACACCTGAGCGGGTGTCGCCATGATCCTGGATTCAGCTGAAAGTATTGCATTTTATTGTAAAATACATCGTGATCTATAAGTATAGGCATATCATGAACTTGGCATAACATATGGAGATACAATTTTTTTTTATCTAGGCCGCGATACGCGAACCCCGACCATCCTGCTAATACTGAGCTTCAAAAATGAAGCACCAAGATACGTGGTACTCCACAGTAGTATTATTCCAATTCTCCGCCACGCCATCGGATGGTGGCATGCTGGCAGATGGTCTCCGCTGTTCTGGTTCAACGGCAGACATTCCAGCGTATGCGGCTAGAAAGAAGCGGCGTTAACAAAGTATATGCTTAGGTCAACGTAATGGCAGAAACTAGAATAGGACGAACATGTGTCGAACACATCTTCAAACAGCCAGGCCGGTGGGTAGCCATGGCATGCCAATCCCGGTCTTTATCATGGCAATGGCGTAGGTTATTCATAAATCTGTCGGAGATAACTCAGAATCGAGGGCATCGTCCTAAACCGTGGATGGAGGAAGCACGACTTAGGCCTGTCGGCGATATGTGGGACTTGGTTGGCCAATTTCCTGATAGGACAGCGCCGGCGCATTCTTGTCACTGTGCCGCAAGTCGGATGGTAGGGAGTGACCAGGTACGGTGGTACCCTGAATGTGGCCAAGGTCTTGCTAGTGTCAATTCAGGCTAAGTGGTTCAAACTATAAAGTGTAGCACTACTCACGCGTGGTTCTAGGTCCACTTGAAGAATATGGTCCGAGTTTTCCCAGAAAAGCAAGAAAGCCACGAGGATTTTCCAGGTGTTCGTTATGTGTCCCCAGCACACCTGTTTCCCTGATAGGGCTGCGGAATCTTTTTTTAAATAAAGAAGTACAACACTGATCTACAAACGGGTAATCTCAACCAGCGAATTTTGCTGGCGCAAGGACGTGAGTAGCGACAGTTACGTCGTGTGAGATCGCTCACAAAGTGGGAGGGAGTGCCGTGGCAAACAGAGCGAGCCGCCCACGGTGGTTATAGAAAACAATCGGAGACGATTGAGCTTGAAACTGTGGGCCGAGCGCGGGAAATCAAGCTCTTTGGTGACCCCTGCATTCCGTAAAATAAATTCCACAAAACAATATGACCGCAAATATTCTGCAGCAACGTTAAACTACATCATAAGTAGGCCACGGCCGGATCGTGCTGTGGAGATACGCATGCACGCACCCTCATACTGATTCCGATCGGTTGTCAATATTTCCGAGAAATGTCCTATTTTGTCGGTGTTCTTTACCGCGGATTTGAAGGCGAAACACTTATCACGCATGTCAGTTGGTTTGACAAATATTCCATACAGAACAGCTTTGAGAACTTGCGATAATATTGGTTGCTTCTTGTGCGAATAACTTCATGAATCATAGCCAGCAGTGATTGCAGTGCACGTGGCCCATCTTCCAGCCTAACATTGCTGTAACCAGCATTCAGGTGATCTGATGGGACGCAATCACAATAAACGGCAATATGCATTGGGAACAACCCATCCAACCCTCTAAGACTGGATGAAATTATGGGTGAGCTAGCTATTACGTTCGGTCGTGGACGGATCAAGGTGGAGATATGCAGGTGCAACATGATGTGTCAACAGCTTTCTAAGTGGTCGATAAATCAGGGGACCCTATCCACACAACAAAGAATTGACTTACCAAGCCATTTTGGGGGTAGTAACGGTCACTGCAGGAGAACACCGCCAAACTCATCCTGCTTTTGTCTCTGCCTTGCTCATGCAGGTACCAACATGTCTCCCCATGTCCTGGCGACAAATATTCCAGCTGCAAAAACACTAACTCCCGTCATGATGCTGATGTTCCCGGGTAATTTTTCTGGAGCAGTGATTTGCTCTCGAATGAAGCGGGATAAAGCAGACTCGTTTGGATCAGCGATTTGACGGCGTGGAGGTGCTGTGAAGAATGCAGGTGTTGCGTTTGCTGGTGCTGCGCGACGAGCCATATCTGTGTTTCTCTGTGGTGCGGGTGCTTTGGGAATGAAAAAAGGTCGAGTGCACAGACGTTCCCAGCGGCCAGGCCGTCGCGGAGTTTGCAATGCTTCACTTAGTCAGCACACTAAATTAGCATTTTCATGTCAATCCATCAAATTGCGACTCATCACTCGACGATTGAGAGCCCCAAGGGCTAGCTAGTACTAGTAAGTAGGTCAATGAGTCAAATATCTTCTCTAGTGTCTTGTTGATTCTGTTAAACAGCTTTCCGACACTACGAATCCACTTACAAGATTTCGTTCGAACTCGGCATGTTGTCGGCATTTGAGAAGTCGGTTGCGCTCTGCCCCTATGACATTCCGATCATGGGGATGAATAGAGAGATTTGAAGTGCGCTGCGCATTGCATCATAAATCTTACAAATGGTGGGTCTTTAAGAACACCCCGAAATCACTCTTTCTCCGAACATCCACCTCCGAACATCTATCACATCATTATCATGTTTGCATCGCTTGTTCTTCTCACTCTTCTCCCTGTAGTTTTCGCCCAGTCTTGGCAGCAATACCTAGCTGGCCTTGTCCAAACATTAAACACTGATGGGCTTTCAACGCTGGCTTCTGCGAGTGCTGTATTAAACAACTCAAATAATGGGCAGCAAGTGGCACAGGCACTCTCTACGGGAAACTGGACATTGTTTGCACCCAACAATCAGGCTTGTAGGTACTCTCACATACAAACGAAGAATGGCACTTCATACTTGTTTTACAGTCAGTTCCTCTCCTATCAATCTCACAAGCAATCCAACATCTGTTCTGGATCTCCTTTCATACCATGTTGTATCCGGCAATTTTACCGCTCAAACCTCGCCATATCCAAAGATCACCCTTGGACGAACGCTGCTCAATGATTCCTCACTTGTCTGGCTGGAAGGAAATGAATCGCAGGTTTTAGCGTGGTCTAACGGAAGTGCTGGCCTATTTGTGCTCAATAATGGGTGAGACTTCCCATGTCTATTGATTCACTCTTTCTAAGTGGCATTTAGTACAACTGTTCCGGTAGTGAACAAGACGACCTATCAAAATATCCAGGTCCTTGTCATCGACTCTGTCCTTCAGATCCCTCAAAATCTGTCTGATACTCTCGCTAATAGTACTTACGACGTCACCAGCGTTGCAGGCGGGCTTTCATCCATCAATATCCCTACCACTAATTCGACACTGCTCGATGTGCTCAACAATGCTCACGGTATCACAATCTTTGCGCCAAATAATACTGCTATTGCATCAGCGAGCTGTATTGGCGGTTTACTGCCAAATACTACTGCACTGATTGCGCTTTTCGGGAATCATGTTCGTCCTTTGATGCAACTCATTTTGCTTGGTTTGACTCCATACCCAGATTATCAATGGCACGACTGTTTACTCGCCAGGATTTACGAACGGAAATAATTATACATCAGCCTCTGGGGAACCCTTCGCTTTCAGGACCAATTCCTCTGGAGTGTACGTGTCCAGCGCCGGCTCCAATTGGGCGCGCATCATGCGATCAGACGTTTTGACGTCCAATGGAGTCGTTCATGTGATCGATAGCGTTCTTCTCGACACTAAAGTTAACGTTTCCGCCGCGGTCTCTGCGTGCGTATCGTATGTCAGTAGTACGACATCACTCAATATTGATATCTTGCTTTTCCGATAGCTATCAATCGGCTACTTCAGTTGTCGCATCGACCACCATCGAGACCGGCCCGGTGGGCGTTACGCCTACTACTTCCGCTGGTCATTGAAAGAACCATTGAATTGAACGAGCCTCTGAGCTTGGAATATTATTGCCGAGACCAATGGGTATATTCAGTGGCATAGTTGCTCATCAAACATCTTTTTTTTTCGTTTATCTGTGCATTGTTTACCTCACAATTGTATTTTTAGCCTGCTCTAATATATTGTCATCAATTACTGCGAATGATTCAATAGAAATACTATAGGGTTTCATCTTTTTTAAAGTTTCTTTATCGGACAAGTGCTATTGTAGGAACGAGCGCCATGGCGATGCCCTGAGTCTGAGCCCTTCCAGGCCTGAGAACGTTCACTAGGGCTTGTTCCACGCCTTACCGTAGTGGTTTATGGGCATTGTTGCACTGCTGCTGAACGCTATACACCATCCCTCTACGTCGAACACGCCATCAATCCTACCATGAAACACTTATCACTGAAAGAAGCCTTGCTTCCTCAGCCTCCCAGTTTCGTGAAAAAACAGTCGTATGAGATTCACGAAATTCTTGGATCAGGGACGTTTGGAAAAGTCATGGTGAGATTTTGAATTATCGAACCGTACGGTCACTAGCTAGGCTGAGGCATATCTATCATCTCCACTTTCTATGTGGCCATCGTATCAATGATCTAATTACAAAATTATGCACCTCAGAGAGCGACATGGCAAGTTCCCCCTGATCTAACCGATGTTTCGCAAAAAGGGGCATTCCCAACATCGCCATCTTCTCCAACTGACCACACTCCCGGTCGATCTTCCATTCCTCTTCTCCATCCGCATCATATGAAGAGGTCCGTTTCTCGAGCACACACTAGCTCTTCCGTCCCCTCATCACCAGGAGGACATAACCACGTCGCAATAGTGAAAGAGGTTGCATTAAAGGTCATTCCAAAGAAGAAAGTAAAGGGAAATGAAGCTGCTGTCTGGGGCGAGATGGATGTCCTGAAGGGTCTTGACCACCCTAATATCGTTCGTATTTTGCAGCCGGACGTTTTGATGTGTGTCTGACCTCCGAGATCAATGTAGGTCAAGTTTTACGAGTGGTTCGAGTCTCGGTCCAAGTATTATCTTGTTTTTGAGCTAGCTGTCGGTGGCGAACTCTTTGAGCGTATACTGCAAAGAGGAAAATTTACTGAGAATGACGCCGTTGCAGTCATTCGGTATGCTTTATGCTTTACGAATTGTACACTCTTCACAATTGACGAATCGTCTCAGGTCTATCTTGTCGGGGGTGAAGTACCTACACGATCATGATATCGTGCATAGGGACTTGAAGTATGTTCTCCTAAACCGAGAATGTCGCATCATTGATTTGATACATGTACAGACCCGAGAATATTTTGTATCGAACGAAGGATCCGGATAGCGATATTGTGATCGCTGACTTCGGAATGTGAGGGGTCACTCTTCCTGAACTTATGTCTCAATGACGCCTTCATTCGAAGTGCAAAACATCTGCATTCTCCGGAAGAGCAGCTGCATTCGCTGGCAGGGAGCTTTGGCTACGTCGCTCCCGAGGTTCTTAACAAGCAAGGCCACGGGAAAGCAGTCGATATATGGTCAACGGGGTAAGCGCTTGTCTATCGCATCAAACCTCATGTTTATGATAAAAATTTGACGGTGCTAACACCGCGACCTCCTTGCAGTGTCATCGCTTATGTTCTGCTCTGCGGTTACTCGCCGTTCAGAGGAGATGATACAAACGAGATGATTCGGGAGACCACAGAAGCCAAGATCGAGTTCCATGAGCGATACTGGTCCAAAGTCTCCGATGAGGGTGAGCTGATAGTCGATGGCGTTAGCTGTATGTGTGCTAATATCAACCGATACAGCGAAGACATTCATTAAACTTTTGTTGAACCCCCATCCATCGCAACGACCTACTGCACAACAAGCTCTGAACAATCATGTAGGTCACGAGTTCATCATCCACGTAATTCTGCGTTGACGTCGTTGATAGTGGTTGACGACGCACAAGGCTTCTACCGAGCACGACGTTATCTCGGGTCTCAGGGAAAATTTCGATGCTCGCAAGAGGTGGCGTACCGCCATCATGTCGGCGCGCATTATCAACCGGTTCAGCAGACGACCAAGTACGGCTTCAAGTACAGGCAGCGGCGGCTGGGGAGAAGACCATGTGCACGCTGACGGAGGCGAGGAAGAAGTTGAAGAAGATACTGCCGATTGCGAGTTCCATGACGTGCCCGACGAAGTTCTGGCATCGCTCTCATTAGGTGGGATTGACCCAGGATCGAACGAGAACGTGAAAGTCATAGGGCCGGATGACAAAGGTGACCAGCCGGGTAAGGGGGATATTTCCAGTGCCCCTGATGTTTGTTTGACTACAAGTGAGTCCAGTGTGAACAGCAGGACAGCTTTTTCGTCGCTTGCCGCGTCTCTCTCGCAAAAGGAAGCAGTTCACTTGGTGGAACGAGTGGATACCTCGGAGTTGTACGTTGCAGCTGATGACGAGTCAGAGATGAAGGTTCCGGGATACCTACATGGAGGAAAGGTTCCATGGCGAAGTTCTTCCCCCGTTTCTGGTCAGCACATGTGGTTCGATATGCCGAGGAAGTTTTTTGGATTGTAAGCGTTATATCCCGTGGATCTTGAAGTCCGCCGTAAGTCATATGTGATGTAACACTACCACGCACAGCTTAATGACCTAGCTGCTATTCGATTTTGGCCGTTGTACATATTTATCACCTATGAAATGAAAAGATATATAGTGGCCAGCAGGGTCGATATGCCGAGGATGTTGTTTTTTAAGGATTGTGAACGTTCTTCCGTTCATCACGACCTCAGGCCATGAACGTTAACGTGTACGTGAGTATACAAAACTTAACCTAAATCTCTCATTTACCTGAAACTTTAAGACGTTGTGCTTACTATCCTTCCGGTGCAGTCGGCACCACACAGAAGTCGGCACTTGCACAAAACTCTCATTTCTGGCTACTTGAATACAGAAAATTTCACGAATATTATCCTCCTCTAATACACCTCATTACGAGGTGGAACGACCGCGATTGGAGTGGAATTGGGTGAGATAGTTGAAGTGCTTATAAAGGTGTCTCCTGCCAATGTGCCGTAGCGGAGTTTAAGTTTAATACTGCACTTTAGTCTTTGGTCCTTGGACAAACTTTGGAAGCGGCTTGTGCTGCAGACACCACCAAGAGACTGGAGCGGTCCTTTGAAGACGTCACTCCATCCGAACCGAGAGAAGAATAAGCAACCGGAGTGGAAGTCGGATCCAAATCTCATTTGTAACTCTATCATTCGCCTGCAGTTGGCAGATCTGTTTTCGCAATCTTCAGAATAGTCATCACAACGTACAAAGCGAGACTGTGACAGACATGGTACGTACTGTAGGTATTATCTACGATAGAGCTCTGCCCTAACGGACATTAAACAAGAACTATTGTCTAGGTGGAGAAGCAGTAATATGATTTAGATTATACAATGTCAGCAGTATTCCACCAGTCGGAATTTGAGGCTGAAGGCTGGTCGGTATGCTCGAAAACTGGACTACCACCTGTGGGAGTTTGGGCAGATGAGACATCGGTAGCGAAATAGATCTTGCTCGAACGAGACCGGGTAATGGGTATCGATGGATCCTCTGCGAAAGTGATGGCCTGCACGGGGAAGGTAAGAGAACTTGTCGAGCCAGATCGCGCACGGCTGGTGAACTCGACGTGCGCCGCGTATGGGACAGAATGTGACCGCAATTGGCTGAGAACGACGACTTCTCCTGAAGGTGCTGATATGGCATGATGTGTAGTCATGATAATACTGTCCACTTGCGAGTGAAGGGGACTAGGTCCGTAGTATGCTTGCCTCTTGAGGTTCAGAGTGATCCTTGACATCATTGTGACCTGTTGGCCGGAAATGGTCAGGCTATGCCAAATACGCACTTCAGTTCGTGCTCACAGTGAGACTATAGTGTAATAATGTCGGTGAATCGTTGTTATTCGCAGTTTACAATAAAGACTCACACAAGTTCAAGCCTGTACATAGTGTCTTGTAAGGAAACAGGATCAGGGTAAGAACGAAGATGTGCGTACTGTGCGGCAATATTTTTCACCCCCTCAGGAGCCCTAATGATCATGACAGTCAATACCAGATTTACGGTGCAGATGACGCTGTATCCCTGGTGAGCTCTGCTACACGGAGAACCTGACTTGCGCACCTGTAATACAGTAATCCGTCTGCGAAGAGAGTACGAATAACATGACCCGCCTCTTTATTGCGGATCAAAGGAAGCGTGCAGTTCAACGTCAAACCAAGGATATACGTGTCGTAGAGGAGAGGCAACCAAGCTGAAGCCGAGGCCGAAATCCAAGTAATACTGCCGCTGGCAAGTGTTTCAGAACTCATATATGCACGTCAGTTGTATATAAGGACATACGAATTGAACACCATGGTACAAGCTGTAAAAATGTGAACAAGGTCATCGTGTGCGAAAATGAGTAATCTCACAGTGAACGTTGTCTGTGTGGATAATGGCTGGGGGCTTTGTCATAAACTCATGCATAGCGTGACAAAGGTGAAAACATACGTCCACCATGACTCAATAACCACCCAGTTGCTACAATCCAAGCTAGCAGTAAGAATACAGCCAGCACAATGGCAGCCCGTTGATATCTATACATTGCAATGACTCTGGGTGCTCCACGATCAGTAGATGCTTTCTGAGAAGGGAACAAACTTCACCTCATCAGCATCATTAGCCCGACTATCTCAATTCCTATAGCTGTCATGGCCCCTTCGTATCGGACAAAATGCAGGCAACTTGGACAATGTCAACTAAATCCAGTGGTGCAGAGTGCAATGCTGACCTCTGCAGTCAAGTTCGTAAGATTCATCGCTGGTAGTGGTATAAAATATCCCAACTCACTGCGTAGTCCCATGAAGGTAAGTTGTATGCTAGTAGTAGAGGTCACGGATAAAGTTATGAGCCAAAGATGATGTCCTCACCAACCAGATTGACGATAAAGCCGAGAGGAGTAAGATATCGGTTCTGAGACATAGACCCATACATGTGAGGTTTCAACTGGCAGATATTGCATATACATATACATACCAGTAGAAACAAGTATACAACTAAGCAGTTTTGGTCTTTCAGATACTAGTGCATATCCATATCGGTGATGCAACTCACAGATCCCTTTACGGCCTTGCCAGATAAATTCAATCTGAGTATTATGTTGAGTTTCACTGAATCTGGTACAATTGCCGATGTCATACCTCATCTCCACTGGTAACGAGGTGGTCCCAAATCAATATGGTGAAACCTACGATCCCAAGATACTAAATCATAAGATATGTATGTCAGCCAGTGCAACAGTAGACCATCGTGAAGGACAACGTACGATCGTTTGACGGCTGAAAAGACGGGAATCAAGTATGCAAAGACGAACAATAGGCAAGCATGACTTACGTTTCTGTCAAGTCCTGACTGATCGTCTGCATTGCTTCCTTCACTAGTGAATGCACCACCTTCTACGGAAACGGCCTAGTCAGCCTGAGTAAGGTGTGCCTCAGGGAAGGTTTTAGGATTGTCAACCCCGAAAAGTTCGAGTCTGTATTGAACTATGGAGGTCGGAGAAAACGTCGGCCACCACGCTGTTATCAGCGCGTTTTATAATACTCAGTAGCACTGGCATGGGCGCTCATGATAAACATTCGTTCGTATGTGCGCCTGTCCAAGTTATGGCGACTATTGGCAGGTAAATAGGCGACTCGGATAACGTTGTTGCCTTGTAAGTGACGTCAAAATGTGTCACGGACTCCGGCCATCAGGCCTCAGGCCGTACCCGCACAGCCCACGAGTCGAAGTTCGAGTCTAATAATACTATCAAAGCCGCTATAATCGCCAGTTGATCATCTGACGTTGAACTTGTGAAGCAGTAGTGGTATCGCAGCGGTCGTACACTGTCCATACAAGCATCGCTGCGACTTTTTCGACATACAAACATGGCAGTGCTGAACGTCTGCCTTGACTGCAGGGACCGTACACTACTGACAGTGACTGATGTACCTCTGTCGTGCGCATTGCAATTTGGGTGCCTGCCCAGTGACAACCGCATCGCCTGTGCAAAAGCTTTGGTGGAAGGCAGTGCCGGTGACCTCACCTGTACGACGCGCTAGATACTACCCTTCCACTGCAATCGGCACCCCACAGAAGTCGGCAGTCACGCTTTTTCGCAGGGTTTGGTGTGACGGAATGTGACTACTTGTAACAAAAGCGTAACGTTTTCCTGCCAAAATGTGTGACCTGCTGACTTCCCTGGGGTGCCGATTGCACCGGAAGGGATAGTATGTATCGTTGGAAAAATCATGGTTACTCTAATTTTCCACGGTCATGAGTGACCCATTACCACTCCCAAATTGTTTGGATCAAGGTACGAGCAAAAACTTAGGTGAAGACCTCGCTCACCGCTCGGCAAGCATGGACTTACATAACAAGTCCATTATTAGTGGGACTCACAGTAGCTTTTGGGAAACTCGCTAAAGCTCGCTAAACTCGGGTCGAGTTTGCAGGAAACAGCGGCTGAAAAGCTACATAATACTCGGCGCGCATCGGCACAATAGCGGAGTTAGAAACGACACTTGTGCATTTTCAAAGGTTGTGATACACAAAATGAGTAAATTAGATAGAGTAGGCAATCCGAGATATGTACTTGTGAGGAGTAGTGATAAAGTAGATCCCCCCAAGGCGCTTTGTATTTGAACTGACGTATATCAATAAATTTGTGAAAATAAACGAAGTCCACTGAGATTAGGGTGCATGCCGTAGGTGGGGAGCACCGGAGGGAGCTGAATAAGGCTCACTGCCAGAGGGAGCAGGCTGAGGTTGCGTGCCGGGGGGAAGAAGCTGAGGCTGAGTGCCGGGTGAAGGAGGATGATGAGTGCCGGATGACTCACCTCCAGTGTGATTGAGACCGTTGGTAATTGTTTGATGCTTGACGGCTAGCGAGAGATTGAACTCCTTGTGCGTCTCCACACACTATGAAATAATAAGCATAGAGAAATGTGCAACTAGACAGAGTGACGTACCTTCTGGAGATAACGGTAAACATCCCTCGTCAACTTCTTGAACAGCATGCGGAATAGACCAGCGAGTAGAGGACCATCCAGCTCTCTCCGTTCAAGAGCAGCGAGAAGTAGTCTGTGGATCGTAAGATATGACGCCGAGAGCACGGAGAACTGGATCTTTGCCTTCACGTTGTCGATGGTGTCTGATGACTCCATCTCCAACGTGATGGTCTTGACGAAGATCTGCATACCGCCACGAAGACGGAGAACAAGGTGGAGTGAGGACGGCGATAGTAAAGTCTTTGTGCCGGAGGAGATTGCAAATGAGAGCCTGGATAAGAACGTGTGTGAATGGTGAAAGTAGAACACATTTGTTTGGCAGATCGTCGAGGGATAGCACAGATCTGTGGAGCTGGTGCACCCGTGGTCGTCGTTGATGTCGTGGATGTAGGTCATGAGGTGCATCTAGGCTTGACCTAGGCTGTGAGCTGGACTTGACCGGAAATTCCCGAATTTTTAAACTCCGCCGTAACCAACATCATATCAGCCAGCGCAAAAATAGGGGAATTGATCCCTCGAACCTCACTATGCCTCGTCCAAGCAACCGTGCACAGATACTGCATGACCTTGACATGGCTGCGCTTGCCGTAGCCAGGGCCACTTATGAGCACGTAGTGCAAGATACCTGTTCTAGTATGGACTCTCTCTCAAGCCCCTCTTCTGATTCGGAACTTGGCGATTTCATGAGCATCATGGCTATCACACCTCCTTCACCTATTTCACCATTCCTTTCCGACTTTTCTGAATCAGACTTCGACTCATCCAGCGATGAAGCTGATCGTATTACAGCTCGTTATAACCGCCTTCAAGACCAGATTGCTGCTCTCCGGGATGAGGTGGAAAAGGCACGTATACTCCACTGCCCTGACGAGCCTATGCCACGAGCCAGTCAGCTGCACCTCCTTGTGCATTTTGGGGAACATCGTCCCCACCTTTTTCGGCAGAAGCTACGTGTCGAGCCTGAAATCTTCGATGACATCCTGGATTTAATCTCTGACCATCCCATCTTTCACAACAACTCACACAATTCCCAACTCCCCGTCTCTATCCAGCTCGCCATTTTTCTCAACCGCACAGGCCACTACGGTAATGCCATAACGGTGGAGGATGTGGCCCAGTGGGCAGGTATTAGCGTTGGATCAGTTGTGAATTGTACGAACCGTGTTATGGTTGCACTGCTTGATCAGCATGATGCATTCATGAGTTTCCCTCCTCCTGACTCAGAGGATTTCCAGCACGCCCGGGAGTATGCAGCCAAAACTGTTTGCCCTGAGTGGCAGAATGGGATTCTAGCTGTGGATGGCTCCACAATTAATGTGTATCAGAAGCCTGGTTTTCACGGTGAAGTTTTTTTTGATAGGAAGTCAAGATATTCCCTTGGCTGTCAGGTGTGTTTCCTTCCTGTCTGTCTCCTGTTTGTAATTAAATTAAGTTATAGGCCATCATTATGCCCCATAATCTTCTTATAGTCGACTACGCTCTTGGTCACCCTGGAAGTGTCCATGATGCCTATGCTTTCAGGGCCACTCGCCTTTATCGAGAACACGCCACACTTCTTCCTGACGACCACTGGGTCTGGGCAGATAGTGCATATCCTCTGGAGCCCTGGTGCATCCCCCCTTTCAAGAAACCCCGCAATGGCAGGCTCACAAACAATCAGAGGACATTTAATTATCACCTTTCTTCAGTTTGTATTTTTTTCTGTTGCAGTTAATTTCTGATTTAAAATTTATTTAGATCTGAGTTCGTGTAGAACACGCCTTTGCAGCTCTCAAAGGACACTTTCAATCTCTTAGGGACCTTCGACGGAATATCCATTCAGAAAATGACCTTCGTACGGCCGTTCATTGGATCCAATGCTGCCTAATACTCCATAACATGATCATTAGGCTAGAAGAAGCTCGAGGATGGAATGAGGACACTGGTACAGTAGCATGGGCCCATCAGCAGGGCAGAGGCATGATAGATGAGGAGTTTGAAGCCCCTGATGGTAACCAGGTGGTTGGTGACAGATTGTATGATGGCACACCAGGTCAGGCTTCCCGCGTGAAGTTGATGGACCTACTACTTGATAGCCCCGCGTCGAGAGCACAGCGCCGAGAAGGATAGGGAACTCACACAATCAATCACACAGCACATAAAGTTCAACATATAGTATTAACAAGACCTACATACATGACATGAGGGAAGGGGGCAACAGGGCAACATACTATGATGATAGGTAGAAGAGTAGCTACAGGAATGTCAAACAACAGAACTAGAAAGACAAAACACGACGCGACACACAAATATAACTAAAATTGGAATGATGACATACATTGTGACAGCGCGCGAACCTTCAAGGCCCACCTGTGAGCTGGCGGTACTGGATCTTGAGGCGCAGCAATGCTGCCTCCTCAGCATGCGCTTTCGCCGACGACTCGTGCATCCTGGCCTCCGCTTCGCGGAGGCGGATCTCAGTGTCCTTCGCCTCTTGCGAACATTGATGGACGGTGGCGGCATCCATGCGCTCGTCCTGGCGCTCAGCTTGGAGGAACCGGTGTTTGTTTTCCTGCCGGGTGAGATTGAGCTTGGCCATGTACCGATCGTTCTTGAGTTCCTCGCGAGAGACCTGGGACAACTTCTCCGACTTGATACTCCCGATCTCATCGGTGATGGCGCCAACTTGGCTCAAGATGTCCGAGCGCGCCTTCTTCGACGGCCGACCCTTCCCCTTCTCAGAGCCCGCGGACTGCGACGTCGGAGTCGTCAACATCGAGACTGACGGCGTCGATGTCGGTGTCGACCGCGAACGCGAAGACCCCGACAGAGGCTTGAGCGACCCCCCGCTCACGCGTCTCGTAGGGTCAGGGGTGGCAAAGGCAGCGCGGCTATCGCGCGGCATCGTCTGCGGCTTCTCGGGGAGTTTGAATTCGGTACGAGGAGGGGGGGTGATAGAAGGCGATGGGGTGGATGGGGGGAGCTGGCGTTTGTGGGTGGACTGGCACCTGGGGGGGCTGTTGAGGTCCGTGATGTTCTCGCCGTAATCAGCCGTCACACGGGACCCAGTTATGCGCACGTCGTCGTCGTCGTCGTAGTCCATTCCCCCGTCCTCGTGATTGAGGGGGGAAAAGAGCTGGCCTTGGCCAGGATGAGAGTGGGGGACAGGTGTTTGGATGTGATGGGGGGTGGGCGCTGAAGGGTGGGCGCTAGGCGCATAGTGAGGCAGGGCGCTAGGGCCAGGGTGATGGACGTAGCTGCCATAGCTAGCGCCAAGGACATTGGAATGGGGGGCAGGCTGAGCGCTGAGAGGAGGGGGCTGGGCACTGAGATGAGGGGGCTGGGAACTGAGAGGAGGGGGCTGGGCGCAAGGCGCCCAGCCCCCAAACTGAGCACTGGGAGGAGGGGGCTGTGCGCTAGGCGCATAGCCCCCATATCGAGCGCTTGAAGAGGATGACGCACTACCGGCAGTGCTCACCTGCATGAGGGAAAAGTATTTGGACGCATGGTCCACCCCCGGGGCCGATGATATTGTCTTGAGGGACAGGGCTGGGTTCCCCCCAAGGATAGCAGCGAGGTCGTCATACCAGGAGAATTCCTCCAAGATTTGCGCTATGAACATAGTCAGTAGTAAAATTAAATTAAACAAAGCACGTACCGTGCAAATTTGCTGCAGTCGTTTCATCAAGTGGCATGACGCCAGCGCCCGTCGAATGTAGTTTATCGTGGAATTCACGATATTTTTTCCTCAGGCTGTAAAGGAGATAAGTTTACATACATACAAAAAAAAATAGGAGGGCACTCACCCAGAGATATGGCTGTTTGTGGAGTCACAGAATCTTTCAGGATCGTCGGGATAGTAGTTCGCATATTCGGGATCGTTCTCAAAGACAGACTTTGCGATGATTTGGCAAATGGATACCTTGTCTTTGGCCGAGGGGCGATCACCGTCAGCGTGCGACTTATTGTCAGAGTAGAATAGGACGCGACAGTCAGCAGGATGTGTGCGAAGATGTTCCATGATTTTTTCGGTGCGCCTAGGGTCAGCTTGCCACTGGACACTGAATTTGGGGGCGCGCGCTTGGTCTTGACCGCTAGTACAAGTACTAGCGGTCGAACGTACTCGCGATCCTCGAGCTTTCCCTTTCCCACGAGTGGTATGTGGCTGGGTGGGTTCCATGGTGGGTACGACCTTCCGCGAGTAAGTGTGCAAGGCTTTGAGTCGCGCAGAGCGACGAGGACGTGGTGGTCGAGAAGCAGGCATAATTTCGAAGTCCGCCGTCATGCCGAAGGGTGCCGCATGTCTTGCGCGTGTTGGGTGGGCGCTCGGCCCAGCTTTATCCGAGTTTAGCGGGCTTTAGCGACCTTTAGCGATTTTCCCAAAACCTACCGTGAGTCCCACTATTATTTTCGCTCTTTTTCCTGTAAACGAGGCACAGAGAATTGTAGCTAGTATGCAACCCCTTTGATGTTAGTAGCAACTTCTACAGGGAGGAGCAGGGAGCACCGGTGAGGCTGCTGCTGAGGCTGGCCAGAAAATGTTGATATTTGAAAACTACCAAATTAGGACACATTTTGGGCGGCAATAACCGCTTCGGGCAACTTTCGGGCGATAAAACCGATGTGTGTATGGTTTTATGCTCATATTTTCTTACAAGGTCTCAGTCGATTATCATTTATTGAAGAACTTAGAACTAGTAGAGTTAAGCTTGGAGAGTCGAGTATTTTCTAGAGACTACTTACTATTTATCAGAGCTGACAAGGTTTTTTTACGTTACACTGCTGGTACCTTGTTATCACCACAGCTTGGCAGCCGAACAGTAGCGACACACTCAATTTTCCATCTCGCCGTGCTCTAATCGGATTAAGACATTCCACACCTTCCACAATCAAGGCTGTGAGGAGCGTTTTGGCCTGAGGTCGGTTCTTCCCGTCTCAATGCGACAACTGGAAATGTGGTTTCCAGGCTCCAGATCTTTCCGCCAAAAACAGTGAATGTAGCATGGAATATTTTACGGGTATGTTACTGTGAGTATGTATATGTTTGAATCCATATCCTCATGCCATGTCATCTAGCGATTTCTTGTACTGTAACACCCACACATGTTGTAGAGAGAGAATGGGCCACACTGCGCGCTGCAGCAAGGTAGCCTCGCGTCTGTGGACGCTGTTCTGTTTCTGAAGCATGATGATGATATAAATCGTTAAAAGCGTGAGCACAACGGTGGCCACCGCATAGTGAGTGAGTGTTTGTGTCCCATTGTTGATCTCTATAACGTTCATCCCAAAGATAGACTGAGGACATACGCAATCAGAAATGATCTGTCCATAAGAATTCTAGGCTTACCGCAATAAAACTCGCTGGTAGGAAGACTATCGTGAGGTATGTGAACCTCTGCATCCGCCTGCTGTCCTCAGTATTGACGATCGCAAATGCAAGTTCCATAGCATTCTTCAGCCGACTGCTCAGCATCTTCTGTCGCCTTTCCAGACGATCAATCTCGCTGAGTAGATTCTTGCATTCCTTCTTCATAAGTGCACCAGACTCCATACGCCCTTTTTTGGCGGCAACCTCCATGGCCGGATTGGGGTTCGTCTCGATAAACTTTACTGATACCTCAAAGCCATGGAGGAGTGATTGATAGTGTAAAAGACGCACTTCAAGAACATGAAGGTCATGTGTGAGTGCGATATTGTCCAGATGCAGTACTTGTAATTCCTGGATGTGCTTGAGTAACATTACTTCCATGCTGCGCGAGAGCCACATACCAGCTCGCTAACATAGCTGTACAGCGAATCAAGGGACTCGTCCCATTCATATAGCGCATACCATAAAAATGCGAGGAAGAGAAATGTCGGGTCTTTGGACTTGTCAAATATTTTTTGCCAGTACACACTTTTCCCCACGAGCTGTATGAGCGAGCGGAGGTGCTTCGCAGATGTTAGCTGCCCTGTAGATTCGGGATGATAGGAGATGATAGTGCTTTCTTTCCCGCGGACCATGTGGATTGCGAGGAGATCAATGAAGAACATGTGGCCACCTAGCAAGGTCATTTTAGTGTGAATGTATTGATGTGAGGACATGAATAGACATACCGCCTGTCGAAAAGGGAGCTTGGATATCGATCGGGGTATCTGCCGGAGGTAAATCAAATGACTATAGCAGGTGATGAACCACTCACTAGTCTTGGAATCCAATGGTTTAGGGTCAGTTGGCGATTGTGATTTCTGTTGTGATCGTAAAAATGGCAGGGTGATAGTGACATCTATTACTCACATTAGCCATGTGACTCAAAATGCAAGGTTTAGACTTACGATCTCCTTCTCCATGACGAGGCGCTTCCTGATATCGTGAGGGTATCCAATTGAGGGAGGACGTGAAAAAGAATGGTTCGATGTTGTATCTATGTATGAGGTCTCAGAGCATGTAGACAAGTAAAAGACGCCATATACCTTGTCCCTAGCATGCGTAAGACCAGTGACGTCAAATCATCCACAAACAACGTTCCCACTCGGATTCCCTCTGATCGCTACAAAACCCATCTTATTTAACAGACATACAAACTTTAACATGAGACTCACTTTCTGCTCTAACATTTTCCAAAACTTATTCTGGGGGTCCTCAATCGGCACTTTTGTAGTACCATGGTCGTTTTCCCCCATATCTGGGACGGTAAACCTCTTGGTGACGTCTTCGGAGTCACGCACATCCATCCAGTAAATAGTGCTAGATTTATTCTTTGAACATTTTTCAAACATCTCACTTCGCTGTACTGGATCTGCCGTCCAGTTCCTGAACTTGTTCTGAGGGTAGTCCAGCCAGGGCAGTGAGGGTTAATCCATGACGGTCGTATCACTGGCAGCCAAGTCAGAGTCGACATCCAAGTTCATCCATGGCCATGGTCCCGATGGTGCCGCATGTCGGTATCTGGGAAGAGTATAATCCGGTCAAACCAGAGAAACAAAGAGGACATGAACAAAACTTACATGGGATCAGGCACTACACGTAGCAAAGCTGTACCTTTTTATATATCTCGAGGAGCATTAGAATGTTTTGTGTGGTGTGTCATGATGCGGCTGAGTTGGAGTCAGTTCATTCCCGCATGAATTCTGAATTTATATCTGGTTGTGGTATCATGTCAGCACACCAAGGAACCGATGAACACCATGCTTCAACCTGTCCTGTGCATTGTGCACGGGTCAGCAGCATGACTAACACATCAGATATGAGCGGCTATTGGCAAACCATTCCCACAAGAAGCACTCAGAAATCAGAACCTCCTGCAAAGAATCCTTTTGCCTAACCTCTTATCTTCATCCACTAACCTAGAAGGGCCTCAGTTATGAATGCACCCTGAGATACATGAGGTATCTGAGCGGCAAGTAGTCACCTTCTTTGTCTGAGCGCAATAGGCGCTCTGGAACGCGGTCAAGGTGTGGTGCTCCTTTCGAACGCGTACCGCATGAATTGAATAGGGCAGTAAGTTTCCACAAGAACAGCAACCAGGCCTCTGAATGCAACATTTCAAGATACTTTGAATTGAGAGCAGTGGAAAGTAATATGCACCTTGTTTTCCAAAAAAAATTGAAAGCCCCTTCGATCAAGGCCCTGCAGGCGTCAAAAACTAAAAGTGAGTTTGAACTTTACCGTAATTTAAAGAAGTTCCGACAGTCGCGTTGATGAGGCGTTTTTTGCCGAATATATCGCTTTGCTGCTCAGCGCTCACCCTGAATTGTACTCGCCTAATTGGACTACCAGTTCAACTCGAGCGCTACACTGACGCGCTTCAAGGTTATGGTACCTGTCCATGGCAGCAGGACAGATGCAGATTCTCCGCTGCCTTCGCTCAATGAGTTTTCGGCTGCGAAACTGCTTCTAACCAAGACCAAAAGGACTGCAAGGAATGAGGAAGGCTAAAGTCAAGCCGGACAAAGCTCAATTTTGATTAGGGACTGAGCTCCGGTGAACATGTGCATGGTATACAGCCTCAACGTCGATCATTTTTTGTATACCTAGTTTTATTCTACCGCTTCTGCTTGGTCTCTCAGTTTCCTACGGGAGGACTTACTTTCCCACGCACGATTTGGTAGAGAACTTTGAATGCTTTTGAACGGCACGTTTGTTGCAAAATACATACGTAAAAAAATATTAGTGACAGTACAGTGAATGTTCCTTGACCCGCTCAGTGTTAGCTCAAAGAAGACGAGAGACGAGGGTACCGAGGATAGATCATAGCAGACAAAACCCTCCCCCACTACTGTGGGAGTCGGGAATAATGTATGTTGCTGTGTCGGCACTTTGCTGTCAGTTGCCATATGTGCAGTCCATCTAATAGGTGAAACTTCCGCGCTTGAAATGGAAATGGCTCTCCGACCAAAGAACCTGCTCATCATTGGTGGAGGACCATGCGGGCTCATAACGCTCCGTAACTGTCTCCACCACGGAACTTTCACCAAAGTCCAGCTCGTCGAAAGACGTGACGACATAGGCGGCGTCTGGTATGTCCATCACGTACTCTAGCCCACCTAAAGTCTGCAGTACAAAACCATCCTACAAGGTATCAAAACCACGCCTCCAATTATCGCTCACGATGGTCCACACCCGCATACCCTGGTCTCATAGGCAATGTCATACCCGAGTTTCTCTCCTTCTCAGAACACCCTTTTCCGGCACCTCCCAGAGAACATCAGCCATTCCCTACGCTAGCAGAGACAAACACCTACCTCAAGGAATTTGCGCACCCGTTCATCGAGAACGGGCATATACGTTTAAGCTTTGAGGTCACTGGAGTGGAGGAGGTGGAGGGCGGTGGATGGACGGTCCGCATGAAAGATTGGAATAAAGGTGATCTGGTACTGGAAGAAACTTGGGATGCGGTGGTTATCACTACCGTTTGGTTTGATAACTCCCATTTTCCAGATGTACCAGGTCTTCGAGAGTTGCAGCAGCAACAACACAACAAAGTCCAGCACGCCATCAATTGGACAGGTCCAGATGATGATCACAAGGAAAAGTCAAATTTTCCCTTCTTATATTCCATGAAAAACCAACATTCCTGTAGTGTGTCCTCGTCATCGGAAATGCAAATTCTGCAAACGAAATGGCCGCTCAGCTTGCGCCCGTAGCCCAAACACCAATATACAGATCCACCCGCCAAATTTCTGTATTTCCCTCCTTACCCGACACCCGCATTCAAGACATCGGCCCCATCAGTCGCTACACTACCACCAACAACGACAAAATAACTGTGCATGTTCAAGATGGAACCGCCATCGAAAATATTGACATCGTCTTATTCGGAACAGGCTACTATCCGCATGTACCCTACCTTCGCGTCCTTCGCCCAGATCCGGACCCCCAGACCCACGCTCGCACACTTGTACCATTAACATCACGCACAACAGTACCCACCCGTATCCCTTCCCTCCACAACCAAATACTCTACGCCTACAACCCCACCCTCGCATTCATAGGCGCTCCCACCTCCTTTATCCCCTTCACCCTCGCAGACCTCACCAGCACCTGGCTCTCCCTTGCATGGTCAGGGCTGATCCAGATACCCCCTACTCCCAAAGCCAGACTCGTATACGAGCAAAGCCGCCTCCGTACCCTAGCAGAACAGCGCTCAGAATCTGACAACCCTTCCAACTTGATCAATTTTCATTTCTTGGGCCGCTATGAGATGGAGTATGCGAGAGGTCTCAGGGAGGATGTCGTGAGGGCGAATGAGGGGTTGGATAGGGTGCTTGCAAGATGGGATGACGAGCAGGATGAGAGACGGTTTGCAATGTATGCGACGAAGATGGAGAGTTTGTTTGTTTCTGCTGGCGTCGAGAGACTAATGCCGATAGATGACAATGCAACGTAGACTGAACTACTGACGTGATATAGTAAGTCCTTCTGAAGCAATGATGCCCAAGAAATGTATGCCTGTAATGGTATGACGGCGATTGCTATCTCGTCAGGAGAGAACAATGAAAGGATCATTGCCAGTGCCTGTCGCAGCTCTGACAACAACGTGTCTTGATGCAAGCAATGATATGAGGTACCTGAGTCGACACAACTCGTTTCTTTTGCAAGAAAATCGAGTGGGGCAAAAGAGTTCACAATGTTCTGGCGCCAGGATACATCTCAAGGATATCCGTCGAAAGGTTGTCAAGTGCATCTAGCGCAGCAAGGGACATCTGTGGAACAAAGCTGGTCTCGCAATCCGTAGTTGCAAGGCCACAATCTTTACAATTGAATATATGCACGAATAGTAAGTAGTAATAGATACGGAGACTATCATGAATCGGAGTACCGCTGGCACAATCGGCAACTGCAAGTTTTCAAACTCAGTGCTTTTTCTCTCCGAGATCGACCATCCTTATATAACTTAGCCAGGTTGGTCGAGCTTAACATGTCGCGACGTGCTACTCGTGCTACTGGCTCAATTTTGAATTGTCATGCAGACCTTGGCTCCTGTATCCTAAGGCACGCGAGTGAGTTATGTGGTTGAATTTTTGGTTGCACATTGACCTGCTCATACTCACGTCAGGTTCACAAACCATGTCATAGCAGCAATCTGCATTTACTACACAACTTGTTGTATGTGATACATGGACGAACTATTTCCAAAAACAACTGTACTGTACTGATTGGCTCTGAACTAGGTATTGGCATCATCAAAACAAAGCGAAGCTGCGAAAGCAGAAACATGACTCACTATCGCGACATGCCGCTTGAGCTGCCGGATTCATTTTAAGCAGGCTAGGACCGCGTCCTGCAGACCAAATCTCCTCCCTAAGGGGCACAGGTGAGTCATGCGGTTGAATCCTTGTTACACAGCGACCTGCTCACATTAGCGGCACAAACCAAGTTATTGCAGCAATTGCCTGTTTCGCATAATTGCCCTACTTTTGCACATGCACTGACAGACATAGATGCTGTCAAAGCAACAACAACGGCGAGTAGGGAGAAACCCATTTTCTGTGCAAGGCGATACGGAATCATCTGGGGGGAATCTTGAATAACATCTCTGAGGATACTGTACAATGACAGTCAGCTTTTATATTCTGCGTATACTAATGGGCACAATTCCGATCTATTTGGCAAAATTTGTTATTGCTGTCAGGTGGCGGAATTTTGGTAGAACCTGCAGGAGTGTGTCCAATTGATTATGACCATTGCATCAGAACCTGCCGTCCCTGGAATCCTGTGGTGTTAGGAATATAATTCATAATATGTGGGTTCTCCCATATGAATTACTGATTTGAACCATCTCTGAATCCATCTCTTGACAGCACTTTACACTGTAATTTGGAAATCTAAATTGCTCCATTTATGCTATTTGCGTGCCGTTAGTAAAGAACAGCTGTTTTATTCTGTGACCCTTGCCTTGTTTCTACTGGCCGTGTCTGCCGTGGATGTCATGCGACTGTTTCGCTGGCAGCTTCACTAAAGATTCATCTTTGTATTCAGTTTGCATTTCTGGCTAGCTTTGCTGATTGAGACTTGAGGCGACCCAAGGCCGCGTCAAGTGATGCAGTCTTGGTAAGGCTTCTGTGACATCGGCACACTGATGCTTGATGCAGAATGAGCTATTTCCAGCGAACATACTGCAGCACAGCTCGGAAACAGAATTTGCTCAGTGCAGCTGCCATGCTCTGGTTCTGCTTGACCCCCTAATTTGCTGATGATGACTGCCTTCAATTCCTCACCTGCAGAACCTCCCACCATTTCTCAGGGTCATAAAGCTGTTCAAGGGTACTGGGCAGCTCACGATCTGTTAATCATTGCCCCAGGTCTCGTGATTCGTGAGTCGGCATGCAGTACTAGGTTCTGGAGCTCCGTCTTTAGATTTTCCAACCTCATTCTAATGAATGTCGTAGCCATTAGCACTGGTAATGAAGGTCTCGGGTTGTGATATTCATTATCTCTACTTTTAGTGCACCCCCTCGAGCATATTAAGTACACTGGTTTGCACCAGCATGAGATATTAGATATACTGGAACCATCACAACAGCACCCCTCCCACATTTTTCATCCAGACAATCTACTCCAAGTACACCCAGGTAGTAGACACCCTATCCTCAACCTCACCAAACCCATGGAAAAGGAATGGAATGCAAAACTCGCACATACCAGTAAAACACTACCAGAAGCAGTCTGCCAGTACCACCGCAGATACTCAAGAGCACCTCCACCGAGCTTCAATAGATGGTACGTTACTCTCATCCCTTCAATCCTTGCTCTAAATCCCAGCAGGCGAGCTTACATCCAAGAGCACAACATCCAGCTCCCAGAGGGATATAACCTTGATCTCACTCCTTTCTGGGGTGTAAACCCTGCATGTCTGCAAGTAATCCAGCTTGCTTACAAAGGCCACAATACAGCTACATCCTCACTAAATCAGCCCCTTAAGGCCTCTCCACATCAGAAACAAATCACTCTGCAGATAAAGACGCTTGCCAAGACTTATTAGTAGCTGTCAGCCAGCTCCTAAAGTTGATGAAGGGGTATGCAAGATGAGTTGTCGCTGTTTAGTGCTAGGTTAAGCCCTCATAATAGCCCAGATGTCTTCATAACCCATGACATGAGGAGCAAGGTTGTCGAGGGAAAATGCACGTTCCTCCTCCCTCCAGATGACTGATTCCACCTCATGCTCACTCAAACAGCGCTTAATGGATCTTGTTTCTTCTTCCTCTCACCCTGAGAAATGTACCACCGTGCACCCAAAAAGTATAGACGACATCCTCACTGGCCCTTCATTCCCCGATGGCGCCATGACGTGGACCCTCTAAAAATCAATCATGAATCCTGCAATGATGAATATAGTGTTCACCGACAAACCGGGTCAGGGTGAGGTGGAGGTGTGTAAGGAGGTGGAGGAAAGGTGGGAGGGAAGGTGAAGGGTGTATTGTCTTTGATGTGAATCGTCTTCTTTTCTTTTCTATATAGTTTTTTTCCATGTGTTGCTAGGTGTAGTCTTTACTAACATGTTGGCAAGTATAAGATCTAAATGAGATACTCAGAATTCGAGCGAGCATTCTGTGATGACGAAGAGTAAATTATTGATGCCTGTCAGCAGGTTGCGATACAATGGTCATAATAAATTGAACATGCTCCTGCAGGTTCTACCGGAATTTCCGCCATCTGATAGCGATAACAAATTCTGTCAAATCGATCAGAATGGTACCCATTAGTATACACAAGATATAAAAGCTGGCCTTCGTCCTACAGTGTTCCCCAATCCTCAGAGATATCACTCTGGATTCCCTCAGAAGATCCATATCATCTCGTACAGAAAATGTGTTTCTCCCTCCTTGCTGTTGTTGTTGCCTTGACAGCATCTATGTCTGTCAACGCATGTACTGATACACCTTGCAGATATGATGAAGAATGCTGCATGAACTGGACTTGTGAACTTGATGACGTGAGTATGAGCAGGTCGCGGTACAACCAGGATTCAACTACATGACTCGCCTGCACGCCTTAGAATGGAAATATGACCTGCCAGCACAATATCCTGTAGGTATAATATATCAATGTCTAGTATTGTAGAAGGCTGGTGTTATATCAGAGCCTGTGGTCCATAAACCATGATGTATCACCTCCCTCACCTTTCTCGCTGCCTGTTCTGTGATGTATCACATAGACCATTGATATATTAGGCTCATCCTGTGATGTATCACCTTCAAAGCCCTTGAGGCTCGTGTGATATATCACTTTTGGTCGTGTTTGAGGGCTCGTGTCATGTGATATATCACCTTCAAAGCCCTTGAGGCTCGCGTGATATATCACTTTTGGTCGTGTTTGAGGGCTCGTGTCATGTGATATATCACCTTCAAAGCCCTTGAGGCTTGAGTGATATATCATGCAAGCCTCAAACACAACCGAAAGTGATACATCACGCAAGCCCCAAATACAACTGAAAGTGATATATCACCTTCAAAGCCCTTGAAACTCACATGATATATCACTTCCAGTTGTGTTACATCACCTTGGTATCGCCTCGCGTGATACATCACTTTCAAGCCTTTTGTGAATCATGATACATCACCTTTAAAGCTCTGGGCTCGCGTGATATATCACCTTCGGGGCTCACTGATTGATGTTTCCACCAATCATGAGCCAGGGTCAAATAATTCAAATGATGTCATAGTTCTCTTGTTGCAGCCCGTCCGTTAAAACACAGAAATATAGTAGATTATATATTTGCCCTCGTCATCCTCTCCATTGTGACCTCAAATCAAGTCATGACAGACACCTCAACAGACAGGGGAATGGGAGTTTGGCATTGGCAACTCGGAACGAAGATGGACTGCAAGAAGGGGAGCTTCTTGCCATGAAGGGTTGGCTGCCCACACGGATTTGATGTGTATGACCATCTGTCGACGTAGATTAGCCTGGCGCTGCACATAAGCAAGAGCACCCTCTCCAGCCTGCAGTGAGTTAAAAGCATGCCGCGGACCTTGCATGTCCCACCAGCCTGCCTGCCAGTCAAGAAATGCAACGATGCAGCACATTTCCTCCCATAGTAGTTGCACTTCTTCCTCCCAGCGATGAGCTCGTGCTCGCGCCTTACACCATTCAACATGTAGCACTATAAAATGGCCAGGTTAGCAAGAAGCACCAGTCGTTAGAGCCTACTTACAGTCCTGTAGCCCTAGCTCGTTGCTGTTAAAGCCCGAAGTCCTCCAGATCCATGATATACTTTGTTGTCCCACCATTCGGCCATTGTTGTGTTTGAGTGGGACGGCATCCCTTTGCTTGTTGAGTGGCTTGAGGCTCCTCTCCCAGTCATCAGTCTTACCTAGCCTTGCTGCCAGATTCACAAGTGCATCTCTAGCAGTAGAATACTTAAGTGATAAGGTGTCAATGCGATGTTCAGCATTGTTGATGATTCCGTTTGCTCGGGTATTTGCTCGCTGTCCCCGAATAAAGGTGTCCTTATACTTGTAAAGGTGGTATCGCAGGTTAAGCACGGTGCGGAGGTCATTCAGCATGTCGTATGCCTGAGCTTCACGCAATTCCCATTCATGTTTGAGCAAGCGATCGTCACATGGCACTCGCTGGGGCAGAGAGGACAGCAGAAAAAGGCTGATGTTGTGGGCCTTCGTTTCAGTGGCAATGTCATCTGGTGACTGCAGGCGGGAGACACTAGGCATATACAACACCTGCACCCGGGCCCAGGTGTCAATGCGTCGGCGAAGAGCATTCATGCGCTGTAAGATCTTGCCCTTCTGGACATCTGTAGTGTGGTGTTTAATCGCCTTGGCATCAAAGCCAAGACGGCGCCTAGAATAGAGTCAGTGCGTGATTCAATACATCCAGAAATATACACTCAACTGCTGATCTTCGAGTTCTAATCCCGACGAAATTAACACAGAGGGTGATATATCATCGTGTAGGGACATGTTGTTGCCACGCTCAATCTCTGCAGCCTCAGCCATCGATAAGGCTAGGCACACAGCAGCCTGAGTCATTGCTATTGAAAATGCCGTCAGCTTCTCAAAATGTGTCAATATAGAGTACACGTACTAGTCATAGCTCTGCCTTCAAACGGGTTCGGTTGTGAACGGTCTGCCTCCCATGCTTTGATGTCCCTCCTCCATTCAACTAACTTATCTGCAGCTAGGGAAGCTTCAAAATTAATGAGATCGTCGACGCGTTCTTGCACCTCAATTAATGCAAAGTTGTACTTTCGGCGGAAAATCAAACCTAAGAGA
Source organism: Suillus fuscotomentosus (assembly GCF_016647785.1). NCBI lineage: Eukaryota > Fungi > Basidiomycota > Agaricomycetes > Boletales > Suillaceae > Suillus > Suillus fuscotomentosus. Next base: position 65,602 of record NW_024539549.1, on the reverse strand, counting down.
CAGTGATACTTTAGATTCAGATGTTCAAGGCAAAAAACTTACCCATTGCACAGATCTTCTTCCAGTTCCAGTCATTGAAGTGGTCATCTAAGGTGTTGCGCCTCGAACCGGGACCCATTTTGCGTGTGCTTGTCGCGATGGGGTTTATGTCGGCCCAGCCACGCTCGGGAGCTTCACCGTCCGTGCGACCAACGCCCTTGATGAAATTGAAGGAAAAGTTTGACTGACATTTGGCCACATGGGCCGGCAGGTGGAATTTCGGTATGAGAAATGTGATTGACTTTTGGTCGTGCTTGATGTGGTACTGGTGTGGGAAGGCGGACATTCGTGTCCAGAGATGTTTGCTCCATTGACAAGCAATATCGTATGAGATGTTCAATGTCGATATCTCCGATGAAGACTGCATGCTCGAGAAGAATAAATAATCCATGTTAAGGTACCTATAAGTTCTGTTGTTAGCAATACAGCAAGAATGTGGAATGTTGCGCACCTTTCGCCCTTCTGTAGGTCACCGACTGAGCAGGGCTGTTTGAAATTGTGTCTTGCGCAATCAATAGTACTGGCACCAGTGGCTGCAAGGCCATGTGAGACTCTCGAATCTGCAAGGTTGACTGTGTTGTGACTGGAGCATGAACTCAACTACAGAGAGTTAGACTTAGTGCTCACGAGAAATAAAAGTTGAATTTACCTCCTGGACGACTCGCTCGCGTGAACCAATGAAATCTTTATATGCATGTTCCTCCACAAAAAACGCATATCCACGATTGAGACCCGGATCAACAATGTCCGAAGAGACATTACGGCAAGCGAGACAGAAATTGGTGTCGATGGCAAGGAATAAGGCATATAAAAATCTGGGACTGTGTGAGAAAAAGTCAGGCAGAAAGGTGGCGTTATACATACCATATTTCGGATGGTGCATTTTCCCATCCATCTGGTAAGTTTTTGCCTGCATGGGGACACACAGGACACAAAATAGTGCAGGCACCTGGTTTAGTTGCACCAATACCATCAGGGTGATGACCTTGACCAGCACGTTTCATCTGCTTGATGAAGCGCCACTCTCGCATCATGCGTAACAATGCCTCGTAACGATCCTAGATTGTGATATGATAAATTGAAATAATAATAGAATTAGCACGTACCTTTGGTATATGAATTCCAGTACTGTCCATCAAACGAGCAGCTGTTTTGTAGAATTCAAATGCGGAGACTTTGGACTCAAAAGACAGCATCTGAAAGTATTCCAGTGCCTGAAATGTTGCAGCTGTTTTTGGATCGACTGTTGTGGCAGGAAAGAGGCGAACATGTAGTAGTTGAATTATGTGCAGTTCGGCATGTGCACATCCACAAAAATCTAACCCTACTTTGTAGATGCCGTTGTAGTCGATGATAACAAAGTCGCCGTTGTGAGCAGGGAGTGGGTTGATGCACTGAACACCAGAAGCATGTCCAAGTTGTAGATGGATCCCCATGGACTTCAAGGTAATGCTGTAAAATGAGATACCATCCCATCGCTAAGTTCAAAGTGCAAAAGAGTCAGTCTATGTAAGAAATGTAAAGTATATATACACGTACCTCCATTCTATGAAGCAGATGTCTGTCATGTATGCGGATCATGCACAAATGACAAAATAATTCGCAACCATGACAATCCTGACAACGATATGTTGCTGCTTCCTCACCGCAAACACAAATGTCTTGTGAATAGTCACCTCGACCCTCCAGGTAGAGGAATTCCTCCAAAAACAAGTCGGAATCAGATCGCCATAAACGCAAGACCTCACCCTGAACCCCAGTACATTTTGGTTTAGTGAATTCCACAAGCTCCGAAGTGTCGCTCTGAAGGTTATCAGAAAAGTCATTGATAATTGAAAGGTTGAGATCCATGGTGTCTAACGGAACATCTGATTCTCCACGACGTCATTTACCTGGAGAGTTAGGAACTGTATAGTAAGATGAAGAGACATTTAGACATCCACTTGGTCCTGCTTCGAAACTGCTGTGCTTGCGTTGTTGAGCATTGCGAGTGTGTTGAGGTGCGTCATTTGTATCGTTAATCACTGCTTTTGAAGCAGCAGCGTTGTGTGCATAGAAATCACGCTGGTAGTGCTTCAGGTTTCGCCGTCTTTGACCTCTGACCATTCAAGTTCAAGTTGGATACAGTGTTATAGTAGTAAGTCAACAATTCAGTCATGTGATGATGTAATTCTAAAAACTGCCTGATATATCAACTTAGTATTGTCTGCCAACTGAGCAAGTCAGTAAGCATTGCCTCATTGTAAGCTTCAACACCCCCATCATCTATTATTGATATGATTTCCCTTTCTACTGCAAGGCATCTCCCCATCAAGTCAATTAGTTCCTGGCTCTGTTTCAATAAGAGCTGATAACCGGTCCCAGACATACATCTGAGTTGTCGCACCGCTTCATGTAATTCAGTAGCACACTCATGCAAATTCAGCACTACGATCGAGGAATTGTCCAACTCAGGGCGCAGCAGAGTCCAACCTTCGACATCTATTCTCTGAAGCACTGCAATAACACGAGATTGCATGGTGTTTGCCTCAGGAATGCCGGACCTGTACCCTAGCTCGTCACTCAATCGGTCCAAGGTGGAAAACAACGCGATGACATCCTGTTTGAAAGTGTACAATGGTAGATAAATTGTATATATAGTGTATATCGAGGGAATACATACATCATTGAAATGAGAACGTGTTCGCCAATGTGTTCGAGACTTTGCCTGTTCTGTAGTCTTATTTCTAAAGGAAGAATAAAATTTATTGTGAGTATGATGATAGACTCAGAGTGATGAACTCTGACCGTTGATAATGTGCTCGTTTGCTTTGCAATCGAGCTTTGCGCCATTCTTCTGCAGTTTTATACCGTGGTGCCATTGTGATAGCGATGGGAGACTAGTAGTTAGGCTAGTACTGTACTAGTATTACACAATAACTCACTGTACAGTTTGGTGTTATGCGAGCCTTACTTCGGGACAGATGAAATGTGCATGTACATAGGCAACATTCAATCCAAATAAAACGAATTAAATTCTGCACTGTGTGTTATATGTCAGTATCACTGCACAAGTTGATAAACAGGCAAATCTAAAGCAAACCATTGCAGTAGATATTCACCAGACATGACTGCAGAATGTGTTCGGGCTGTACATTTGACAGCATGATATATCATCATTGCGCGCATCAGGGAAACGTAATTCAACTCCGTATTACAGAGTTGTATTACGTTTCCCTGATGCGCAAGTCTGATGTGCAAGTCTGATGATCAATCATAGCATGTACATCAGGAAATCAGCGAGAACTTGGCTTTTGTAGATTTAAATGGCAAGTTCGGACCAAAAGTCAACCGGATTATATCCGAAGACAAATGAATATATATGCAAAACATCATGCCATCCAAAGATAAGAAAGTGCAATATGAACCTAACTTTGATGAATGTATACTAATCTCGCAATGCCTTATAACTATGATGCTTGATAGATATACCTTTGTAAGAAGTCCTGCATCTCTCCAATTCAGTGGCCATCTATTGCCTAAGGTAAACTTTGTTATGTTTATTTGCAATTTCAATGAGACGGCAATCGTGAGTTACACGACCAGTGTAATACTTATCCAGAATGGTTGTTACTCATAGTGATGATAGAGCCAGGGCAATGCCTTGTCATACGCTAGCATTTTTCGACCGCAATGGTCACCTACTGCCTAAGTGGAACTTTGTGATAGTTCTTTGCGTTGTGAACCAGTTGGTTGCACAAACAATGCCAGATTGCCTCCAAACGGTCTCCCTTCGCAGTTGTGATGGTTCTATAGCAATGACTTGGAAATACACTAGCAGTTATCGATAGCAATGGTCGTTAGCTACCCAAAATAAACATCATTGATGGTTATTTGCAATGCCCACCAGTAAGCTACCAATGTTGTACCAATTGTTACAAACCTGCTGGACAACTACTGTATCTACGTGATGAGTTAGGGTGCCTGTTGGATATACTGACAACCTAGCCTGGTACAGCAAGCATAGATATTTCATATATTTCGGCGCCTGTTCTTGCGCAAGGGTAGAAGTCAGTAACGGGAGAAGTGAGTGGTTCGCTGATTGGAACTGAGTCAGCCGTTCAGTGTCAACCTTGCTGGCGCCAAAAATTGACATTATATCACATGTATTATTACAGGATAATCAACATTAATAGTACAGGTTGAAGTGAAACTGAGATAAGATATGTACCGTAAGATAAGAACAGAGGCGATCGTCCCCAATAACTAGACCCATGTACTCTACTATTGGTATATATCACTTCATATGTTTTGCAGGTTCTACCAGACATAGCTGATCAAAACCCAGATTTACAGTGACAGTTTCGCTAAGTCTAAGGTCAACAGTCTTTTTCTTGGTCCAACAATTTACAACAGTTCCAAGAGCCCCGCGGTGAGCCCCGTCCAGAACGAGGCACTGTTGGTTTTTCTTGCGTGGAGGAGCTGGGCTCAGATCGCTGGCGGGGATATGATGGTGTTTGATAGCAGCGCCTGTGCCGTTGGATGTACAGAATGCGGCCACGTGACCCTCAGGTGCCGGTCCGTTCTCACCACAGAATGAGTCGGGACAAGCCGTTGATACAAATCGCTTGTGTAGCCTACCATGGAGGAAGTTAGGCGACACCTTCAACAACACGTTGAAGGTACAACAATTCAGATGGTGAGTCTGAACAATGTTGGGTCTTGCAGAACCTAGCTGCTATTCGACCCTAAAGGGTTTCTGGACTAGGCTTAAGGCTCAGAGGAGAGGAAATATCATAGAAACTTGGTCAGCCCTCAGACCCATACTGGTAACTGGTGAAAAGATTGCTTGCTTATGTAAGCTACAAAAGTGCCAACATAAGGTAAGGTAAAAACAGTCTCTACAAGCCCAGCCAGAAATGAATCCCTACAACGTGATACATTGAAAGTGTCAATGAAAATTCTTTTGACATCAACCAAGGTATTGGGCCTAGAATGAAATAAGTAGACATTGCGATGCCAAGACTGAGGACGCACTGTTGTCCGGCAAATTCTCCGCTTCGGCGTTCTGGGTATCGACAGCCCAGGGATCGTGTGTCGACAGAGAGGTGGGATTGGCGGTTGACGGTTGATGTAGGGTTATACAGTGGCTCAAAAAAGTGTCCCAATGTTTATAGCTTTTCATGTAATTGCTATATCATGTGTCAAGACGTGGGAATATGACTAAACTACAGGGAGGTGTCAGAAAGGTCTGCGTCTCAGCTTCATTTCGGCTCCCTATATTATGGGAAAATAATGACATTATGTGAATATAGTGTCATTTTAATTTGATGACTCATTGGGACACTTTTTTGACTTTGAGTTTAACCAATGTAATCTCTATAATTCTAGTACTTTGTGTGACCTCCTTTTGCCTTAATCATGTCTGCCACTCTTCTAGACATATTCTCTATCGATTTTTGGTATTCCTCTTTGGTATTTTCATCATACTCTGCTGTAACACTGTCTCATAGTTGGAATAGCCCCTATGGTAGATCTTGATATGCTACAAGCAATTTCTTGAGTGATTCTCAGGGGTATTTAATAGGGTTGATATCTTGGGTCTATGCTGAACATGATAGAATAGTAATATCATGGTCTTCAAGCTATTGGTGGCTGTTTTAGAGGTATACTTAGGGCCATTGTCTTATGACAAAACAGTATCTTCTTCATTAACTCATAACTCCTGCATGCTTCTTAGCAGACACTCCTGTCAAATGAGTATTTACTACTCTGTATTCATCCTCCCCTTTGCTTCATAGAAGATTCCCACTCCATTTTATCTCATATAGTCCTATACCATCAAGTTTTCGTCTTGAAACTTAAGGTGTTTATTTAACTTTTCTTTATCTTAATGATTGTCCTATTTATTTTAATACAAATTCCTTGCCATATGATCTCATCCTATTGATTTTAACCTTATCTAACTAGATAAACCTCTTTCAGCTATTAGCAGTCCAATATTTGTACTTGAAAGTAGCATCTTGTCTTTTCTTTTTATAGGTTGGAGACAGAAGAATCTGTTTTTCTTGATTATAGCTTTAATATGGGCTGTCTTGAGAGTCTGTCTGACTATTTGAGTAGAGATAGTCATAGGAATGATGGAAATAATCAATTTAATCACTTTATTAACATCAGCAGCTTTTCCAATTAGAATATAGTGATTAAGAGATCTCGAGTCTTATAGAGCAACCTTCTAGATTGGCTATCAAATAACTTAAAGACCATAATATTACTATTCTATCATGTTCAACATAGACCCAAGACATCAACCCTATTGAATACCCCTGAGAATCACTCAAGAAATTACTTGTAGCATATCAAGATTCACCATAGGGGCTATTCCAACTATGAGACAGTGTTACAGCAGAGTATGATGGAATCACCAAAGAAAAATATCCAAAATTGATAGGGAATATGTCTAGAAGAGTGGCAGAAGTGATTGGGGCAGAAGGAGGTCACACACAGTACTAGAATTATAGAGATTACATTAGTTAAACTCAAAGTCAAAAAAGTGTCCCAATGAGTCATCAAATTAAAATGACACTATCTTCACATAATGTCATTTCTAAACTTTCGGACCAGGTGGACCATGTGTTGGATGGCGATGAGCTGGGACCTGTGAGATAAACCACTGGACTGGAAGCAATTTTTTCTTTTTCGACGGGTGGGGTGGTGGAGCGAGGTGGAGGCACCAAGTATGATCGTTTCCTCATTTCACAGAATGCGGTTAACTCCGGACCTTCGAGCATCGCGCCGTTCAGTCTCATTCCATACCTAAATATTGTAAGCTTCAGAACAATTCGAAAATAAGCGTATTACTCACTTGGTGGCAACTTCGTGCAGTTTGAGTCCGGTGCGCTGCTGCCCATGCACAGCAACGATGCAAGTCTCAGAGGAAAGAGAGTGGAGCGTGGCTCGGTAGCCCTTCTGGTCGCCCCCAATAACGAAAACTTCCTGGCCAATATCGTTCCGGAACGAATCCAAGAAGACGTTGCGTATCTTAGTTACAAATCTAATTGGGATGCGGAGCTGTTACACGTGTCAGATGTATTCGAGACGAAGTGAACTGTACTTACGAGCGATCGGTCACTATCGCATAATATGGTCAAATGAGCATTTGGAATATCAACGCTGTGCACGACCCCTTTCGCCTGGTACTCCGGTCCGCGGGCAACAGTCACAACATCTCCAGGCCTGACATCATACCCCTTGTCCTTCGTATACTGGATGGTGTGGGTGAGGCTCGTCCGCCGAACCATTGCCACAGGAACTGAGATACTGGAGAGTCCAGAGCTGGTCTCTCTGCCGTCCTGAGTGAGGACATCCCGGAACCACAGATAGGTCGATCTCTTGGCATACCAGTCCATGACGCCGTGTTTCCCCATGTGCCTGCCGTCCAGCACTTCTATATAATCTCCAATTTCGATAGAGTCGGACTCGGGGGGAGGCTCGAGATATTGTTGCATGGGTATTTGTGAGTGCATGGTGTGATTCAAGGGACGCCGATCCAAGTAGTACTTGGAAACCTCCACCTATATGTAAATGTCAGTCAATTTCGTAGAAATGTATTTGCGTCAAGACATACCTGTTCATTGGTGATATCTTGACAAATGTCAAATACATCTTGCCACATTTGAATAATGTGTCCTTCTATTCCCAAGTACGGACCAGCTACAACTTTGACGGTATCGCTGACCCGGAATACGCGCTCTATTTCTTCAACACGAACCTCTATTTGTTCTGGACGTCCATCGAACGCGAACTCCAAGCTCGCGGAACCAACTGTATGATCCGTCGATATGACCTGACCTGACTCCCCACGAAGAGCACCTTCAACGACCCTCGCCCAATCGCCCATGCGCAAAAATTGCATAGAAAACGATGTGACAGTTTTCTTCAGGAATGGTTTGTCCCATCCGGATTCAAGATGGAGTCGGATGTCGTCAATATGAGGGGAGGCAAGAAGTTCGAGGTTATCGCGGTGGAAATCTTGTAGTAGGAGACCCATGTAGTAGCTTTGTCCTTCGTACGTCCATCCTACTACTTTGTTATCACAAATGATGTCGGAAACGGCCTTGTTGGTCGGAAGGCGACATTGATCAAGCAGAGCTCGAGTTCCGCAAGGCATTGAATAGGGAAAGCGCAATGGAGGAATTAGAACCTTGACCAAATTCTCTGTCTGGGATTCTACTCTGCCTATAGAGCCCCTGTGTGGGCTGTGCCTGATCCTCACCCAAGCTGGGCTAGGTAGTTGGAACAGTGAACCAACGACGGTGTTACAAGTAACATCGGCTACATGGCCCCCCTATCATTTTTCCCCTTCGTCCTCGCCCTCGTATGCCTCCGGCTTGTACTTCTCTACCGACTATCCGTTGACCGGATCCTCGGGACCATTCCCGTCCCTCATCCCCCCCTCCTATCGCACCAACGTGTGCACGTGCCTTCGGGCTATGACTCATTCTGACTCGTGCCACCAATGTGGCTTTCCTTATCTTGTCTTATCTTTCCTCTGACTCATGCGTGCTGCGCATTGTATCATTTACCGTTGGCTCGTTCCAACGTTTCTCGGTCTCATTCCGCATTCAACCTCACATCACTAATCAGGCTCTGCTACCAGCATACCTATATCCTTTCCATTTCCCCTTTGCCCTTACCTACAGTACGGTAGCCTTGCCCTTAACCCTTTCCACTTAGTATAAGTAGTCGGTCACTCTGTACTAGATTCCCTAACTTGAATCTACTCAATCTTCCCTCGAACATACTTCCCTCTGAAGCTCCCTCAGCTTCAGTCTCTAGTATATTTTCTTAGGTGCTCATCACGCCTAAGTCTACCTCGATCGACTACTCATCGTTCAGACAAGACTGTCCTTACTTTGAGAACGTCAGTGACTTTGAAGACCTCCGTCTTAGAAGTCACGTGACACGCGCGTCTCTGATATCTGCCGACTCGTCGTCACCAGTCTCAGTCGCTACACCGGACCCTTCCGGTTACGTCATGAACGTTAGCGGACGACGCCTCTCTTAGGGCTCCGCATAACAGATCTATTTGAGTGCGTAACAGACGGCTTCACGTTCTGCATCCGTGATGCGAAGACATTGCTTCATGGCAAGACCGTGTGAGGCAGGAAGTGAGTCACAGATGCTTTTGGGGCTATCTGCGACTACGTAAATTTGGCCTGCTACCCAAGGCGATACAGTAACGGAGAACTTTTGGTTCCTAAGGTGTTCAGCGATATATTCAACGGCAGTTCCTGCAATGCAATGAGTGGTATACTAAGTAACGCGAAATAAACATACTTTGAATGTGAAGTAAATACATCCTGCTTGAAGGTGCCGAAACTTCAAGTGAGGATAAAGGGATCGAGGCCGCTCTGGAAGTGAGCCCATGACGACATTGAGATGAGTTGCCCGAATTCTCTTTGAACCTATTGGCTAAGTCGTCAATTTTTTTGGCCAACTTCTCTTTCGCCGATGGTCCTGACACACGTATAGCCTTCTGCAACTGCTCCGACTCGGAGCGCCAGGCCTCCTCCTCATCACTCCCATCTTCATCGTCATCTTCAGCCTCCATGATGATGTATGGATTGTGGGTAGACTATGTTTCCTCTTTAGTATACAAGATTATCAGCCATAGTGTTTTACTTACTTTACGTAGTCCATGTGATCGCTTTCTGCGTGAGTTTGACAAGCGGTTGACCGTCTTCGATGCAGGAGAGGGAGGGGCAGGGGGTACGTGTCTGGCCATGAGTCGGTTGAGGTTGACCAAGGATTCGCTGTCATCTCCTTCGCCGGAGAACAAGGCACGTCGGGGTTCCACCCAATCATCGGCAGAGTATCTATCGCCAAGGTACGATGCAAGAGCACTATCCATTTCAGGCATCGTCATATTGGTGGTGAGGAACTGTTGGAGAATTCCCCATGCTTGTTTATCGCATAGTGCCGGTGATGTCTGATTGCCTGTATCATGCCATTAATGACGATATCGACAACACTGTATTATGACTTACCTTCTTCAATCCTGAGCCGCTTCAAGGCAGGTTCGTCATTATTGGATCGGGCACGTTTGGACATATCCAAGATTCTTTCTCTATGTGGGTATATGTAAACTTGAGAGTTACTAAAACGAACTTGAAACCTCACATAGTATGTTTGATAGTCTATCGGATAGGATACGTTCACTATAGTTATTTAGATATCTGTACACTGTATCGTATCGAGGTAATGGTAGGAGAAAGAGGAACTGCTGATGCGCAAGGTCGATATTTGTAGTGAATCACTATTGTATATTAGCTAATACTCACTGGTAGTGTGGATTGTGGACATCAACGGCTGGTGCAAACACTGGCCAGTTGTGGTCCGACAGCCTGATTGAATTGTCGAAATGCCATTGTGCTCTTGCCCGCCCTCCTTGGGGCTATAGTATGCTAAATAAGACAATTCCACAGGTGATTGAATAATATACATAACTATTGACGGAACTCAGTGCCTGCCCACCTCACTTGTAAGTATAATATATTTAAATTATTGTGCCGTGCCAAAGCTGTAGGCTACCGCAAGAATATTGGACGTTCTGCTCCACCATTTCACCTTCATGCTAAATATAGAAGGTTACATTGTAAATATACTTGTGTCGAAGCTTAGACGTCTAGACATTAGTGTAACGAGGGAGTCGAAAAAAGAGTACAACACAAAAAGGACATGGGTGATATACTGAATGACAGTACACATTCAGACCCAGCCGGCGATGCCCGACTTGTCTAGTGGCTCGCTGCCGCTGAATTCCGGCTGAGTTTCAATATGTAGTCATTCAGTATATCAGTGTGCGCTTCCATTGTGTTGCACCTTTCCGACTTCCCAATCGCAAATAAGGCTCGGTAAAGGTAGGTAGGTAAGGCTATTAGTTTTTCTTCTCTTTGCTTCCTGACGAATACTTCAATTGCATAGCTGGGTGGAGCGGGATATGTCATTCTATTTTTATGACTCCGCCTTACCCGAACGGTATCCTCGAAGAATTCAACTCAACCCCACGCTTTGATGAGCCTCAGGGACTTGGCTTAAACGTGGCCTGCGGGCACTTCATCGGGCCCGAGGTTAACGTTCATCTGTTGATGCTTTAACGGCTGGTTTGTCTCCCTCATTCAAAGACTTAGCAGAACATTTTGCTAATCTAATTCAACAGGTCACTCATCTGCTAGAGATACTAAAAAACCAGGGCCAGACACCACTCAGCTTTTGGGAAAGATTTCAGGCAATTCAGAGCGCCCAGTTTTACGGCGGTGAGCTACCTACCACCCCTGACACTGATCACAATTCATACTTGTTCGTGCACATGCTATTGAGTTGCCAATTACATCTACACTTTGTTTCAAGTCATTCATATTTTGTTATTTTGTTATCCTTCTGTAGAATTAGGACAAGGGCACCTTTATAAGGGTCCAGATGATGTACTATGTCGCTCATCTTTCAATATCAGTAGTCAATGCGGCTCAAGGGCTATATTAATTTTGATGGCCAGCCAGATCTTTTGATGGCCAGCTGTCAAAATGTATTATTAAAATTTCCGGCATTTGCCGTCGCAAATTCTATACAAATCTCGCTTCAGAATGACCAACAAGACTTAATTTACCCATCCGACTCCAACCGTCATTTGCATGATGATGTCAGCCCCCTCCTGTCTTCCACCATTCGACAGTTTAGCTGCCCAAGTCGGCATGTTTGAACTCTCTAACATACTAACACATGCCAAATGGCTAGAATTTTTCATAAGGCTCACACCAACGGAGAAAGTAAGTTCATAATTTCTACAGCATCTATTGGCATGTTCTGATATTTTGTGTAGCTCCGGACTGAATTATATCTCCTGCACTTCATACTCAAAGGTCGGGTGTATCTCGGTGACATCTGGCAAATAGTCACAGGATGTATGTTGGAAGCGCAGAAGGAGGAATCATTGCGAAGTACTGCTGGGGATAATACAAACCGCTGGAGCATAGAACGAGATTACATGGAAGAGAAGAGAGACCGCTGTCAGCTGGAAGTGTCTCTGTGCAGCCAGGCCATTGATCATATACAGCAGCACTGGGCTATATGTGAGGGACTGTTATAACTTATCACTGCAAATAGCGTGGTCTGACATAATCACTCAGCAATGCGTTCTATTGCATTACCAGTCAATGACGATGCCTATTTCTCAGCAACTTCACAATGCATCACCGAACCTGCAGCCACCTATTCGGGAGCTGCGCGAATCAAGTGTGAAACTTGGTTAAGGAGACAAAAAACTGACCCCATCCCACCTAAAGAAATTACTTTGATCGAAAGTAGCTTGCCCCTTCTCGGCTCTCCTTTAACTATTGGTCAGTTTGCTCTTGTGCACCTGGAACAGCGAACGTTGGTGACTGTGAATGTCAGTGCTATCGTTAGTTCGCTTGGTTGTTCTTACGTTCTTTGAAGTACGATGACCCATCGTTCAGCCTGCAAAGTACATGGGTTACGATGTGCCTCCAAGAGGCCTTCCAAGAGGCCCACAAAGTGGAATTATCCACGCAGGCGGGACTCATGTCAACGTACCTTGACCTAGGAGGATACCATACTCACCATCGCAATGCTCAATCGGAGCTATTCTTCTTGCGAGCAAAGATGCGCCATGCCCAAGCTGAGGCAGCTGTTTATACACTGGCCCTTGAAAATTCCCCTGCATCAACCTACTCTGACAGTGGTAAGCGCAAACTGGTCAAAGTTTCATCAATGGCTGATGGGACATTACAGATATAGACTCGTCACAACGCCCAGCTCTGCCGCAGCATCTACCAGAGGAAGTGCGTCGCTACATGGAGTGCATGGATGACGAATCAATCGACACTCGCACCAATTCTGACTTATGGTAACCGAGTTGTGTTTATTTCTGCCTGGTGTGATATGAGCATATACCTTTACATTTAACTACGAAAGCTCAGGTGTAGGAATACTTCCATGGCCCAAGGAGTATGGGCCAGAGGGTGCGTCGTCGTATATTTAACGCCACTGCATAAACCGTCGCAGTGGTTATCAGGTGCACGTATCTTTATATCCCTTTATGTCTTATCAACATGTACCATAGACCTTGTTGTAAGGTTAGTACGAACATCGATCAGGCTCGACTGTACTTGTATTAGTACAAGCAATCTTTTTACCTTTGAACGTTCACTATGAATTACAATGCGAAATGTTTGTGTAGTACATTTACTGTTTTGTCAAGAGTAGACTCAAACACTGAGATAAGCGCACAGCGCATTGACTGCAAACTGCCAAGCACACTGAAAGGGAGCAGGTGGATTTCAGGTGGAGCTCGTGCAGAACAGGGCTTGTGCACGTGCAAATTGTTTCCGCAGGATTTAACTTAATTTAATAATAAAATTTAACGCTCCATGCTTACAGACGGCGGAATGTAGCATTATCATCAAATTTGGAAATTGATGACGTGTGTTGGATATTACGGGGGTTGCCGGCTGAGTTTAATTTCTCAAAGTCGATCATTATAAATACTACCCCACTTTCATCATTCTTTCCTTTTCCCATTTTCATCGAATCCGTGTACACACACAGTTACAATATGGCTACGACACTGTACCTATACATAAGTTTGATTAGCGCAAATTTTGTACCAGTCAAGGACGTTCACTTACACTACGTACGAGAGATGTGATTTATATGTGCTCTGAAGTGATTATAAGCACAAATCCTGCAGTAGAGCAGATTCATAATGGTCAGATATGATATAATGTATATGGTTAGCATCAGATTAATATCTGACACAATTTGCAGAGGTGAAATCTGATATTGATGTCAATGGGCAAGGGAAGCTTCAAAGTGTCGAATGACATCATAGGATACTTCGCGAACTTGCTCATGGTAATAGTAAACAGTGCGTATATTCCTAAAAATCGAAGGTACAAGAGCTCATGTTTGTACTCAGCCATAGCAAATGACTTCCTCATATTAATTTCTAGTCATATGGCCGAGGCGGGTCAGACTTATGACGACCTTGAGTTATAAGCATACGAGCGCGCACGTGGCTGAGAATGCACACATCTCCGAGGATAGTACACCGAGGGTATGTAGGTTCTATCATAAAATTTCTCGATATTCACTGCATTGAAAATTAGCTTGACCAACGCATCTGTGTATCGACTTACGCATGTAGCCGCAATTGCCCGTGGCGCATTCCGAGACGTACTCCCCCTGGCACACCCCTTCAGGGCGCTGAAATATTGATACTTCCACGTATCTGCTAGTTGTCGCGCAAAAACAACACGGGTAGTGAAACATGTGTGCGTCACGGTAAGCCTGAAATAATGAAGGGTGTATTTTCCCTCCATATCAGTCGGTGGGCCTGTAGAGAGAATACGTGTGAGTGACGAACACATTTCCATGATACAAATTCATTGACCATTGAAACATTGTCAGTTCCCCTGTTTCTGCGTGGTAATGAAGTATGCCATGGTGGCATGTGAGGATCCTCACCAACATCTCCAACATTTTGGGATCAACTTCAAATTCTCTGGAATCGAGCGTCGAGCATTCGGATGACGGTGAGGACATAACAGGCTATGTAGAAAATAACCTGAACGGTGTTTATATAGCTGTTCTCCTACCTTGTTATTTTTCCATCCCTATATTCAGCCATCCCGATCGTGCTGGCCCAATTGATCTGGCCGCCACCAAGTGCGCCAGCCCCCTGTCAGGCCGCCAGGTGATTTGGTCATATAGGAATATGGCGCTAGGCGGTGATTACGCTGGCAGCCCTCATTCCTGTATCAGCCATATTACGTTCAATGACAAATGGTAAGCTCCATGGCTTCGATAATATCTTTTGCTGCTAGCTCAACAGTATGTGCTCGTGTCCGTACCAGATTCATGGCTGGTCTACCAGAAACAGTATTCAAATGCACTTGCACTCGCGAGTTTACTCAAGCCAGCGCCTTTACGAAACATCAACATTCATGCACAAAGGGCAAGAAACGACTATTCTCTGCTTTATCAAAAGCGAAAGATTTATTAGGTTCGGTAAAACGGTCTAGACTGTCTACCACTGGTCACAAACAGGATGTGTGCGCTCACACAGCGTCTTCGAGCTCGCAGGTCCACTGTCCGCAAATCCCTCCCTTATTTTCCGACTGGCCGTTAGATACAGAAGATTTATGAACTTCCTCGGCCATCACCCCCGGGGAGGTGTCGTGTGCAGACTCTTCATTGCGAGCTGATGCACAAATCCTACCACCCAATATCCGACTTGAAACATCATCTACTTGCGTAGAAGATGACGGTTTACCATTGGCACAGCGTAGAAGTCGCCACGTAGGTGTCCCTATGCCCCTCCGCTTCAGACAATATGAGGATGTGCTTCCTCAGCCTCCTAGCGTCCCTAGCTATACCCCACGACAACCAGAGACTGGTTCACCCACAAACATAGTGCCTGCCAGAGCTTCCTCTTCGGTGCAAGCTACTCCTTTTCGCACATCAAGGAATATTTTTGGTCTAGTCTGCCAATTCTTCTCTTCAGTACCGCCAAGCCATGACCCGGAAGAGGCTATAACCCTGCAAGATATCAGTTATATCCCAACTCTTACTGCAGAAGACTCGGATACTGTTGCAATACCTCTCGATAATTCTTTCCATCCGTATCCCAACGAATCTTCCTTCAAGCTTGGTCATTGGTATTGGAACGGGGGCGCACAGAAATCACAGCAGAGCTTCAAAGAACTGCTCGACATCATCGGACGTCCAGACTATGATCCAGACGATGTGCGGCATACGCACTGGGACAAGATCAACTCCCAATTAGGTGCAAGTGTTGGTGATGAGGGAGAAGAATGGGAGGATGAAGATGCTGGGTGGCATAAAACTCAAGTGACCATCGACGTTCCTTTTTGTCGAACAACAGCTCAGCCGGATATTCGTCCTTACATTGCGGCAGATCTATACCATCGGTCTCTTGTGTCTGTTATACGGGAAAAGCTCGCTAGTGCTCACGACGATGAATATTTTCATTACGAGCCTTATCAACTGTGTTGGTGCCCGCCTCATCTTCCACACGAAGTCAATATCCAAGGTGAACTGTACACATCACCTGCCTTCCTAGATGCTCACCGCAAACTTCAGGAATTGCCTGGAGAGGCAGGGTGTGAACTTCCCCGCATGGTCGCTGCACTGATGTTCTGGTCAGATGCTACGCAGCTTACCACGTTCGGTAACATGAAGCTGTGGCCAGTCTATATGTACTTCGGCAACGAATCAAAGTACCGCCGATGTAAACCATCATGTAATCTGGGAAATCATGTAGCTTATTTTCAGAAGGTATGACAATCATTATGAGTTAGTCTTCGTCTTCATCCAGATTGACTTATTATTCAGCTTCCGGACTCGTTCAAAGATTTCGCGGGGATTTACACTGAAGGGAAAGGTGTCGGCTGCGAATGCACAACTCATTGTCATCGCGAACTTTTCCAAGCGCAATGGAAAATATTGCTTGATGACGAGTTCTTAGAAGCATATGAACACGGGATCGTGATTCTGTGTTGTGACAGCGTCAAACACCAGTTTTACCCCCGGATATTCACATATTCTGCGGACTATCCTGAAAAGTAAGTCATGTATATCTATAGAAATCAAAACTAACTCAAGCCAGGGTCCTCGTTGCTACAATTCAACAATTGGGAGGTTGTCCATGCTCACGATGTCTTATACCAACAAACAGGCTCCACTGTCTGGGGATGGCTTGCGATAGGGCACAACATCGGACTCATGCATGATCCGATGTCACAAGGAGTCAGCTTGTTATTACTGCACGCCGTCAAATATATGAGAAACATTACGGTGTAGATAGCACGGTGGTTGAGGCACTTCTAAAGCCTGAGTCTTGGGTTCCGATCCCTGTGAGCATGAATCTTACTTTTTCCCCTCGCCTTTATCAACCTTATTGAGTAGAACATTTTGTCGGACCGCCTGGGCCGATTTGGATTCAATGTATTCATCGCGCTCATCGTTGATCTTCTGCACGAGTTTGAGCTCGGAGTGTGGCGTATGCTTCTAGTGCATTTACTTAGAATTCTTACCTCCATCAACAAGGATTTGGTGCATGAACTCGATAAAAGGTTTGTGGGATATCTATTTGATGATAACTTGCCAGGCTAACACTCAACTTTGATAGGTATAGACAGGTTCCTCCGTTTGGGCCAGCCACCATTAGACGGTTTTCTTCCAATACATCAGATATGTCGAACATGGCCGCCTGAAACTTCGAAGATCTCTTACAAGTATGGAATCAATCTCATCAGTAACCGTGAACTAATATTTCACCAGTGCTCTATCCCGGTTTTTGACGGCCTTATCCCCGATGATAACCACAACAAAATTGTTATCGAACTCCTATTCATCATGTCACACTGGCACGGACTTGCGAAGCTTCGCATGCATTCCGACTTGACCTTGAGCATTCTTGACCAACAGACGACTGATCATACCTCCTGCACGCCCTTCGAAGGTAGTTAAGCCTCCAAAATCACAGGCAACGCCCGCACCTTCCAATGTAATCACTCTCGATGAATCAGTGAAAGCATCGTCTGGATCGGAGGAAGACGACTCAGCATATGACGACGCCCCACAAGTCGAGTCTGACTACGAGGATAGAGTGCAGTCACGCAAACGCAAAGCAAAGACGACTGGTGGCACTCGCAGACTTAAGCGTCGTGTTCTGTCCAGTGACATTGAGGTGATCGAGCCGCAGCCCAAGGGCAAGGCAAAAGATACTGCATTGCAGAAGGAGAGGGTAAGGGCACGTTATCGCGAGCTCACCTCTGAATCTGAAGAGGAACAGAAGCCAGACGAAGTCAAGGAAGGTATGCAAGCTTCATTTCTGTCACCTTTATACGACGCTTACCATCGATAACATCTTCTCATAGTTGGTATACCTTTGCGACTCCGAGATGGTCCAGCACGTTCAAAGCTGAAGCCAAAGAAGATTGTGCGTGGTTCAACTGCAGCAGCCAAACAAGTTGCTTTCTATGAAGGTGGAATGCTTCATACGCACGAATCATCTAGAGCAGCAGGAGCAGCAGAACCATTGGGAACAACGAGAACAGTGGGACCGTCAGGAGTGACGCGAGCATCGGGAGCATCGGGACCACCGGGAGCAGCGGGAGTAACGAGACCATCAGGAGCAGCGGAACCATCGGGAGCAGAAGTAGCAGTTGTCGAAGGTGGGAGGCTTCATGTGCGCGGCTTGTCAAGAGCAGCAAGACCAATGGGAGCAGCAGAGCCACGCGACCATTTACTGCCTGCCCCCTTGCCTGCCCCCTCACCTGCCCCCTCACCTGCCCCATCGTCTGCCCCTTCATCTCCATCGCCTCAATATCAACAATGTCCACAGTCACTGATTCCATCTTCGCACAACCAGCGAAGCCCTGCCCCTGAAACCACACCATATAATTATGGTCATGGCAGAGCTCTTCCACCGCCTTCATACGGGCAACATCTTGACGTGCCGCAAGGTCGGAACTATCCTCAGGCTGATCTGCGCCATAATCAGATTGACTACCAACGCATGAACCAAGGCCCAGGTGGCGGCAACACCGCCGGTTACAGCCACACCCAGTACACTCCTCGCAATGACATGTATCCGCACCTTGCACCCCACCATGCTAACGTTCCACACGCAGAAGCTTATGATAGTACTCGTGTGCCTGCTCATCAGCAACGTCTGGAAGATTACGATACTCGTGCACTGGTACCCTCTCAACAGCAACAATATCCAGAAATTTATGGATGTGCGCCTACTCGTGCACCTTCTGAGCAGCAGCAGCACATGGAGAATTATGGTGCTCGTGCACCTGCTCCGACTTACGACACTCGTGTGCCTGCTCCCCAACAAGGACTTGTGGCTCACCGTGATGGCAGGGTAGCATATAACATGGACGAATGTTGGCAGCCTCACTACGGGCCCATGGCGCATCAGGCCGAGAACGTACTACAAACACCCCGCCGCTCTAGTCAGAGGATGAGCCCTTTACCTGGTCTAGTTGCATACTCATCATCACCACCCCAGTCTGAAGGTAACTAGACGTCATCTCTTGCTTCTTGGAATGCTTCATTGTATCGAGCGCTCTTGTGTGCATATATGTTCTTGATGTTTCCGTATGTCCCCATCTCACTCGTTCCTCCTTTGATCGTGTGTTCTTGATGTTCTGTATGTTTATATCTCACCCATCCTTGCTTTGATCGGTAGTACGCAACTTCCTTCGATGATAGTTTACATACGTACTTTCATATTGCGATAAATCATATGTCTCCAGTTGAATGAAATGCTTTGAATGTTCACGAAGTTCCGCTAAATAAGATGCATTTAAGGTTCGCAACATATGAACATTTAGAACAAATCTTAAATAAAGAAGGTCGACTCGTCCGAATTGTTGAACGAGATGCACTTGAGGCTTGCGAAGCACCGGGTATGAGGACAATTGGAACATCAATTCAAAGCCGAGGCTCGCGAAGCAGAGGGTAACGGATAGTGAAATGAAACTATTTAAGGCCAAGAAGACCATTTACAAAAACCTCCCTGAAGCTCCGAGGCTGTAGATCAAGAAGAATGTGCCACGTCAGTCTGAAAATCCCAGAAGTATGTAGATCAAGAAGGCACCAATGTAAGTCAGAAGAATGTGCCAATGTAAATCCAAAGCTCCAGCCTGTAGACAAACAAGCTCATAGATCCAACGCAAACCTGAGCACTGACGAAGGGTGCAGATCTAGTATACATGGCAGTGAGCAAAGGACAAAGGGTATAGACTACACTTACTATGAGAACCTCCGCGCGAACCTGAGCAGTGAGCAAGGGCAGCGGACAGCGCTGTGCGATGGAAGAAGGGTGCAAATCTATAAAAATACCAGCGAGCAGAGGACAAAGGGTATAGACTATACTTACCTCGAGAGCCTCTGCGCGAACTTGAGTCAAAAACCCTCTCAAGGGCGGGAGCCTATTGTAGCACCTGGTGGAGACCCTCTTGGGGACAATGGTCTTTCAGCCTAGTTTCCCATGACATAGAAACCGGGTCTGAAAGGCCGTGGGAACGTCTTTGAAGTGGTGCCAAGGGTGGCACCATGCTCCTTTTTACCTTAGAACGCGCACATATGCGCGCAGTCTTCCCACGCTCACGCGCACATACGCGCGCAATATTCACGCGCCCATACGCCTCGCGCGCGCACACATGCGCGCTTCCTGCGCCTCGCTCATAGGAAGGTGTAGATGTCGACAGCCGCACAAAGAAGACAAGTCGGATAGGACATCCGCAAAGTTTACCATTTTTTCCTTCGCATTTTCACATATAGTTTTACTCACACTGTTCAAACCTTACCACCTAATATTTAGCGCGCCTAGCAGGACTTGGTTTGGACTTGGATTGGATCGCTCTTGGACCGCACCACTTCGCATCATACGCACAATACAACACATGCGACACTCACGCGTTTTCTCGCGCCTTGCGCGCGCGCACTTTCTCGCGCTTTATGCCATATGCGCGCCACATCCATATCACTCTCACATCATCGCCTCACACCCAGGGAACACTATTCACACCAGAGTCACCCTTGCAATTCGCCATGCTACGCTTCATTCCCACGCCTTCACGCGTAGCGCGCGCACATTCTCGCGCCTTGCGCGTACCATGCACGCAACTTTCCACGCTTCACGCACATCCACGCAATAATTCCTGCACTTGCGCATTCATCGCCCAACGACCCAAGCATCATACAGGCATCGCGCACACATACTATCACGCAAAATCCTCACCATGCGCGTGCTGAGTGGGGACACTCAGAATTTAAGTCCCTGGGAGATGTAGAGACTCGTGCATCTCATAGTGTGATATGGCGCTTTACACTAGGGAGTATACAGCACCAACTCGCAGCATCACTCTGTGTACCATCCACAGTGATTCCTATATGACGCGCAGCTTTCCCGCGCAACGCGCGCCATGCGCGCACCATTCCCGCGCTTCACGATGTATACGCGCGCGCGCGTTCCCGCGCTTGCGCGCCCTATAGCGCCAGCCATCCAGATGCATCCATCCACTGTCCACCAAGCTCCCTAGTGCGTATATTTCCATTTCCTTTATTAGCATAGTTCCACCTTTATTTTTATCATAGTTTCTCACTCATATATATTTTTACATACCTACTCGGTAGTGCTTCGGCTCCGCATGAGCGCGCTTAGGCGCGCTATATAAGCGCCAGCAGTACATACTATTATGGACCTTACTTTTCACCCAACTTTACCTAGTACTTACTACTTAGAAAGTCGCAGTAGAAATCTATTCATTAGCACAACACATCTCACATCCTTTATCTTGCTTATATCTTCACATAAGTTTAGTCTCTCTTATTTCCGCTTACACGCACGCGCTTTCCCGCGCTTCGCGCTAATACGCGCGCGCGTTCCCGCGCCTTCGTACCTTGCGCGCACCTGCGCTTTCTCGCGCTTCACTGAAGCGCGTACCTCTAGATCTCCGCTGCACCTGCTTCCCCTTTAGGGTCGAATGCACTTGCCATCTCAAGTATCGCAGACTAGGCAACGCACGACCTACAACTTTTTAGATACAGTCAGGAGCATTTCTTTGTTCCTCTCAGTATTGTTGTTTCTACACCGGCTCACGCGGATAGGATACAGCTGAAAACGCTGGAAGTATACCCTCACATCATGTCTGCCCTAGATGTGATGTATGCGAATCCATCCCGTTTCGAGACCTTTTTTGATGTGGCCCGGAAGCTCCCTCACATACGGTCAGTATCTTGACTTATTTTTTGGTCCTGCTCATTGCGACATACGTCCAGGGAGGCAAACATGTTGTCCATTGACCCCAAGACTTGTAATGCGAGGCTAATCTTAGACCCCGTCACGAATGACAGGCGAATGAAAGTCATGGACGATGTCAGAGACATAGTTCTCGATCCGCTTCATGATGACTCGGGAGTCCCTTACGCACAATTTAGGCTTCCGCATTCGTTTAAGTCCGTAGATATTCACCAGTGTTACTTCACAATGCTTCTGCCTCTATAGTAAAGATTCGGGTAAGGTCATTGATACTATTACAATTGTATTCCGTGATGTAACGAGCACAGGTGGTGTATAGATTAGTTACAGTTGCTTTGAGTCCATGAATGAAATTACATGAGTGAGTAATCTACTGAACAAGTGGTGAGGTGTCATCATACATCGTAAGTCGTGATGTGAGTGTTCTCGTGGTATGTAGGCTAGATATAGCCTATCGTTTCAACACTAGGACGCTTGCCTTGAGTATTTGAAGCTCGCAATTGAAGAAAACTTACTCTCTGCACTGCCGATTTCAAGCGTTGGATCACACGACCAACACCGTCCCTCGAAAACGTGACCCATCTCATGATTGGACTCCATAGCAGCGCTTGCGGGACATTCAAGCCGGCCGCCTCCAGTGCCGAAGTCAGGATATGAGTGACTGACATGATCTCAACGCGCACCTTGTATTTTGCCTCTAGATATTCTAGATGAGTCTGTTGAGTGTTAGCGTTGACGAACTCTCAAAGCAAGTAGTACTTACGCAGGCATCACAGTCAGTTAGCTGGGGTCCGTTGATCACGCGTGTCATTTTGTGTCTAGTAGTAACGTAACGTCGATGTCAATTAGCAGATCCGATCGAGGAGATAATTGACTTTTCGTACCTTATTTGCCGTAGTTGGTAATTAAAGTTGTTGTTTAAGGAAATAATGTGGATATGTGAAGTATTTGTATTTGTTTATACCCCATAGTTGTTCACTACTAATCGACCTGCACTTGCTGGATTACGTAATTTTCGAACTCTCTCCCTTACCACTACCATCGTTCGATCTGGTCCTTCATTCAGTATCCCCTCCGCGTTTGTAAAATACATTGGTACATTTATCGTTTGCCTCATTCAAGGCCCATCGCAGCACAACACTACATTGACAATCCCGCAACAGGAGAACATGGTGCGTTTAATCGCGACATGCATTTTGACTTTGTCCGGCGGCTCAGGACCTTATACGCTAGGCAACGTTAGCGTCCCAACAGCAATCTGCGACGCTGTCTGATCGTGGTATTGGGATCTGGCTGACGCAATTGCCCCGATACGCCGAAGTGGTATCACTGTAAGTACTCATCATTGATTATGAAGTATATTTATTGATTTTTGTATATAGTACAGATGACGCATATGAGGATAACTTGGTCCGCAAGAGGGAAATAAGTGATCCTCCGTTCGTCACCTTATTTTTGACTGGTGTTAAACTAATAAACTCCGACAGTCCCCTAGTATACAGAGACTGGCAAGAGTTAGTCCATCCATTAGGCGGTACATATTTCTATAATTCCAGAAAGGTAAGCACGCTTGTACCCATGATTTACCCTACCTCATGGAAATCTAGAACACGTATACGTTGACGAACTTGAGGAACTCGAGAAGTCTACAGACACTCGATGGGTTCGTAAACGCATCACGAGCCACGGCGAAAGAAGATGCGTGGACGTTGGTCGTCCAGCCGATGGTCTTTATGGGCAAAGAAAGGTTTCAATATTATTATGTAGTCCCCGGCAGTCGCATCATTGCCTGGCTGGAGGATCTAGATGGCTACATTCTCTTCCGAGCTTGTGTCAAGCCAAGCGAATGGAGGCACAAAAGTATGTCGTTTTTCAATTTTACTTCAGGAGCTTGATCTGAACAACACAGGACTTGAATTAGAAGCTCAATATTGGTGAGCGGATAACATTGGATAGACATTGAGCTGAACATTTCTCGCTCGTTGGTAGGAAACATTTCGAGTACTTTCCACATGATTTGAGAATGTCTCGATCGGAAGTGAGATGTATACGAGGAGAACTGGTTTGCTACCTTGCAGGTAAGCTCTACACTACTGCAGTGACGCTCAAAATAATGGCAAATACAGAAGCAACGACTTTGAGACAATCCACTGCGGCGTCCATATTCTGGACTTTGGACGAGATGAATCAAATTGTCGGTCAACTGGCCTATGTTGGTATGTGTTCTTGTCTCACTGTGTAGCAGCCACGATGAGATTAATTGAGTTTTGTCATCTCCTCTTTAGAAGAAATCACGGAGAATGATCTGGTCCCAGAAACCGGAGTCGTATCATGTTGTTCGTGAGTTTGTGAGACCGAGAATTTCAAATGCTAATCTTTTTAAATAACAGGCAGAATCATGTACATGCTACGTGCGTCACTCTCTTTTGAAGTATACACTATTAATCACGCAGGAACATAGGACATCACCAGTATTTGCACCGCCATAACCAACCTGAGGCTCGCCTAATCCGAACACATACAGTAAGAGAGAAGCACAGAAAGTTCAAACTTCTGCATTTTATGGGCAACGCCGCAGCTACGATGTTCTGCATGCCCATCACTATTGCTCGCGTCAAGAGCACTTCCGTCGATGGTATCATAAATGGGGTAGAAGTTCAGTCGTTTATCAATGATTTCGGCAGTCAGACTCGAAATCAAATCACCCTGGTAAGTCGTATATCAGTACCGTGAACGTCCCATTTAGTCTGCTCTTTTAGGCAGGTATCTCCATGGCCTTGGATATTGCTATTCTTGCCATCCCATGGTTAGGTACAACAACGACTGCACAGACATTGTGCTCCTGCTCCTTCCTTTTAGGTGTCGGCTGTATTTTTGCGGGCACAATAATACACCACTTCGGCGAGAGGATGAGATCTTTGGACTTTGCGGTTCAATTTTTTAATTGTTCTGCATCTGAGACTAACATTGCCTACTGAACAGGCCTATTATCTGCGAAAGAAGATGGTGATGCTTCTGGTTATTACAAGCATACCGACTTGTTTTTGCGTATTGAGGTGAGCAAAAGTGATTAAGGCTACGATTACTTAGCTTGCTCATGGAATCACCATCAGTGTGACAACTTCGATACTTGGATTTCTCGCAGGTATCACTATAGACTTCAAGCCATCCACACCCTCAGTCATTGCGTGCTTTGCTACGCTCACCGTTGTGGTAGGTTCGCTGATTATATTGGTGGTGGCCAGTTACGGTCCAGGCCCAGCTAGGATAAGGCCGCAGTAATGTCTTTGTCCTAAGGGCATTTCCACATGTCTCGCTCGGAAGTCTAGAGGTTAGCTCTAGTAATTAAATAGACGATGTAATTTCCATATTCTTTGTCTCAAAGTACCTACTCATACGTTGTTGGATTCATCAGAACGTTCTGGACGTCTTGGTGCAAATTTTACGGTTCAACTTAACAATATCGGCGACCGCACAGGGCAATTTTTTGTTGTATGCCATCATAATTGCGGCTGCATCACCACGCTACGATATCTTGGTCACAGAACTACCTGGGAATCACCAACATTGTGCGCTGCTGCAACCACTTCCGTGTTATAATGTCTTCCGTACTTACTCCTGACCCTCTATTTTGTCGTCCTCATTATCTGAGGAAAGCAGTCAGTTCTTTTCCAGGGATTTCGTGTGGGATGTACTTTGAATGGGGGAAGGGGCATCCCATGCGATCTGACCAGGAGAGTATGTACTGATCCCACTTGGTGCGTATTCTTCCAAGATTTGGACCCGATAACTTTCTTCCAGCCAACGAAGCCTGTAGCTTTGATACAACTCTTGCAGTTTTGAACAGCGCAAGTCTGCAAGCCGTAGTCGTTCTTTGAGATTGGCTACGGAGTCCTCGCCTGTTTCACGGTTGTGCTCCGGCAGAAGAACAGGATTTTCGTTATGCTCCGCTGAAGATATGTTCTTATCAACATCCGTCGTTCTGAACTAACATAAGCTTTGTGAATAAGCAATAGTGGTGTTCACAAACCTTACAATACCAAGCCCCTTAGGCTTGTCCCTCTGATTGGTGTTTCCTACTGCTTCGATCCTAATGGATGACGTTAGTAAATCCTGCCACAAGTGCATCATCAGAGTTACCGGAGGTTCAAGCTAATGATGTGTCCGGATATGTTAAAGGTTTGGCTCTGAGTCAAGGATTGTTGCATATTCTGGTTGAGCGCAGGCAATTTTATCTTTTAGTACTGGTGAAATTATTTACGGAGCAGCGCCTTTTGATGGTATGGAATTCACCTCAATTGATTCAACCGAATGTTAATCCGTTGGGTGGTAGGCCGTTGTAGCCCCTGGTCACCACCGCCAGCGCCCAGGCCCCCAATCACCATGGCCAGCCACCTAGCCAAGCCGTCTTGGGTTTTGCTTGGCTGCCACCAGGTACGTTGGTTACACAGTCTTACGTGTTAGCGTCTGTAATAAAAGCTAGCCTTTAGTACCAGAACTCTGCTACCTCGCCAGCTCCCATGACCTCCGAGAATACCACTTCCAACATTCCGAGTAAACGCCCTGCATCGGCTCTTCAGATGGGGCCCCGCAAAAAAGTGCAAGTGTTCTTAATGCTTGGTATATTGAGATTTTACAGACTCATCTAGTCGCACAGTTCAACATCTGATCCACTTATCTCCCACGGACGCCACTTCAGTCGAACAGTATTCGCTCTGTGCAATTTTCCTTCTCTGCTTACCAACAGGATCCTCAGGTTAGAGCAAATGGAAGATACCTCTTCACTAGAAGACTTCTCTGCTGAGTGAAAATGACGTGCATCTATATTCGTTTACTGGCTTATTGACGTGTTTGGCAGTGAGCGGCAAGAGCATCGCGTGTTTGAGCACCTCTTAGAATCTTACCCTGGCCTTTTAGAGCGACTACAGAATGGGTCTGAAGAAGAACTTATCTATGTTGGTGAGCTAGTGCGTTTCTTTTTGTGTGCACAGAGGTTGTGTTTATGCTTACTCTCTGCAGATTGGTAAGGGAGCCGCAGGTGCGAGGGGCGACGACACGAAAACATTGAAGTCCGCAGTGCTTGATTGGATTTCCCCAAAAGGAGCAGCAATCCAGCCTCATTTACACAGAAACTCGAAGATCGACCGCAGATTCAATCATGAGCTAACCGGGTCGTTGCTTTGTCCTGCTGGGTTGGACTGGAAAGACCCAGAGTACGTTTCAGTTCACTGGTATCTGTGGTCACCACTCATTTTTTACTTCATCACATACATGACCAGAGAGAACCTCCAAAGCGGAGAAATCTCGGTATGCGGAGATCAATGGCCCATATTTTTGTACGCCAACTATACTTACGACGCTGATGACCCATGGTGTGGTCTTCTTAGGAATCGCTTACTTGTATCTGTGAGTAGGCACAACTTATTCTATGTTGTTCTTCACTACATATTTTCACTAGGCTTACAAGCACGTTTTCACATCCCCAAGTTCAGTAGACAAAGAACCCAAAGCCACACGGTCTGGAAACGCTCGCCTCCATGGCATGAACGCTGTTACGATCGCTTCCATAGCTTATATTGCGACGCAGGTTTGCCTTACAACATTTCCAAAGCTGAACTATCCTGATGCATGACTAAAGGTTCTATTTTCTCTGAGTTCCTCATCAGTGTTTTCACGGACCAATACGACCACAGACTCGGAGACATTCTACCACAGTCTCCTTGACCTGCTCGAGGACCCTGATGAATATAAGGAAATCGACGAGCTGCTGACATGGTGGAACCGGTATGTTACTCGCTCTTTGCCATTTTTCCGGGGCTCATCTGTTATCTTTTACCCAGCCAAGTCTTTCCTACTTCATCTGCCGCCAAGCGACCCATCAGCACCAACAGCGCCTTAGCAAAGATTCGACTCAAATGCCTTGCAGTCAAACGGGCTGCAGATTCAAATTCTTCGTAGTCTTCATTCGAGCATTTTTATGTAGTAAATACAATTGCAATTTTATAGCAGTCTTTGTGTGCTCTCAGAACAAAGTTAGCACTGAATTGACTACAAGACAAGCCTATCGCCTCGGATGCGACTTCTTCACTTTGAAGACAACACAATTGAAATTCAGTTATCAAACGATAACTTGTTGTCACTGTGTAGCGCAGTGATCTCCTACGCCAAATTGACCCATGCGAGCAGGCGCTGTGAGACAATACCTGCAGCTAACTTTATGTTCGAGCTTGAGGGGAATTAAAATGATCAGCTGAAATGGAATGTAGTGATAACACCCCAGCAGCCAGCTGGCGAAAGTCAACACATTGTCATCACATCGCAACTTTGAACCAAAGTCAGCCCCAGTCCAAAACAGTCTGGCCTTGGAAGGCTATAGAGGATAACAGCATTCAGAGAGTGTTTTTTCAAGATAAAATAACAACCTTCAGTTGCATACCATGATCATCACTCATCAGAGTCGGGTAGGATGATAACTCACTGTCACTCATTACTTACATTGTGTACTTGAAAAATCTGGACAATGGTGTCTAGTGTCACAATGACTTATCTAATATCAGCAACAAGAGAGATCTTGTCAAGGTTCCAATAGGAAGCACAACTTGCATGTGACAATCATATCAGTACATCATGATATTGCACTACAGTTATTCCACATCCTTTACCCATTGGTGGTGGTGATCCAAAATAGTCCAGCCATATAAACCCCTGTCTGATCTTGAAATTTATTTAGATATTATACAAGAAGAAAACCCTATCAAAAGATATAAGTGATGACCAGGACAGGCCAAAATTGTAGTGTACTGCAAGTGTATGGCACTAATACTCAGATTGGAGACCATGGAGGCTTTCATCGATTTTGCAGCATCTGGCAGGTATTTGCAACAAGACTATCAAGAATACATATCTGGCCATTTCCATCCCACATAGTCCAGGTATTTAAAGCTTTGTAATGTGAAGTACAATTATGATGCATATTGATCAATTTTGCAGCATCTGGCAGATATTACAAAATATACCATCTTGATGACAAGCTGGCAGGTATTTGCAACAAGACTATCAAAAATACATATTTGGCCATTTTCATCCCACAGAGTCCGGGTATTTAAAGCTTTGTAATGTGAAGTACAATTATGATTCATATTGTACATATTGTAGATCAGATAAAGCATTGTATGAGTTTATCATTTTTGTGTCGGTTACCTGATGTAGCACGTTTGGCTGGAGCAAAAAGCTTATTGTGAGGCCTAGGCTATGACTCATTGAATACGTCCAATCTGAGTGCAAAGCTTATTGTATATGATATTGCCTGCGAGGTACAGATTGTTCATTAGGGATACCCCACAATATTTTGTCAAACACATATATCCATCTGGCGACGGAGTACATAGATTGTTCATTGGGGACATCCCACAATATTTTAGGTACATAGCAATAAGTATGTAGCGACAAGTAGCGACAGAAACAACTACATTTACATTAAACTGTCTCGCCATTCCACATTGCCAAAGCAAGACAGAAATGCTGCATGGCTTCACGGAGGGTGACAAAGTAATGGACCGTTGTACCTGGGGCACGAAGCATCCGGGCAGTAATTCTATGTATAGTTAGATGTGTTATGGACCGGAATCAATTTAAAAAAATGCCTACATTTCGCTAAAGAGTCCTACACCAACAACGCGGGTGGTTACGAACCAATCGAAATGGCTAGCAGGGTCAAGGTCAACGAGTGTCTCAGCGCTGGTGTCAGACTCCGCTTCATTATCCCCCTCATTGGAGGAGGAGGACTTGAAACCATTATCCGCAAGGACCATCTCAGAGCCAATCCAAAGATCATCGATAGACACATCTGAGGAATTGTCCTTGACATTTGAAGAATTGTCCTCGATGTCTGTGGAGTTGTCATCTGAACTATTCAAAACTGTGTAATTATGAGTAAAATGAAAGAAAAAACAAAGGCGAGTTCAACATACCCCTTTGCGCATGGACTGGACACACCTGGTCTTCAGGTTGGTAAGGCCACGCGTATGGTCGAGGAGATGACAGGGGAACTGTGTAAAATGTGAGGATGAGAAAATGCTTTGAGAATATCATAATGAAGACTTACCGTGACCGTTCTGCACCAAGTGAATGGCCTCGATGAATTGCTCCATTGTGAAACATGGGTGACGGAGCATCTGTACAGGTTGACTGTGGGGGCATCTGATGTTGGAGTGACTGTCGTTCATGTCAAGGAGAGACAGTAGGTGTAGGGATAGAGCCCCTTCAGTGACAAATTCCGTATTATACGGGCCACCCAACCTCCATAATATCCCGTATGAGACGGGCCAGCTGATCATGGGCCCATGTTGTGTATATTCTCGATGATGACGGATGGGCCGGGACACATATTATTTCCGATGGAGACGGGTGGGCCCATGTATGCCAATGATATATATATCCTTAATGTTGACGGATGGGCCGGGGGAATATGATCATTCATGGAGATGGGTGGGCCCATCTGGGTAATATGTAGAGTAGGATATTATAGACAGCTGGGCTGAAGAGAGATGTAAGACAAATATTGTTATATAGACGGGCGGGCCGACGTGGGTGTATTACATATATGGGTGGGCCGAGGTAGGGAAATATTACATAGACGGGTGGGCTGACGTAGGGTGTATTACATATACAGGTGGGCCGACATGGAATGTATTACATATACGGGTGGGCCGACGAAAGGGATATCAAATAGACCGGTGGGCCGAGGGTGCTATAAAATATTTATTACATAGACAGGTGGGCCGAGGTGGGGTATAATTATATAGACGGGTGGGCCGATGCAGGATGTATTATATAGACGGGTGGGCCAACATAGGATGTATTACATAGATGGGTTGGCTGACGTGGGGGATAATACATAGATGGGCGGGCCGTCGGGGGTGTATTACATATATGGGTGAGCCTAGATATGTTCCATCAAGACATACAGCTGATGTAGCCACCAGCGAATCAAACACATAGGATACATGTACACTATGAGTGCATATACCTACCATCAACCACCAAATCTAAACCCCTAAGCACAAAAACATGAATCTATCATGTGTGGCATTGACCAATAATCCAGGACTGAAGTGGAAAAACCCCACACCTGAACCCTGGTGTGCAACAAATCCTATTTCTAAGCATGGACACCAGAAGCACAACACTCACAAAAATATATATGTCAAATTTTCAGTGCCAAACCCCAAACCGAGATGTACCAACCCCTGAAACCCGAAACCTGAGACTGCCGGGTCTCAGGTATCGGGTGTCCGGAACTCGGAACTTGGGAGAATTTGGGGAGATCAATACAATTTAATTTACAATCGAGTTGATTGACAACACATTGACTTACCCATGTTTGCAATATATTTTTGTTTAGACATACCGAGTTCCGAGTTCCGGACACCCGATACCCAAGACCCGAGACTGCCGGGTTTCGGGTGTCGGGTGTCCGGAACTCGGAACTTGGGAAAGTTTGGGGAGATCAATACAATTTGATTCACAATCAAGTTGATTGACAAACACATTGACTTAACTATGTTTGCAATATATTTTTGTTTAGACATACCGAGTTCTGAGTTCTGGACCCCCGGACCCCAAAACCTGAGACTGCCGGGTCTCGGGTATCGGGTGTCCGGAACTCGGTATGTCTAAACAAAAATATATTGCAAACATAGTTAAGTCAATGTGTTTGTCAATCAACTTGATTGTGAATCAAATTGTATTGATCTCCCCAAACTTTCCCAAGTTCCGAGTTCCGGACACCCGACACCCGAAACCCGGCAGTCTCGGGTATCGGGTGTCCGGAACTCGGAACTCGGTATGTCTAAACAAAAATATATTGCAAACATGATTAAGTCAATGTGTTGTCAATCAACTCGATTGTAAATTAAATTGTATTGATCTCCCCAAATTTCCCCCGAGTTCCGAGTTCCGGACACCCGATACCCGAGACTGCCGGGTGTCGGGTGTCGGGTGTCCGGAACTTGGAACTTGGGAAAATTTGGGGAGATCAATACAATTTGAGTCTCGGGTATCGGGTGTCCGGAACTCGGAACTCGGGGGAAATTTGGGGAGATCAATACAATTTGATTCATAATTGAGTTGATTGACAAACACATTGACTTACCCATGTTTGAAATATATTTTTGTTTACACATACTGAGTTCTGAGTTCTGGACCCCCCAACCCCAAAACCCGAGACCCAGCAGTCCACAATTCTGGGGTTCAGGGGTTGGCAAAATGTGTATGAATATATGAAAGGTTGAATGAAACATTTTTGAAAGATGTCTCATATCAAATGTTAAGTCCCGAGTTTCGAATTTCGGGTTTCAAGACTCCAGGTTTCGGGACTCGGCACTCCCAAAATCCAGAAGTTGAAACTCAGGATTTGACATTTGATATGAGACATCTTTCAAAAATGTTTCATTCAACCTTTCATATATTCATACACATTTTACCAACCCCTGAACCCCAGAATTGTGGACTGCCGGGTCTCGGGTTTCAGGGTTCGGAGGTCCGGAACCCGGAACTCGGAACTCAGTATGTGTAAACAAAAATATATTTCAAACATGGGTAAGTCAATGTGTTTGCCAATCAACTCAATTGTAAATCAAATTTTATTGATCTCCCCAAATCTCCCCAAGTTCCGAGTGCCGGGACCCCCGAACCCCGAGACTGCCGGGTCTCGGTGTTCGGGGGTCTGGAACTCGGAACTTGGTATGTAGAACAAAAATATATTTTCAACATGGGTAAATCAAATTTTATTGATCTCCCCAAATTTCCCGAGTTCCGAGTTCCGGGACCCCCGAACCCCGAGACCTGGCAGTCCACAATTTCGGGGTTCAGGGGTTGGTAAAATGTGCATGGATATATGAAAGGTTGATTGAAACATTTCTGAAAGATGTCTCATATCAAATGTCAAGTCCCGAGTTTTGATTTCCGGGTTTCAGGACTCCGGGTTTCGGGACTCCGGGCTTCGGGACTCAGCACTCTTGAAACCCGGAAATCGAAACTTGGGACTTGACATTTGATATGAGACATCTTTTAAAATGTTTAAACCAACCCTTCATATATCCATACACATTTTACCAACCCCCGAACTCCGAAATTGTGGACTGCCGGGTTTCGGGGGTCCGGGGTCCCGGAACTCGGAACTTGGAATTTGGTATGTAAGACAACAAAAATATCTTTCAGGGTTCAGGGGTTAGTGAAATGTTTATAGATATACGTAGATTAATTCAAACATGTCTGAAAAATTTCATTCATCTCAAATGTCAAATCCTGAGTTCCGGACTTCGGGACTCAGCACCCGGCAGTCAAGGTTGGGGGTTCGGCACTGAAAATTTGACATTCGGGTGTTCAGGTTTTGGGTGATATCTAAATCAACAACTTCGAGTTCTGCCAAAGCGTGAAACTTGAAACCCAGTGTGCAACATGTTGATTTTTCATTTATATCACACAAATCATCGAGTTCCGAGTGCCGAGGGCTGAGACCCAAAGCCTGAGACCTGAAAATATGTACACAACATGTCCATTTTTCACTCACTGCACAAATCACCGAGTTTCGAGTGCCAAAGCGTGAAACTTGAAACCCAGTGTGCAACATGTCCATTTTTCATGTACATTACACAATTCATTGAGTTCCGAGTGCCGAGGGCCGAAACCCGAACCCCGAGACCTGAAAATATGTATGCAACATTTCCATTTTTCACTTGTTGCACAAATCACCGAGTTTCAAGTGCTGAAACCCGAAACTCGAAACCCAGTGTGCAACATGTTCATTATTCATTTACATTACACAGATCATTGAGTGCCAAGGGCAGAATCCTAAAACCCGAAGCCCAAAAACATGTATGCCACATGCCCATCTACTCATTGCACAAATCACCAAGTGTCGAGTGCCGAAACCCGAAACCCGGTACTTCAAATCAGTAGTCGGGTACTTGGTACTTGGTTCTGATACTTGGTACCCAAGAATCAGTAGTCAGGTACTTGGTACTTGGTTCTAATTCTCGGTACCTGGGAATCAATAGTTGGGTACTCCAGCCAATAGTCCCGAGTCCCGAGTACTGATATTTGGTATTCAGTAGTCAGGTTTGGAACTTGGGTCTTGGTTTGGTTATCATTTGACTGAGATATTGGTAGGCAATATTGGCACTCAGAGCTCAAATACTGACTATCAACTATCAAGTGTCGGGACTTGGTAATCGGTAGTTGAGACTTGGTGCTTAAATGGATATTGCATATATACATAAAAATACAAAATATGTTCCTATGTGTTCATTTCTAGGTGAACAGACTTTGGAATTATATCTCAATCATCTATTCAACAATAGAAACAATGTATCAGGAGCTCAGGACCATAGGGTAATCCTTTATTGTATAGTGTACCTCCCCCTCTTCTGGTGGTTCACCCGCTGGGGGTTTTTCCCTGTAAAGCTGGACCTCAAGGACTGTAGGGAGTCTATTCCTGAGCATATTCGGAGTAGATATATCATATAACCAGCCCAGGACACACAGGATCCTTCTCCAGGAACAAAGCATAGACAATTGCACTTGTGACATTTTTTCACAATTTTCAGTATCTTGCCCTTGCATCCATGATCCAACCTTTTAATATATAATGAGCATAGCTTATATTCTTGCTTCTTATGACCAAGATCAGCTCACAATAGGCTGGAGTTTGTGAGCTAGTGTGCATACTTGCCATTTTGCCTGATAAGGGGCCCATGCCTTCAAAACATTGAATCTTCATAATCAGAAACCTGGGGTACATTTCAAATATCTTAAGTATCATAGACATAAATTTACAGACAAATCAACCAAGAATTGAGTACTGAGGAAGTGAAATGGGTAAGAAATTGAGTGTGGGAAACTTCAAAGACCCAAAGCATCGAAAATGGTTAGTTGAGCAGTGGTAGGACTTTAATGCTGGGTCAACTCATATTTTCACTATATCCCTTCTACCCACCCCCTACCCTCAGGGCAGTAGGCAGTATGGGTTCCTTGGGTAGTTTACAATCTATCCTACATATTTGTAATGATATTTTTGGCCTGAATCATATATAAATGTGACTTTATATAAAAGATGTCTACTGTCACTCTCCACACATCATTTTGCCTATCATTACATCAATCCTTCATGAATCTTTCTAAGCTTTTAAGCTATTATAATGGATGTATATGGGTGTTATTCCAGGTCTCTGATCACATCACAGGCTTGTCATGTTGGATATCTCGACATAATGTGCAAGTCTCGCTATTAATATTCATTCTTTATCTTTAGACTCACTTACTGCACACATGTATTTCATTTGTCATTATTGATGTTTTGGATTTCTTTAGCTTATATCTTGGTCACATGGTAACCAATGGACGAGAAAAGACTACAAATAAACTCACCTAGACTCGGACTACAACCTTGATTAAGCTGACTACTGATTCCCAGATACCGAGTATCAAAACCAAATACTGAGTACCAATTACCATGTACCAAGTACTGCGTAATGAGTAACAAGATAACCAATTGACAAGAAAAGACTACCACTACACTCACCTGGACTTGGACTACAACCTTTGGTAAGGAGTTAAGCATAATAACAACTTTCATTTTTTCATTATTGCTGATGTTTTGCTGAATGACAAGGAAAGACTACCAAATCACTCACCTTGACATGGACTACAACTGTCATTTTTCATTATCATTTGCCTATATTGACTACCGAGTCTCGAGTACCAACCACTGACCACCGATCACCGAGTGCCGAGTACCGAGTACCGATAGGGAATAGTGTGG
Source organism: Suillus fuscotomentosus (assembly GCF_016647785.1). Taxonomy (NCBI): domain Eukaryota; kingdom Fungi; phylum Basidiomycota; class Agaricomycetes; order Boletales; family Suillaceae; genus Suillus; species Suillus fuscotomentosus. The sequence continues at coordinate 29,882 of NW_024539549.1, read as the reverse complement.
GTGAACCCCGGGGTATGAGTAGCACTACCCCCACCCATACCCCATGATATACCCACACCCACCTTGTGGGTGTGGGTTTTTTGGTGGGTATCAGGGAGAAACTACCGAGTCTTGAGTACCAACCACTGACCACCAATCACCGAGTACCAAGTACCGAGTCCCGAGTCCCGAGTCTCGAGTCCCAAGTCCCGAGTCCCAAGTCCCGAGTCCCGAGTCCCGAGTCCCGAGTCCCGAGTCCCGAGTCCCGAGTCCCGAGTCCCGAGTCCCGAGTCCCGAGTCCCGAGTCCCGAGTCCCGAGTCCCGAGTCCCGAGTCCCGAGTCTCGAGTCCTGAATCCCGAGTCCCGAGTCCCGAATCCTGAGTCCCAAGTCCCAAGTCTCAAGTCTCAAGTCCCGAGTCTCGAGTCCCAAGTCCCGAGTACCGAGTCCCGAGAACCGAGTACCGAGTACCGAGTCCCAAGTACCAACCACTGACCACCGATCACTGAGTGCCAAGTACCAAGTACCAAGTACCAAATCCCAAGTCCCAAGTCCCAAGTACCGAGTACTGACAAATACAATTCCCAGGTTATTTGAGCCCTACACCAATGGATAATACATACAAATACAATTTGTGTCCATTTGAAGTACCGGGTTTCAGGTTTTGACACTCGACACTTGGTGATTTGTGAAATGAGTGAAAAATGGACATGTTGTGTACATGATGTTGGGTTTCGGGCTTTGGGTCTCGGCCCTCGGCACTCGGAACTCGATGATTTGAGTAATGTAAATGAAAAATCAACATGTTGCATGCCGGGTTTTGAGTTTCGGGTTTCAGCACTCAAAACTCAGTGATTTGTACAGTGAGTGAAAAATGGACATGTTGTGCACATATTTTCGGGTCTCGGGGTTCGGGTTTCAGCCCTCGGAACTCGGAACTTAATGACTTGTGTAATATAATTGAACAGTGGACATGTTGCACACCCGGTTTTGAGTTTCAGGTTTCAGCACTTGAAACTCGGTGATTTGTGCAACAAGTGAAAAATGGAAATGTTGCATACATATTTTCGGGTCTTGGGCTTCGGGTCTCGGCCCTTGGCACTTGGAACTCGATGATTTGTGTAATGTAAATGAAAAATCAACATGTTGCATGCCAGGTTTCAAGTTTCGGGTTTCAGCACTCAAAACTCGGTGATTTGTGCAATGAGTGAAAAATGGACATGTTGTGTACATATTTTCGGGGTTTGGGGTTCGGGTTTCGGCCCTCGGAGCTCGGAACTCGATGATCTGTGTAATATAAATGAAAAATCAACATGTTGCATGCCGTGTTTCGAGTTTTGGGTTTCGGCACTTGAAACTCGGTGATTTGTGCAACAAGTAAAAAATGGACATGTTGTGCACATATTTTCGGGGTTCGGGTCTCGGACCTCGGACCTCGGAACTCAATGATTTGTGTGACGTAAATGAAAAATCAACATGTTGCATGCCGGGTTTCGAGTTTTGGGTTTCGGCACTTGAAACTCAGTGATTTGTGCAACAAGTAAAAAATGGACATGTTGTGCACATATTTTTGGGGTTCGGGGTTCGGGTCTCGGACCTCGGACCTCGGAACTCAATGATTTGTGTGACGTAAATGAAAAATCAACATGTTGCATGCCGGGTTTCGAGTTTCGGGTTTCAGCACTTTAAAACTCAGTGATTTGTGCAATGAGTGAAAAATGGACATGTTGTGTACATATTTTCGGGTCTCGGGGTTCGGGTTTTGGCCCTCGGAGCTTGGAACTCAATGACTTGTGTAATATAATTGAACAATGGACATGTTGCACACCCGGTTTTGAGTTTCGGGTTTCCGCACTTGAAACTCAGTGATTTGTGCAACAAGTGAAAAATTGAAATGTTGCATACATATTTTCGGGTCTCGGGGTTCGGGTTTCGGCCCTCGGCACTCGGAACTTGATGATTTGTGTAATATAAATCAAAAAATGGACATGTTGCATGCCGGGTTTCGAGTTTTGGGTTTCGGCACTTGAAACTCAGTGATTTGTGCAACAAGTAAAAAATGGACATGTTGTGCACATATTTTCGGGGTTCGGGGTTCGGGTCTCGGACCTCGGACCTCGGAACTCAATGATTTGTGTGATGTAAATGAAAAATCAACATGCTGCACGCCGGGTTTCAAGTTTTGGGTTTCAGCACTCAAAACTCGGTGATTTGTGCAATGAGTGAAAAATGGACATGTTGTGTACATATTTTCGGGTCTCGGGGTTCAGGTTTCGGCCCTCGGAGCTCGGAACTCGATGATCTGTGTAATATAAATGAAAAATCAACATGTTGCATGCCGGGTTTCGAGTTTTGGGTTTCGGCACTTGAAACTCGGTGATTTGTGCAACAAGTAAAAAATGGACATGTTGTGCACATATTTTCGGGGTTCGGGGTTCGGGTCTCGGACCTCGGACCTCGGAACTCAATGATTTGTGTGATGTAAATGAAAAATCAACATGTTGCATGCCGGGTTTCAAGTTTTGGGTTTCAGCACTCAAAACTCGGTGATTTGTGCAATGAGTGAAAAATGGACGTGTTGTGTACATATTTTCGGGTCTCGGGGTTCGGGTTTTGGCCCTCGGAGCTCGGAACTCAATTACTTGTGTAATATAATTGAACAATGGACATGTTGCATGCCGGGTTTTGAGTTTCGGGTTTCAGCACTCAAAACTCAGTGATTTGTGCAACAAGTGAAAAATGGAAATGTTGCATACATATTTTCGGGTCTCGGGGTTCGGGTTTCGGCACTTGGCACTCAGAACTCAATGAATTGTGTAATGTACATGAAAAATGGACATGTTGCACACTGGGTTTCAAGTTTCACGCTTTGGCACTCGAAACTTGGTGATTTGTGCAGTGAGTGAAAAATGGACATGTTGAACAATGGGTTTCAGGGTCTCGGGTTTGAAAAATAGCATAATAACAACTTTCATGTTTTCATTATCATTTGCCTATATTGACTACCGAGTCTGATAAGAGACCCCTTGGATGATTCATTGCTCAATGAAATACTACCTGATTGGAAGTGTGCTGGTTATCAGATATTCATTTGTCGACTCCCGGGTCCCGGAACTTGGAAGTCGGTATGGTTGACCCAAATTTGGGTGGTCAGAACTTGGCATCTCATAGGGCAACACAAGCTTCACACCCTGGATTCCAAATTCTGCAAGACAACCTGTGCACCATCAAAGGCCATGTCAGGAGATCACCTGCTGCTCCGGGAACTCAGGAACTTTGATTTATTACCTCCTCTGAGTACGGTTGACCCAAAGGTTGGTAATCGGAACTTGGCTTCTCATAGGGTAACACAAGCTTCGCACCCCGGATTCCAAATTTTGCAAGACAACCTGTGCACCATCAAAGGCCATGTCAGGAGATCACCTGCTGCTCCAGGAACTTGGTAACTTTGATTTTATTACCTCCTCTGATTTGGTTGATGTACAACTACCTCAGCTCCATCGTGTTTACAATTATGATACACATGGGCCCACCCATCTATATTTTATACCACCCTCGGCCCACCCGTCTAATACAACATCCCATACAACACCCTCGGCCCACCGGTCTAATTAATATGCGTCTGGGCCCACCCGTATAATACAATATTGTATAATACCCTCGGCCCACCCATCTAATTTAATATGTGTCTGGGCCCACCCGTGAATGTGATAACAAGTACCTACCCATCTATCTCATACACATCTACCTTAATATACCCATCTGCATAATATCCAACTACCTCGGCCCACCCGTCTACCTAATATTCATGTACATCGGCCCACTCATCTACTCTATATATCCCCTGCATGGGCCCACCCACCTCCATCGGGAATAATTTGCCTCCCGGCCCATCCGTCATAGTCGAGGATATTTTGATCATGGGCCCATGGTCCGCTGGCCCGTATCATACGGGATATTATGCACGTCCGTTCCCTCGTATTATACGGAAATAGGTCACTGTAATATGTGAGGGATAATCAGGGTATCAGTTCATGTGTAAACAAATACAGTATTTGTACGACTCACTCGACGATTGGTATTGCTTGGTTTGTGAAATATATCCTGAGTCATCAAAGACGAAAAAACTTCAAGGTCAAGTAAGGACCCGAGTGACAGTTCGGTTCATTATTGCACCTGTATACAAAACCAAGTAAAAAAATCGTCAGTGAGTGACATATGAAATACGAATGAATCAATACTCACCCAACATACAGATGGCGCCTCCCAGGTGGACGAGCGCAGAACAATTAATCTGGCTGCAGAATGAGCTGCCCAACTACTTACAGATGCAAAAGGAGAAGAAACTACCTCAATTTTTTGAGTAGCTGTTTCCGAGGTGGTTCAACGACTTTCCAGAAGAGATAGAGCTAAACAGCAGCCCACCTTGTGTCGAGAACGCCAGTATTGATGAACATGGTGGAGCTCTTATCAACTCCATTAATGAAACAGCCCAGCCTGATATTATAAATGAACCTGAATCCACCGAACAAGAAGACAGCGAGTCAAACTCACGGCCGATGCAAGCGGGAGAATGGCACAAAGTACGTGGTATTCACGTTGTCCTATTTATAATATATAATAGTTTTTCTTGGTTAGCAATTGCGGGAATGGTTTCGGAATAATTCAAAGGGAAAAACTACACCTGGCAGTAGCTCAACCAGTAAAGCCCTATCTGCACTACTTGGCCAGCGTGCATGAGGCACTCGAGACCTCAAAGAAGTTGAAGCATATTCAAAACTTCACTATGAGTCCAAAGTCAAACCATTGGTCTCTGACGCACTCAAAAATAATCCTGTACAACCTACACAAAGGCTAAGCGCAGTCCGGCAACACACCACTGATTGCTTTGCGGATGAGTCGGACGAAGTTAAGAAGGAAATTCGGGAGGAAACTGTACGTCTTAATGCTGCCAGAAGATTGGGTGATGTTGTGGGACAGGATTCACGAACAAAAGAAGAAGTTTATCAGTAAGTGATGTACTTGATCCAAAATAGTGCTGATCACTTACAATTTGAAGTGCAATTCAAGAGCTACCAATCCTTCTAGGTCAAATCTTCGAGGACCTCTCAGTATTGATGGGTGGATGGCACTACACCCTTCTCATGGGCGGAGTCGACCCTTTGTGTGAAGGTGACATTATGACGTTAAGGTGTGTTGTTTGCTCTTTGTTGTGCCAATTGCATGTACTGATTCATCAATGCATCAATAGCTACCACCACGGTAAAACCGCAGATGGTCTGAGCTTCAAGGCACGTACGCCGAACTTCCATGAACAGTACCTATCACCATTTGAACGACACCTTGGATGCATCTATGGTAAGTGATTCCTGGCTATGCGACTCAAAATTATGATTAATGAAAATTTACCATAGGTGCATCTTCAAAGTCCACACTGCCAGTGGCTCCCTCATCCACCCCAACCTCACCTCGTCTTCCACCTGGCCTGATCTCACTAGAGGACAAGTCAACCTCACCCCGTCTTCCACCTGGCCTGATCTCACTGGAGGACAAGTCAACTTCACTTCGTCTTCCACCTGGCCTGATCTCACTGGAGGACAAGTCCTTGGTTGGAAATGTGCTTGATCCCTCTCCGGACTTCAACGCACTTGCAGGAACGAAAGAACATGGTGAGTGGTCGATGCGCACTGACTTGAACCCTATCACATTTGCTCATAACACGACAGATACGCCAATCACTGCTTGGAGAAAGTTGACAGCATTTGATGAAGACCCGCTAACTACATCCCCCACCTTTAATCGCACTCAATGGCCAGGTGTCAGTGTGGCGGATCCATCAGTCGAAGCTATCCCTCCTCTCATGTTTCATCCATTGTCGTCGTTTCACACCACCCTCTTGCCCCAGCCTGCTTCGCTCTTGGCTCAGCAAATGAATCAATTTTCTGCACTTGCAGAGGTCAATGGACTGTCCATGGAACCACATGGCAATCCATTGCCATTCAACCAACCGATGTTCAATTTGGGGCCGCACGCACCCTCAGACACCCATATTCCATTGTCCTTGCTAATGACTATCACACTGTCACTCCTGTCTACATCCACACCGCCCGAGTCAATTCATTTCAAGTCTACCAAACACCAACCCCCGTCAGCTCCTCATCAACCATTGTCCATTGACCGGGGGTCTTCTGCGGCTTCTCGCCAGCTGTCACCTTGTGACATCGGGGGAGTCTTGGCTGGTGAAACTCTCCAACCCGGTTTGGAGACGGAGATGGTGTCTTCATTACATGTTGTCTCTGCTGCCTCCAACAGATGCACCAAGCACCCACCACGCCCTTCTACGCGAGCTGCTGAAGCCAACAAAATTGGTGTCAAGCAAGGAACAAAGCCTGCACCAAAGAGGAAGCAGACCGAAGTCCAGCGCAGTGGTGAGGGGTTGAAGAAAAAGTCTCACAAGTAGATATATTGTAGTCTGTCATGTTTTTAATGTAGCTACCTGAACAATATACGAAGTGTGGAAGCCCACAGAGGCAATGGCCCTCATCAACAAGGGCATCCAGGATGTACAGAGTCGAGCCTTTGCGTTTCGATACCTCTTGACCCTCGATGTTCTGTTCAAGAGCGGCCATATAGTAGGGCTTGCATTTACCACAAGACTTGTGATCTGCCTCAAAGACGTGGGGTTTAACCTGCAGCCCTGTCTTGCTCGCATCGAGGCAGGTGGTAAACCTGCGCTGCAAACCATAAGGCAAATACCATACCAATAGACTGGAAATTCTCACATGTATGCCAACCGAATGGCGGCAGCACTTGCATAGCCATGCTCATACACAGCAAGATCATGGAACTTTGAAGCAGATGATCTCAGCATATCTAGTAGTACTAGTACTTATCAACTTTTTTGTTTTTGCTTTGACTTATTGAATTGTGGGACTTGTGCCCTTGTGTGTCACTCGTTGTGGATTTTAATTTACGAAGCAAGTGAGATTAAGGAATGTGCTAGTAGGTCACCGGTGATATATCATTAAAATATTCAAGTACTGCAGCCAGGGGAATATATGATATATCATATTCTACTGAGGGCATTGAGGTAGGTGATATATCATTAAAATATACAAGTACTGCAGCCAGGGTAATCTATGATATATCATGTTCTACTGGGGGCATTAAGGTAGGAGATGATATATCATTGAAATATGCAAGTACAGCGGTTGGGGGAATATATGATATATCTTTGATATATCATGGCTCTACTGCTGGTATATCCTCAGTAAATAGGTGTTATATCACAGGTACTACTAGTAGTAGGTGATATATGCAAATACTGCAGCTGGGGAATATATGATATATCTTTGATATATCATGGCTCTATTGCTGGTATATCCTCAGTAAATAGGTGTTATATCACAGGTACTACTAGTAGTAGGTGATATATGCAAGTACTGCAGCCGGGGAATATATGATATATCTTTGATATATCATGGCTCTACTGCTGGTATATCCTCAGTAAATAGGTGTTATATCACAGCGCTATGATTGATGTATCATCTTCCCACACATTGTGTCATAAACCAGGATATATCACCTTCCTTCTACCATGACAGCAATATAATACATCATAATGACATTATCGCCTGCTGCCAGTAGGTTGAAAATCAAGCTGATAGCCTGAGAAGCACATCGCAATGGTGAGTCATGTTTCTGCTTTCACTTTGGTATCACAGTTGATGGTGCAACTTGTTGGGAGTAGATCAGTACAGTTGCTTTTGGACAAATTTTCGTACTGCCCAAACAATGCAGATGTTTGAACTTATTTGAAAATGACCGACCGTGTCTGGTTTTTCTTGTGGTCCAGTAAGCTTGAGTTGGGGAGGCTGTCGAAACGAGCGATCATTGTTGATGATGATTTATATTGGGAGGGAATGTACTTGGGCTGCGCAAATGATCTTGAATCTGTTCGTCTAACATTAATGTTAGACTAGAAGGCTAGCTGGTAGATCTGTTTCTTTGTGTGAGCCAACGACTTGGAGACACCACTAGCCTAGATTGCTGATCGTGATTCATGACAGATGTGTTATTTTCTGGTATATAGTCGAAGCCCAAGTTTATATGGGAGTGTGTGTCATGATGAAGGTGACAAAAGGAGGCAACACCTATATGCGGTACTTTCTATCAAAGGGTAGTGTGGAGAGCTCGAGAGTGATTTGACTCGAAGCTCCAGCCTGAGCGTACACCGTCACGTGACCATCTTACTTCAGGGATGTCAGTTTTCATGTTCTATTGAATTCAATTGTGTTACAGTCGTTTGCATAAAGATTTTCAGTTGCGAAACCACGCAACACATGTTTGTATATATTTGTCACAGTATGAAATGGGTGGCCAAAGTCACGATACCAAGGTATTTTCCTGCTCTACAAATACATGTTGCGTGGTTTCGCAACTGAAAATCTTTATGCAAACGACTGTATAAGATCTGATTTACATCCCTGCGAATTTCAGGTACCCTCAAGTTCTGCGAGGTTCCCTCCTGAACTCTGCCTTAGACCAGGGGTGTACATCACAAATAAATGATGATATTCCTGATCGGATTTTCAAAATTTGTGCGGCTTAGTGGCGAAGTTGAAGTGTAATTATAGCCAAACATCCACCATCATGCCGACTCCCGAGTGCTCATACTCACATCAATTCTACAAACATAGCTTTGCGCAGCAATCTGCATCTGTTTTGCATGTTGATGTAGATGCGCCATATGTGCTGACAGATATAGATGCAGTCAAAGCAACGACAATGGCGAGGAAGGAGAAACATGCGAGATGCTATGGATTCTTCTAAGGGAGATCTCAAATGATATCTCTGAGGATGGGGAAACGACGGCCAGCTTTTATATCTTCCGTATTCTCATGGGCACGATTCTGATTGATTTAGCAGAATTTGTTATTGCTGTCAGATGCCTGCAATAGCGTGTTTGATTGATTACGGGCATTGTATCATAACCTCCATTATCAGTGGGACTGAACACATTTGAAACACTCAGCAAAATAAGGCCAAATGTTCGACAACACAGCTTCATCAAAGCTGTGGAAGCTGGGAAGTCCACCTGCCGTCGACATGCTCACATGCACACTCGTGAACAAGTGGGGATTACTATTGAGACCGCACAGGATCTTCAAGTGTCTTTAGTGTGGATACCTTTGCTCTCGACCAAGATTCGTGATGTGGATGTCCTTTTTGGTCCAGAGAGTAGTATCTCCCCTGACGACGTTGCTACCGAATTTCTGGCTCCCGATGAGTTTGACTAAAGAAGTTCAAAGCATTAATGAAGTCAAAACGCTCCAAAGAATACTTTTGATTTCGATGAGTTTGACCAGGTTAAACAAGGAATAATACCACAGGCCATTCTAGATCAGAATGAGGTTGTCTAACTACAGTCACAAGCATGATGGTTGGAACGAGGTCACATCAATATTATCATTGGGAACATTTCACAATACCAGCCACAGACGCAACCCACCATCATTTGCGCGTCAAGTCTCTCCCATATCGTGCTGCATCAAGCTTCGTCGTGTCGGTGTCGCGTAAATCTTACCATCGCCTCGTTCGCAGAATGAACTGGTTATTCTTTCAAGACTAGCAGCACACAAATCGCACGAGTGAAGAAATTTGTATTTCTGAATTGCAAAGAGCGGAGTGCTGCCAGAGACGGTTCAAATGAGTGATTTATGCGAGGGGACTCACTCTGATGAACTACTATACTAACTATGGCCCCAGTACCTAATGGCAGGTTATGATACAAGGGTCGTAATTGGACACGCTCCTGCAGGTTCTACCGAAATTTCTGCCGTCTGACCTGATAGCAATAACAATTCTGCCAAATTGATCAGAGTCATGCCCATAAATATAAAAAGCTTGCCGTCGTCCTACAGTGTTCCCCCATCCTCAGAGATACTATTGAAGATCCCCTCAGAATATTCCATATCACTTCGCACAGAAAATGTGTTTCTCCTTCGTCGCCATTGCTGCTGCTTTGACAGCATCTATGCATGTCAGTGCATGTAACACATATTGCCAATCAAATACAGATTGTTGCTCAAACATGGTTTGTGGACTTGACGTGAGTATGAGCAGGTCGCTGTGCAACCAGGATTCAACCGTATGACTCACCTGCGCGCCTTAGAATGGAGTTTTGACCTGCATATTGGTTGGAAATTGAGTCGGCAGTACGAAGGGCACGCGGGGACAGTACATTATGCTTCTGCTTTGGTACCATGGTTGACAGTGCAATGCCTAGTTCGCAGTCAATCAGTACAGTTGTTTTGGGACAAGTTTTGGTATTGCTCGAGCAATGTGGATGTTTGAACTTATCTGAAAAACGATCGATTGTGCCTGATATTACTCGTGGTTCATTAAAGTTCAAGTGTTGCCGGAGCTCCAGCTAAAGCCATTTCTGGCATTATGGTTTGACCGGTCAACGATGTTAATTGGTTGACTACGCTACTATCTGCAATCGACATCCCCGTTACAACGACAAAGAGAAACTAGGAGACGAGCAACTCATAGTCAGCCAACTAAAATGACAATGCTATCCATGGGACCCACAAATTATTAGCACATCTAAGCTTGATCTAGTTGGCCAGCATCAGTACATGTCTCCCTGCCTTCATACCACGCTTGAAACCCATCGGGAAGGGATTGCATTTCCGGTGCATTCGTCGATAGGTATGTGGGGATGACCGATTGCTCCCTGTTCACTTGAAGACCAAATAGTATTCATGAAGCGAGAACGCTGTGCACAACAATCTGGGGTCTAAAATGTCGAATATGAGCTTTTGACGATATATATATATATATATATGACCAGGCTAACATGTTTAAGGTCTCGCTGTATGAGAGCTAAGGGTGTGTTCAGTTCTTCGAAGCCTGCGTAATCAGAAAAGAGCTCACAGGGAACACAGAGATGACAATCACATTAAGAGTGGATACCACTATAGAGATGTCAGCACGAAAATCATAATAACAATGGTGTTAATACTTGTGATGCAGGACATGTAGAGGAGTCCATCGCCGTAGACACTTCTTATTAACGTGTTATGACAACCAAAATAGTGCCGATATTTCACAAATACAGTGATGAGCATGAGAACTAGAAGTGAATCGTCAGAATAACATATTTGAATTAATCGCCACCTCACCAATCTCGAAGATCATCAAGAGTCCATACCCAAAAGCACTGCTGCGAGCCCCCTCAAGCGTGCAAAGCGGGCCAGCTGGAAAAAAATGAATATTAAGACCAAGAGGCGAACTTTAAGACCTCGCCTTCTGGGTTGCTGAAATGGATGGGGGCAGCACTTAGGACCACACACGTTGGACCAGGGGTCCCAAGGCATAGACTAAAGGAAGAGACATAGACAAGAGGCAGTTGGTCCTTCGGCGATAGCCATAGCTTAGTCAGCGACACGCGCACATAGCCAAACTCTGTTCATAGTGTAGCACATCATCATGCATCACAGAGCTCTCCCCTCACTGCTTTTGTCCTAGTCCATCGTGGTGAACAGAGAGAATCCGAACCAGCGCGATATTGCATCACACACCTATCACACAAAAAAAAGCACGCAGAAGAAAGAAGCATTAGCTCGCGGTCTAGATTTTAGTCATAGAATAGAACATAGAAGCTCCCAAATAGAAGCTAACGAACCATTTACAGAAACATACAGTCTTATTACGTCGCAACTCACATCAAAAACAACACCAATTACAAAAAAGAGCAGTGTTCATCTTACTCGCATTTACATTTATATTTGATGCCCAAAGCTAACAAATTGAGACCCAGAACAGCAAAAGGACAAGCGGTAACCAACGTTCGTTTAAAAATGAACTGGGAACTCTGGTCAGAAGAGACATCAGCAGCATCATCTCCTCTCGATACACCAGATCCATCAGGGCACAACACGCCAAGTCACTGTAGCACATTGTCACTAAGCAGCCTCTCGGAAGAAGACGAACAGCAGAACAATCAAGTCCCTTTCCCAGAACTAGAGGTCCCAAAATTAGACATCTACATACCATCGTCCGAAGTCCAACAACCATGTCGTCGCACGAAGACAGAGCAGCTCACATCCATCTCCACAGTACCAAATTACAACCTAGCCGAATTCTTTGCACTCGCACAGTTAAAAACCTTCATGCCTGTAGAGACCCCGCAGATATTTCATGGCGATGGAAGAGCATCAGAAAATCCGGCGGATTTCCTGAAATCCTTCAATCGAGCAATGCGTCAGCAGACGATAACAGACAGCACCGACAAATTAGACGCTTTCGGTGATTACCTCGGAACAAGTTCGCAAGCAGAACGATGGTTCAAAGTGTTGCAGTCGAAAGACAAAGCGACATGGAACACATTCGTGATAGCATTCGAGAAATGCTGGCCGCCAGTCCAGATAGCGGAGAAGACAAGAGCAGAGTACGAGAAAGAATTGCTAGAGCATATACTACGAGAAGAAGACGTAGGAAAAAAGAAGACACTCTATGATAGAGAATGCTGGACGCACGTAGCATGGGCGATGAAGACGCTTCAACTCGCAACAGACGCAGGCATTGAACAGAGCACGTCGATGATATGGCAAGTCCGCAGTAAACTGCCGGACATCATAAAAGATCTATTGAAAGACGAAGAATATACCAAGTGGGAGGAGTTCACGAAAGCGGTGACGGAGCTCAAGGGAAGTCGGCTTGTAGAGAAACAAGAACAATACCTCAAGCAATCACACGAACTCAAAGCGCTACGCGCAGACCTAGCTCGCGTCCAGACACGAGCACCTCAGCAAAACCCAATCGCAGCATTGCAAAGTCAATTCAATAGAATGTCGATTAACCCCACAACACCGCCAACGCTTCCGACAGCGAACAACACATATAACCGGGTACCAGCAGCAACCAATCGTCAGAACACACAACCAATGTATAATCGGCAACCGGCCACAACGCAACAGCCGTTGGTAGTAACGGAGGAGATGAAAACAATGGTCAGGCAGCTAGTTCAAATGATGCCGCAACACCCGGATAGCACTGCAGGAAAAGCAGCATACAGAGCGCAGCTCGCACAGTGGAACACGAGATGGGGAGAGAATGCGAGAGTCACGCAAGAAACAGGATACCCGCTAAAGCCGGGCACAGCAGCCATCGCATCCAGTGAATGCTTCGCATGTGGGACGCACGGACACAACAGACGGGATTGCCCATTACCGCCGAACCACGAAGAGAGGCTAACACGCAAAGAAGCAGCGTGGAGAGCAATTGTGAGCAAGACGCTGGGCGCATACAACAGGGCAATGGCCACACCGATATCACTAGTCATGAGTAATGGCTACGAGGAGACACAGTTAGAAGCGTGGATCGAAGAGATTCCTGAACAACAGGGAAAAGCGGACGGGTCGACGTAAAAAAGAACATTACGTCGACCCAAAGTCTCAAAGACATTCAAGCTGGAGTTGAAGTCCTCGCATGCGAAGAGGCAACATGCGAGGACAACCCTAGGACCATTAGCCCCAAAGTTTCTGCTGAGCGCGTAGCTAAGGATATCGCATGTACTATTGAACTTCACGATGCAATTGAAACCAATGACTTGTATTCGGTTGGACACCCGGTTGTCACAAAAGCTCAGTTAAAAAACGGAGAGGCAGTTCCATTCGCTCACCGAATAGAGCTAGAAGGTCCACAAGGAGAAAGAGTCAGAGTATGAGCGATATTCAATGACGGCGCAATGACCAGTGCAATGTGCATGTCGATCTTCGAGAAGATCAAGCACAGATTGGGAAACTGGAGCGCATCAGACAAACGATTAAGGATGGCAAATGGAAATATAGTCAAGGCAATCGCAAAGTGGACGGGAATGATTAGGATTGAAGAAGTCGGAGTGCGGAGCACATTTGAAGTCTTTGACAGTGGCGGAAGCTGGGGCTTCCTACTAGGAAAACCGACACTTCAAGCATTCACAGCAATTCACGAATACGAAACGGACACGATCGTGATAACCGACGGAATCAAAACAGTTGCAATAGAAAACCGGATAGCGGACAAGCGGATGTTACAGAGAGCAGATGCAGTCAGTCTCACGCTAGACAAGAAGCAACAAAGGACGTTAGAAAACAAAACAAAACCGTCAAACATCCCAATGGGCCAATGGAAGCTGACAGGATACTGGACCAGAAAGAAGAGAGAGAGCGCGTCAAAAGAAAGAACAGCAGAAAAGGAGAAAAACACATCAAAGGGAGTGACAGCGGCCCATCAGTGAATTCATGAGTCCTTGATATTGTAGCCGTGAGAACGATAGAACGACATAATTATGTTTCTGTCAAATATGGCCATTTATACTCGAAAAAATCTGTGTTGTTGATACATAGACATGTATATATGCAGATCTAGACTACAACGAGGAGTTCGTGAAAATATCACGACATTGCGGCATCACAGCCAGTAAGAATTTCTAGCGTAATTGTGTGCCAAGTGTTAAGCATTCTCATTTGTCATCATATCTGGTTAAAATTATAAAGCTAGTTAAGACTTTCTCCTGAAAAGCGGCCTGAACACCTGGCATCATATCTATATTAGTATTGAAGCTTGTGACCAGGGTGTGACATTGCACCATTATAGCCGGTCAGGGGTGATAGGGTAATTGTGTCCAGGTTGTTGAGCATCCGCGTTTTTACTCATTTGTCCTTTGAATTATAAAGTTATTGAAGACTTTCCCATGAAAAATGACTTTGGCATTGCTCTTAAATATATTTTAGCATGAGAGCTTGTGACTATGATGCGACATGGCACCATCACAGCCAGTAAGGAGTGGTAGGGGAATTATGTCGACTTGTGAGTAGCTTTTAGACTACGAGCAACTTGAGTCATCATACATACCCATGGATGCCCGCAAGTCTAGCCCGGTATGAACAGTCATAACAGATCTATGACCTTTCTTTTTTTGCAGCCGACGAGGAATGGTTGTATACTTTTTATATCTTTGTTATATATTGTCATTTTATCTTATCTAGGTGTGCTACCAGCTACCACAGGCACCGCTCCCAATATCTCTTGGCTCTCCGACGAGTCCTCAGTAGCAACATTCTCAAGTGCCTCGATTTCCTCTATATACGAAACGTCCGGATCCCTGCTCAATCCCAGTGAAAACAATCAAGATAGAGGTCGATACGTATCGAAAGCTGGGCTATCCTGCTCATCTCAACGGTCGATCCTCGCCGTTTTTGTGCGCGTCCTTCTGAATTGATGTTCATGGGACTAGGTACTGGCATTATCGACAGACATGGATGATAGCACAGGAAGCAAAATCAATACCATCTATATGATGGGAAGCTGCAGACGAGTTTGCCGAGGCAGCATGTAGAGATGGATCTGTGATAGAGCCCCTACGATGCTGGCGTCTTGCACGATGAGCTCATCATTGTGATGAAAGGCAAGTCCATCTCTCGTGTCAGAGACGTAGGACGGCCAGATTAGTATGGCGTGTCCCAATTCATCGTCAAGCAAAGATTCAGATAGGTTGTATGACAGGGCCTCGAATGGTGAACTGTTAGAAAAGTGGCGGGAAAAATATGCTTTGTTGCCCTCGCCTCACATTCATCTAATGGTGCCTGTGACATCGCCTCGCGTGTCTCTGCTTCATCTTCAGATGATGAAGGGAGAACAGAAAGATTGGAAAGGTCATGAGGCGGAGATGGAGTGCGGAAGTCAAGAATGGAAGTGCTTGATGCAAGACGGCGCGGTGGAGTTGTGAGCGCGAAGGTGGGAATGTCAACAAGGTGATCGTAGCCTTCTCGGTTTTGCTGGGTCACAACTTCGGGGGCGACATATGCAGGTGTACCGCACATAGTCTGTGAAACATAGACCCATCAGTGATATGTTAGAAAGTTAAAAGTGGAATTGCTGACTCTGAGGAAAGTGACACTATCGACAACCTTAGCGAGACCAAAGTCGGCAACTTTGACAGTGGGGGATTTTCCGCAGTTAGCAGCACGTTCTAAATGGCCAACATTCATAATGGAATCAACTCCTTCAAGGGAAATTCATTACCTCGGGCTTCAGGTCACGGTGCGCGATCCCTTTGCTATGAATGTACTTTGAAACAGGCGACAGGTCAGATGATTTACGGTCTCATACGGCGAGCTGACCTACTGCAAGGGCATCGCAAACTTGCGCGATTATGTGGACAGCCAGTGGTTCCTCTGAAAATAAACTTGAGAATTACCAAGCATCGACACGACCTGAGAAGAAAATTCGTCCCAAGGAGCGGAACTGGTCATTGTCGGTGTTCCTAGAGGAGTGAGGGATGAGGCATCGCCTGCTCTTGGGACTGAGAGTTATTTAATGGAGAGTCTGGAGTAGGAGGTCGGAACGAGGTCGCTGAAGTTGAAGAAAGAGCTCTGTGAAGACATGCTTCATCATTGGAAAAAACACCAGGTGTTTGAACGAGTGAGC
This sequence comes from Suillus fuscotomentosus, assembly GCF_016647785.1. Lineage (NCBI taxonomy): Eukaryota > Fungi > Basidiomycota > Agaricomycetes > Boletales > Suillaceae > Suillus > Suillus fuscotomentosus. The sequence goes on along the minus strand of NW_024539549.1, from coordinate 13,426 downwards.
ATTGTCTTGGTGGCGAGGATGGTGGAGACAAACCTAGACACCAGAACCTCTGTCTCTGGCTCGCTGGGAGGATCTTCATTTAGCGGGCCACGCGTTGTCTTCCGGCTTGCATTGTCACGTCCTTTTAGTTTCCTGTCTATTCAGGGTTAGAAAGAACCAAACATCATGATGGTGGAGGTATTACCTTTACATGGTCCTCAAGTGTCGTTCCTATACTAATGTAGAGGTCCGAGACTTCGTTTCATGCTCTTTGAGGCTCTAGCTCTGTGAAATGGAATGACGGGGGTGAAATTCAGGATAGATAGAGGTGGTATACCATCATCGTCTGAAATTCTCTAGGTATTTGTAATCCAACGAAGGTGATGATTCACATAATGATTCAATTCGATGTATAAGATTCAAAGGGAGTATCAGAAAGATATATAGTCGAACTCGTCCTCGTCCTCGTCCTCGTCCCCACACTCTTCGTTCTCATCCCCAATTTCCTCATCCAGTTCCCCGTCAGTAGACTCATCATCGTATTCTTCAAGACCCTCGACCTCGACAACCTCTTCTTCCTCGGCGCATTCTTCATCACCCGTGCTTTCGCTGACCTCTTCAGGGTCTGTCCCTTCACTACCGTTGTTGCGAAAACAATCTCTAGTGATTTTCCGCAATATTACCGAATGCCCCACACCGAAGTGATTATATCGCATATACATATCTCGATCGACGAATCTGGTCCAAACCTTGAGCGTTGAAGCGCCACGAAGATATTTCACTCACATGCCGACAAAATGCTCTTCCCAGTCATCCGATTGTCCCGCAGGGCGTGCCAATGATTTTCCATAGCGAAGCGCGCTTACGCCATGGCCTGAGGCAAACGCAGGAATTAAATGGGCACCACGGATTACCTGCCCTGGATCGAGAAACCCAAATGCATCTTGGTCCGACTCCTCCACAAACGCAATCTTGGGCAGACGGGCATGAAACGTGCCGGATTTATGATTCCGTAATGCTGCCAGCCATCTAACCCAGAGGACCTCAATGTGCCGTTTCACAGGTTGACCTCCATCGTTAAGCCATACCTCCATGTGGTAGATACCCAATACACGGGCATACCAGTACGGGTGGCTAGGTGTAGTCTCCCCAGAAAGTACCATGACGTCTCCATGGGTTCGGGGGTTGATGGTGTCGTATTCGCGCCGTAAGTCGTAGGTCGTATAGTGTACTTGCATGGTCTGGACGGAGTAGATGGTGTTGTTGGGAATTATGACGGAGTTACGCTCCTCGTTGGTGAAAGCGTGGTCACAGTAGCTAATATCTAGCTCCCGGAACCTATATAAGATATGATCTCTCAGTTTCGGTATGAAATTCTGAGAATTTCTGTGAGTAAATTATAAGGTGTGTCCAAAATGCACTACCTTAACAGCCGGATCACCATCATGTTCCCGGAGAAAGGTAAATATATTGACTGGATTGTTCCGGGTACTCGCGATATAGTGATGCTTGTCAGACAACGATGAGGGGGGTGGGGCCTCGGCGCGTGGTTGTCTACCAGAAGAGGATTCGCCCCCTGATTCTGCTATCCGCCGTAACACACGGCGCCTGCGTTCGTGCTTGGCCAATTGTGCTGGTGTGTCTAACTTGCTGGTCAGTGGATAAAATGCTTTTAGGGCTCTATGAGCGAGCTCTCCCTGGCCAAGCTTAATGTCAGGTACAGATACATAATATGAATGCAACTGCTACGCACGATTTGAGTGGTGAATGAATCTGTGGTCCCGAAGAACTTGATGGTTCTAACATAATCACCCATAGCATGAAACTTATACGTACCCAAATTGAACTTCTTTGGCTTCGTCCCGCTTGATTCTGGAAAATTAGTGCTGGTATCGGAGCGTTGAGCGGCCTTTCGTTGGCGGGATGCTTTCTCTTTCGGTAATTCGACAGTACTAAATGCAGCACACGTGTAGCTTTGAAACTTTCTGAGCATCCGAGTCAGTTTCTTGAACGTTACTTCAAGAAGAGTAAGAGTGGACTCCGAATGAATCCTGAGCTTGGCGAGGGCATGCCACTCTGCAAATCAATACAGTAGAGACTGTACCACCGCATCGTGGTCAGAGGGGAACAGCCCCTCGAATACCGGAATGGCACACTGAGAATATTTCAGCAAGTCGAATGCGGAAAATGAATAACTCGTAAAAACCTGTAAAATATCTTCAAAATCGTGCGCCGCTAATCTCTTCATTTCAGAGGTATTGTTTGAAAACCTGCGGATTACGCCGTTACCGAAAGTCGGGACCTGTCGAAATCTACAGTAAGATTTTGAGTCGACGATTTGTTAGCAGGTAATAACAACACTCCGTAACAACTCCTCGTACCTGCTATCAAGGATTGCAACAAGCTGACTACCCTTGGTACTGAGAGCATAAAGTAGCCTAATGAGGTGCGTGAATAGCGCCTTCCAGGTGCCCAACTCGCACTCATGCATGAAGTCGACGACGAGCATGCGGAATGGGTCGAGGCCGAACGGTCCAAGTTTCTCGACAAATTGATTCTGCACATAGATAGCGTGTAGCTGATGATGAGAAAGCAAGGAAATAGTTGTACTTACAATAGTAGGTACCCAGGAGCCGTCTCCAAGAGTATGGTCTACTTTTGCACCGTCTACGGTATTTCCCAATTGATAAATAAACTCGCGAGCCTTGACGACCTTCGCCATGAAATATACTCGAAGATTGGTCATACGACTTTTCATGTCGGATGCGAGCCCAAGAAAATTAAACGAACCCTTCGGTGTAAGACAGCGAGGGCAGGGACACAAGCCCATGTCCTTGATAGTCGCAATCAAAACTCTGTACGTTGATGGGTGATTAACATTCTTGAAAAGCCCGCGAGAAACATACTTTTCAGGATAATCCGCGGAATATGTGAAGATTCGAGGGAAGATTCTCCGCAGCACTCCATCAGCGCATTTCAAAACGATACCGTGGTGATATGCGTTAAGAAAGTCCTCATCCAACAAGATTTCCCAACACCCATGGAACAACTCCCTACGACAGTGTGCTTGAAGAGATGCCATGCCACTTTTCGATATGTGAGGTAGGCTACTTAGGATATCTTTGACGCTGTCGGGAAGCTAACATTATCAGTAGTAGATAATCATGCCACGTTCGTCGACTTACTGAAGGTAAAAATCCTACAATATGACATGCTCCCGATTGAGGTTGTGAACGTGCGTACTTTGTCAGATTTGCGAAATACATGTAAAGTGGCCAAGCCTTCGCAGTCCCAAAGTTTGCGAGGTGAGTGGCGTCAGAAAAAAACAACAAACCCGCAACAACACGCTCGAGTGAACAGCCAGGTTCCTTCGGCAGACGCTGAAGAGCGTCCTGAGCTTCTAGCCAAGCATCGGACGTGTAGAATTCATCATAAATCCGCTCTTGATGACCGTCCAGAGGATCTTTCCAGAGCCGTTGGAACGGTAAGAGATGGAATGCCCGGGCTTGGATATCTGCAAATGCGGTACGTATTACTTCAACGAGAGGGCGATAATGGAAGCCGGGAATGGTATAAGGCTGAGGGCCATCCTCCTTTGACTTCGTTGGAATATTAATAGTGACGTTAGTCTGAATCCAATCATCTGGAAATTGAATTCTTTTCCCATTCCCGTCTGTGTCCAGTTCTCTCAAGCTCCGCTTCACCGAGAAGTTCTCGAGGTGCTCGTGGTCAAAGTCCTTTGCCAGTATTACGTCTTTGACAAGGCGCGAGACTTTACTTTTGGACACAAGATTACTACCTGTGTTCATCCAAGACATAAGGCGATAGATCGTCATGTTGGGGAAGGGGTAAGGCGGCGCAAAGATATTCAATGGAGGATCAATTTCTTCGGCGACCGTTGGAGACGTTCTTGCGAGTAGCGAGGATGGAACAAATGTATCTGGCTCAAAGGAAGGCCGACGAGGGTATAATCTGCATAGTCCAAACGAGTTGAAAGTGGTCTGGAGGGTGTCTCTCAGCGTTAAGAGAACACGTAGGATTCTGGACCGAGCTGGAACTGAAGTCAAAATTTGAGTTGACTGGACATCAGGATTATCTGAATGATTAAGTTCATCTCGCGAAGGTTCGAAATCATCCAAAGGTCTCGGAATTCGTCTCATTGGAAATGCGATTTCATCTGGAAGATTGGGTAATTGTAAACACATCAGATGATAGTTGCTGCCTAGAGGGAGACACAAACCCGAATTGTAATCCATCTCGTCTCCAGCATTGTTCCCCATCTCAACATCGATATGATCATTTTGTTCCTTCTCTGAGTCGAGAGGGTGTTGCAAGTCTGCGAGACTGGAGACACTTGGCCCGTAAGCCATAGACAACGGCATGAAGAGCCTACAAGGGGCAATTGGTTTCAGACTCGGACGGTCCCTTACATGTCGGACGGCTGATATTCTCTGAGATCGGCAGTGACTGGATGCTCGACTTCCAAGTATGAGAAGTTCACTCACTGACTCTGATGCAGGGGTGCTCGCCGAAGTGTGCCGAACCAAATTTGAAACAATCGCCTCTTTGGCACGATTATGTCTCTTCTGGCTCGCAAGGGTACTGACTCTCCTATAAAATTGACAGCTTGCGCGATGTCGATTGAGTCCTCTATTGTCTGTTTTCCTCTCCCAAAAGCAACCCGCAGCATTACAAGCTACCATCAGAAGAGAGAAGAGGAAAAGGCCAATCCAAAGTCTTCCCGGGAGGCGCATCACAATTAAGCCAGTTAGCAAGCGGATACCCTGACTGACATGGAGTTGATCGTTTGAAACAAGTTTGAAATTTAAACCACCGATGATACATAAAAGTTATAACGTGCGAACAACTAATTAGTAATTGCGCCAGACTATATTGCCAGTCTAATATACGTACTGGATGTCACTCGATACAACTAAAAATATAACGAACACTGAACTTCAACTCATCCTTGATCTCCAGAATCACCCAGACTGATACAACATATCTGCCCTGTGTCAGTGAATACATCATGGCAGGTCGCTCGGACTTCCTCTTTGATGTTCCCGGCGACACCATCTGCGTTCGATCTCGCGAATCAAAGCAATCAGTGGTGTGTAAACCAATGGATGTTCTCAAAAGAACAGTGTACCAAGTGCCGGAATACCCACGGGCAGGCATGACCATAATGATATTGTACGTTTTACAAAACCGCCCTCTAGGTGAGGCGAAGATATCTTGATGACCCAGTACATCACTGAGAGTTGCAAAATGTCGGCCACTGTCCTGATCTTTGCCAACCTCGTCAAGTACTTCCAGCGCGAACATCCCCTTTATGTTCTTCGTACTCGTGGCTTCGAGCCAGGTCAGCCTTTCTTTACGTCCATGGACGAAATAGTGTACACCTACGCTGCAGCAATACAGATGACTCGACCCAACGGTCCTTATGCCATTTCTGGTCAGAGTGACGAGTCAAACTCGTTGGTTTGATCAACATCCCCTCATATCGCCAACCGCATGCACCATGAGATTGACTGGACTTGGTGGCATGCTCAACCTTTCGTACTTCCTTGGTCTTGTGACGAAACAAGATGCCAATGAGACTGAAACTCGGAGGACAACTCAGAGACTCCGGTCCGCGTGATATCAATTGGAATCTGGATAGAATTTTGATCACTTAGAACAATAAAAGGGTCGCAGCTGTACTGACTAGCGTTGACGGCGACAACAGGACCTTCTTGAGAGGTGTTCTGTAGGCCAGAGAACAGGGGAGGCAGGAGAAACCGAGCCGGGTCGGGGAGCATGCAGATACGGGAGACAATATCGTTCCATTGCATGGTCAGTTATTGGATTTGTGAGGAATGGTCTTCAATAGACTCACCATGTGGTGTCCCGGGGTGCGACTGACACCATGCGCAGAGTTCTCCTGTTACTGAGTAGTGAGTGGTGACAAAGGTGGTGATGCCATATGGGCGCGCAGACGTTATTGTAACCACAATGACAAGGGGGTGTTGGCGTCTGGGGACAAAAAATGATCCAGCCGGAAGCATGACTGAGGCGACATTGACGAGGCAGAGGACTAGTAGGGAGCGGGGAAAGGTTACTAAAGAATGTAACGAGAGGTGAGTGGAAGTGATATAGAGAGTTTGTGCGATGGAAGTAGTGAGAAGACAAAGGTCATCAATTGACATGGGAGATGAGAGTTGGCAGCAGACGCTCCAACAGCGCAGTCCCAATAAAGGCGGGAGCGAGGAGATCCTCGGCTCGAGACCAGAAGGTCTTTGCCGCCTAATCATGATGTGGGAGGAGTAGCAGATGCTCCAACAGGGCCAGATGGCCTAAATCCCAATAAAGGCGGGAGCGAGGAGATCCTCGGCTCGAGACCAGAAGATCTTTGCCACCTAATCATGATGCGGCAGAGCTAGTAGTTGGAAACACAACATTTGGTTGTGTTTGTCGTGACAGGTATAGGCTTAGTAAATATTAGTAATACTGTCCTGTACATAATCAGTTTTGAACCCAGCAGCATGGATAACCTGTATATAGTATTACTTAGCTTATTCCCGGGTCAGTGACGAAGGATGGCAGTCTGAAATTCTGTGACACTCAAAGCTAAGTATCAAACCAATGAGATTACACCGAAGTAGTATCATAGTAACCAACTCGTAAGTAACGGTGCTCCTGATCATCTGTTGGCGCACCAACGTAACCTAAGCCTGGGTGTCCCCTAGCCAGATCGACTGATTCGATGCTGTCACGTCAACCTTTCCTCGACATCTGTTGTTCTTCACCATACTTGACTATATCGAGCACTGTCTGCCAGTCTGTCCCTGTTCTCTCCCGGCAGATGCGCTTCACGACAGTTGGAACAGGATTGGGAAAAAGTACGTTCTCGTCAGTGTCTGAACCATGATTGCCGTTAACATCGTTGATCTTCCTCTTTCGAATCTGACGAGTACTCATGCCCGTAGTTTGAGAAGCTTGGGCCTCTATGGCATCACCGCCTACACAACCAGCTCCCGCTGTCTGACCTCTCGTCAGTATGAAAAAATCAACCACGGTTGCAGGCACTCACTATGTTTTCGTCTTCTTTCTGTTCGTCAGGTTGCACGATATCAGAGTCTTTCTTCATTATCGTTTTATGAACATCTTTCCAGACCTTCCAGTGAGTCTTGTGATTCTCCCCTGCATCATATCATTTGTACTCACTGACGACTTTCGCTAACTCAATTCAGAACTGTTGAAATGGAGCACCTCCACGTCGTGCGCGAGACGTATGAAACCTCTTCTCCTCGTTTTTGGGAACAACCTGAACGATTGTACAGGCGGTGATTCAGATTCATGCAACACGTCAGTAGCATCAAGCGGCCGCATAGGGATCTGAGCATCAGGACTGCCAGTGGAAGACGATGGAGGAGTTAGAAATTCTTGCAAGGGGAAGGGGCATGGACGATGGCCTGTGTATTTGTAGGTGAGTGGATTGCGAAAGGATCTGTGAAAAATGATAAATCTGGTTCCCAGAACACCGATACATCGTCACCGCTGCCTGATGTAGAAAATTCGGACACGCGATGAATTTGGACATGCGCCAACATGTCCTTGATCCAAGTACAGTTATGATGGGCACAATAAGGCATAGCCTGAGGTGTCATGACTCCTGGTGCTGATTCTAAAATTCAAAGGTTCGAGGTTCTTATAGTTGCGTTGCCAGTGACGTACTTTCGGGTAGAGTAGAGTATGCACGTCATACCGTAACCATACTAATATATAGAGAAGTGTGATCCGAACTCGGAGGCAGGACACCTGGCGAAGTTGGCGAGGAGAAGAAGGGCACAGACATGTTCCATGGTGATCATATGTTGAAAATTGTTCGTTCGCTAGAAAACTTAACTTATTTCTCCTGAAATTCTCAATTGTAAGGAAGTCAACAAATGAGACAGTATTACTACTACTACCACTACTACTAGCCATACATAAATATTCATCTTGAACCTGAGGTAAGGAGGTGGTACTTCGAATCCCCGCAAATACCAAGAATGGTAACTTACTCATTGCGTAACGACACAACGTGGCCCACATACAACTACCAGTTTTGGTATGCACAAGTTTCATAATTTTAATTTGCTGATGTGATTCATGAACTTGCCAAGTTCACGAGTCAACAAAAATCCTACTCCCTGAAAGGCTCCTCCCACTATTATACACTCCAAAGGTTGGTACTACTAGTAATACTATAGTTACTGGACACAGGGCCGCGACAGGGGGAGTATCATAGCCCAGTCACGACGCTCAGTACTTGAAGTACACCCATAATCATAAGCAAGCGTACTGGGACGGACTGACCTGCGGCATGCAGGCAAATCACTTCTCTCATGCGTTGAAGACATTATATAAGATTACTAGTACCACAACTCGGACGCAGCCGTAATATCTGGAGAGTCAACTTGCTGGCCAGCCTCTCACAAGACTGTCACAGACTCACAGTATGGTGTGTCCGCGCATTGAACTAACCCTACACGCTCACACACTATGGAAATTCTCAGAAAACTTTCTCACTTTCACTGAACAATGACAGGCTGACAGCACTGATAATTTGTTGATAACAGTAATAGATCATACCCCATTCCTTTGAATCTCCGCATATGCCAAAATTGGTAAGTAACCTCTGTGCACAATGTATACTAAGCACAAAAGGCATTTGCCGCCATTCTGTCTTGGTCAAACTCCACGCCCACCATTCACAGGAAAAGGTCTTGAAATCTGAGATTTGACAACTCCAGCGATGTGAGGTCTTTCAAAGTCCGATGAGTATTTACCACTTATGCACTCACAGCTGCCCTCCCTTCAACCAGCACCTCAAGTTGAGCCATGAGCTTATTCACTGTTACAAGTCCATGCGAAGTTCCATGTCCCATACCTCAGGACTGCATTTCATGTTGCAAATCAAACACCTTCAGCTCTCCTCCATGCTCTCCTCCATGCTCTCCCCAATGCTCTCCTCTAAGCTTATCACCTACTAGAGCATCAGGTACTGATAACTCATATTATGATATAATGATGTACACTAACTTATACACTAGTGACAACAGAGAGCATGGCAGAGACGGATGACGACTCTGTTTCCCTTTGACACCTGATTCTAAACGCACAGGCAGCATTCAGCGTATTGTTGATACCTCTGCTAGGGCTGCGTCGCCGACTTCAAGTCATCAGTCTCAAAAGCAGCATTACAACAACAGTCCCACCTATTCTTTTCATCCATATCGCCGGCCATCCTCATTTCAAGAACGGCACATTTTTGATACTATGTTGGGTAGAACAGACCATGATGATTTACCGGAAACCATAGGGAGCAAGGTAGGCTCTCCCTTTTCGAGAATACACGTATATAGCTCATTATATGCACCGTGTTTCTAGACCGAAGATATTGGAGATATATTCTTGCAGCATTTAGAGACTCTTGGCCCTCACATTTTCCGCCTTGTCGTGCACTACAAGGAGGCTGTTCGCGAACGCCAACGCATGCGCCTCTATACCACATACTGGGAAGCCGAGGAAAATACCAGACGTGGCACCCTCCTTCATCTTCTCTACCAGGACGCGCAAAATGAGTTTGTTCGATCGGAACAACAATCGCAAACATTACTGAACATGGCTCTTGAGAAGCATTCACCGGCTGCTATTGCCTCAGATACCAAATTCCTCGCTGCAGTCTGCGACCGCAACAAGGCATCTCTCCATCGGACTGACACTCAACTTGATGTTATAAAGGATCATATCAATAGGTCCCAGCTGTTCAGGTCGTCTGTTGATGGTGACTCAGTCCAGAAGTCGGATGCTGCCGGAGACTGTGTGGCTAGTGAGCATGGCTTCTATTAGTAATAACCCTTATTGATGAATCCCGTTAGGACACGTAATTCACGCATAGAAATCATGTATATTGTCAGAACCAGTCAGTCTGGGGTCTTACCTTTCGTATTTCACGTCTGCTGTTGTTCCATCATTGTAGTAGGTGAACGTCGATTTGACCAGAGTCACTAGACTTGAGTGCTAGCTACAGCTGGTGGCAATCTTATTTATAACGGCTGCTCAATTCTAAATGTTCGTTCAGTTCGGATCCATGAGACTTGTACCTGAACGTTAAACCTTACGGCGTGCAGCGTCAACATAGTAAATTATTTACAAGCAATCTTAAAGCAGCATTATCCCAGACCTCACCGATTGAACCTTGTTATACACTGCCAATTTTGGAATTGAGCTAGCGCCAAGTAGTAATATTGTGCACGTGGTGTGTTCTGTAACTCATAACGGTTGACCAGTATTACATGTTTTGGCCTTTATTTGGCAATGTAGATTGGTCAATATCGGATTCTTCACTTCAATCCGCTTCATAAATCGCTACTCATTGCAGTTTGCCCATATCATAACGTGAGTGCCATTCCTATCGCGGAAATCTGGACATTGAGTCGGGGTCTGACTCACCCGGCCCAGTATGCAGATTTTCTGACTTGGCGGTTTACTAACAACTTGCTGCGATGCCCTCTCAGGCTGGTCAATTGCCACCTCCGACGAATGACGATATCTACCATGATCATTTCCTCGACAACACCCACGACTTCCATGCCGCCCTCAATGATCGGTATTGCGGGCGCATCTCTGCAACCTGGTGATGGCCACAATGGACTCGGATATCGTACTGATGGTCTCGTGATGCAGCAGCGACCACCCTCTGAGCTTGGCTTTGGCCGAGGTCAGCCCACGCTGCCCAACAACGAGTCGGACTCTGAGTTTTTCTCGGGGCTTGGAGAACGACTCTCACAATTTGCTCTTCGGTAGTACCATGTACCCACCCCACTATCGTAGTCATGTCATGGCGCCCGCCTCTGATGGTGCTGTGCACCATCAACTCCAGCCAGACTCGGAGGCTGGGCCCATATACTTTGAGTCAACGGCCGTGGCCCTCAAATCATCCTTACTCGGCTTCGGGGCCACCCTCTCTTCATCACCTTCCTAACCATCTCAGTTCCTTCTTTCAAGGATACTCTCAACCATCGCTGACGAAGAACGAGGACGCCCTTTTACCACCAGGAAACCAGGAATACCCTCCTCGGGAGGTGATATTCAGCGCGCAGGATACCGTGACTGCTAGCAGCAATCAGCGAGGCGCCAAAAAACGTTCTACTACAACGTTTCGCCCGTACCAGTATCCGCCGCCAAAAAAGTCTAGAACGGTAGGTGACTGACATTAAGACAATTGTAAATTGCTGACGGATTCGCTACAGAGAGGAGTGAGCGGTTCAGGTTCGCAGTCCCAGGTGTCGGAGTTGCTGCCATCAATGGCAGCTCCCCTCAACCTACCACTACATCCGTGACCCAACCTAGTATGTCGGAGCTTCCATACGACATAACCAATACTCGACACATGCGAATCGTTGCGTCCGCTAGGACAAAAATTTTGGACTATGCGGTGAACGAGCTCTCTTACCGACGGGGACGGATAGGGAGCAGGTAGTTAAACTGCAGTTGGAAATTTCTGCAACAGCAGAATATAATCAAGGTAAGTCAATACATACCCCTTTCTGGCAACGACTGAAATTTTCGGTTGTGCAACAGAGGCGTTCGGGAAAAAATGGGCCGCTTCGAATTGGAAGACGTTATACCTGTCGCTGTCGGAGCCCTGCAGGTTTATCATGCTTACGTGCAAGAAGCATGCACGCGCAGGTGTACAGCGCGGGTTCAATCTGCGTCCTCCACCACAGTCGACAACCTCCGAACCGGATCACCAGGCAGCAGAGGTTGAGGACCTGCTCGATAGTGCGACATTCCCACCCAAGTATGTTTTCGGCAAGGACGAGACTGGAGCCTTACACTTCCTTGAAAACCATGTGGTGTGGGACGTTCTTCTGAATACCGTGAGAGAGCTCAAGCTCTACGAGTACGTCACAAGCCTCAAGAGCCTTTTTTGCACGTCTGCCGCTGCTGTCAAGTGTGCTTTACGGGAACTTAGGACCGGGAAATTGGTTGAGATTCCATTTTCTGGTATAGAATTTAAATCACTACATGACTCGCTCGAAGATTACATTGACAAAGTCATCGCTCTCGACCAGTTTTTTAAAGCGATGGGAGGCCTACAATACGCTTACTTTTCTTAGGCTGCGCCAATTATGCTGTTGATTTCATAGCTCAACTTAGATAGGAACCAGTAGACTACATCATTTGCGCAATATTCAGGAGCTTTGGTAAACGCTGGTCAAGCTTCAAGGTTGTCACGCAAGTCATTTAGTAAGCGCCACAACTTGACGTGACGCGATCACAATAACGCTTTCAAGTTCAGTCACCTCCCAGTCATTTGGGACTCATGTAGACGACACTCACTCCAGCCGACCTCCATCAGTCATGACATATGCGACACCAACACTCGCATCCCTTCAACGACAAGGTTCCAGTTCTCGATTATCTGGTGCCAGCTCACCTGCCAGTTCACAGGCTAGTCATCATGGACTCGTTACGAGATCCAGAAGAAATGGAAGAAGAACGAAAGTAACGCATAAACGTGAGCGATCAAGACTTAGGCAATCATTTTCAAAATGGCTAACCGCAACATTTCTTATTGTTGTTCCATTAGTATTAGCACCGCGATACCTGGGCCAAGTACCAGTCGCCCGTCAACCACTCTGTCGCGGCCCGTTCCTCCATTTCATTGCACGGAAGTTTGCGACATCAGGATCAGTCTCGGCATGCCAGTCTCGAATTGCCAGGTAGGTGGGTTTTTCGCTTTTACGTCACCCACCTACAGTATGCGCAGGGCCAAGGGCGAGCTCATCACTTCTGATGCTGATTGTGAGATTACACTTGCTATTTTTTTGAGGCGAGCTTTATGGTATTCTAGTTAAAGAACAATACCATTCTCGTGAAGAAGATCGGGCACCAACGCGAACGCGAGTGGAACCGTCCAAAAGCACCATCACGTTCTGTCATCCCTGAGTTGCATCAGACACTCATTGGAGTTCCACCGACGCCACTCTCAAGAAATTCCTGGACGTCACCTTCTCACGTTAAATCCCTTTCGAACGGAGCGACTTCACCTCTCAGCGGCAGGGTTCTGCATAGAAGGGGTAGCGTTGCGTCGCTTCGGAGTTTTGATGATGATTGGAGCTCAAGGTCAGGTTCCATGAGCTCACAGGCAGATCGTAAGTGATTATTTCTTTTAATTCACACCACTTCAATGACTCGATCGTGATTGGATGGCTGAGCTTGACGGGGGACCGCTACCTCGAGCGTAGTGAACGAGAATGGAATAAACGACACCCACCACTCGACATTTCAAGTCTTAGCTCATCGCATTCCCACACTTACCCCAGCCGACCTCCATCAGTCACAGCGTATGCGACACCGACGCTCGCATCCCTTCAACGGTGAGGTTCCAGTTCTCGATTATCTGGTGCCAGCT